>NC_045595.1:31101804-31409304 GCF_009762305.2 Zalophus californianus | reverse complement strand
TATATGAATAGTTCTTGAGTGCCTATTCTGGGTATACTGTTCTAGGTGCTGAAAATACAACATTGAATTAACATTGAATAAGGCATATTTACTCATGGCATTTACAGTCTAGTGAGGAAAACTGACAACAACCCAAAGTATAAATAAATAAAATAATGTCAACTAGTAAGTGGTGTGGGAAAAAAAAATAAAGTCGGGCAAAGGTGAAGAGAATGGTGTGGAGAAGGGGTGAGGGCATGCATTATTTTGTATAGGGTGGTTAGGTAAGTTCTCTCTGAGCAGAGGATATTTGCCCAGAGACCTGAATGAAGTAAGGGTGGGAACCATGTATATATCTTGGGGTAGAATATTTCAGACCAAGGCAACAGTAAGAGCAAAGGCCCTGAGGCAGAAATAGGCTTAGCATATTTAAAGAACTACAAAATCCCAATTTGACTGAAAAGAAGAGTAAGGACAGTTACAAAAATGATGTTGGAATGTAGTCAGCAACCAGATGGCTTAGGTCCTTTTAAACTGGGTAAGGTCTAAAGATCTTATTTTGACAAATGTGGAATTTCCTTGAAAGTTTTGCGGTAAGGGAATAAGTGTTGTTATTTACATTTAAAAGATTGTGCTGGCTTTTGTGTGAAATAATTGACTATAAAGAGGCCAGAGTGGGAGCAGGGAGACCATTTAGAGATGATGACAAAAGTCCAGGTGAGAGACGAGTGTGACTTGGTCTAGAATTCAGGTGGTGAGAAATTGAATTTTACAGGTTTTTTTCTCTCCAACATTTTATTATGAAAAATTTCAAACATATAGGAGAGTTGAAAAGTTGGAAAATTGAAAGAGTGAACAGTCATATACCCATCACTAGGTTCTATCATTAATATCTTAACATATCTGCATTGTCATACAGCGATCCATCCTTGTATTTATCCATCAATCGCTCCTTTTTTCTTTACCCATTTCAAAGTACATTACAGACATGACACCCTTCACTCCTAAACACTTTGGCAGTTAGCATATATTTTATTTTACTTATTTTTTAAAAAGATTTATTTATTTATTTTAGAGACAGAGCGGGGTAGGGGGCAGAGGGAGAGAGAGAGAGAATCTCAAGCAGAATCCCTGCTGAGCATGGATTCCCAACACAGGGCTCAATCTCACCATCCTGAGATCATGACCTGAGCTGAAACCAAGAGTTGGATGCTCAACCGACTGCACTACCCTGGCACTCTTGCATATATTTTAAAAGTGACTTGTAGACCAATTGGATGTAGGGTAAAAAGGAAAAACAGGAATCAAGATGGTTTCTAGGTTTTTAACTGGAGCAAAACCCCGTTGAAGAGGAATGGAGTTGAGGAGGAAAACTAAGTGCTTTGCTGTGCACCTGTTGAGACTGAGAAGCCAATTAGATAACCAGGAAGAGTAGGCAGCTAGATTAAAATATTTGACATGGGCTCTGGTGAATCAATTTGGAATCACTAGCTTGAATAACACAGGCACCCACCTCTGCAGGGTCAAAATTCTGAGTATAGCTTTGACTCCCCCAAAACTTAATTACTAATAACCTACTATTGTCTGGAAGCCTTACTGATAACATACACAGTCAATTAACACATATTTTTGTGTTATTTGTATTATATACAGTATTCTTACAATAAAGTAAGCTAGAGAAAATCATAAGGAAGAGAAAATACATTTACAGTCCTGTGCCATATTTATTGAAAAAAATCTGCATGTAAGTGGACCCATGCAGTTAAGGTTATGTTGTTCAAGGGTCAACTATGTTTACAGCTTGGGACTCAATGAGATTACCTAGGGAGTAAGTGTGGATATATGAGAGAAGAGATAAAGTTCAAGGCCTGAGCCTGGGGGTGCCCCAACATTTGGAAGTTAGAAAGAGGAAGTGGATTGAGAAAATGAGACTGAGCAAGAACAGTAAGGTAAAAGGAAAATCAGGAGAGTGGAGGGCCTTCAGGAGCATAAGAAGATGTATTTCTTTTTCTTTTTTTTTAAAGATTTTATTTATTTGACAGAGAGAGACACAGCGAGAGAGGGAACACAAGCAGAGGCAGAGGGAGAGGGAGAAGCAGGCTTCCTGTGGAGCAGGGAGCCCAATGTGGGGCTCAATCCCAGGACCCTGGGATCATGACCTGAGCCGAAGGCAGACACTTAACAACTGAGCCACCCAGGCGTCCCAAGAAGATGTATTTCAAAAAGGAGGGATTGAGACAAGATTGCCAAGTTATTGAGGTGATGATGGCTAAGATTACTGATCACAGAAGCTGCCACCATGTCAATTGTGAGAACCCAGATGGCTATGTGCCTGGCACATAGAAGGTGTTCAATGAGTGGAGATCTTTGGTGATCTTGGTAAGTGGAGTAGTTCAGTGCAGTAGTGGGAATGAGAGTCTGATTGGAGAAGCTTCAAGAGAATCAGAGGTGAAGAAAGTGGGTACAGTAAGCAAAGACAATATTCAAAGAGTTTTCCTAAGAAGCAGAGCAGAGAAACTGGACAGTATCTGGAGGAGGTTGTAAAATCCAGAGAAATTTTTATTTTTGGATAATGAAAAATATTATAGCATGTTTTATGCTGATGGTAATAATCCAGTAGAGAGAGGAGAAAATTAACAGTGCAGGAGGTGGTAGCAAAAATTGCGGAGTGATGTCCTGTGCAAGCAGTGGGTGATAGCATCCAGTGCACGGGTGAAGAGCTTGACGTTAGAAACACAGTTTGGGTGGCGCCTGGGTGGCTCAGTTGGCTAAGGGTCTGCCTTCAGCTCAGGTCATGATTTCAGGGTCCTGGGATTGAGCCCCACGTCGGGCTCCCTGCTTGGCAGGAAGCCTGCTTCTCTCTTCCCTTGCCCCTCTCCCCCACTCGTGCTCTCTCTCTCACTCAGTCTTTCTCAAATAAATAAAATCTTAAAAAACAAAACAAAACAAGAAGCACAGTTTGGTGGCATCTAGGTGGCCTGGTTGGTTAAGTATCTGACTGTTGATCTCAGCTCAAGTCTTGATCTCAGGGTCATGAGTTCAAGACCGGCATTGGGCATGGAGCCTACTTAAAAAAAAAAATAAATAAAAGCACAGTTTGTTCTACAGAAACAGGGAGGAATACAAACTATAAGGGGACATATGCAAATAAATTAATAGAAATAGTGGTTGCATGTTCCTTCTCTTGCCCATCCAACAATGATTTATTGAGCATTTACTTGTGCCGAACAGTGATTTAGAAAATGGGACTTCAGCAAAGAAAGAAACAAAAGCCTCTGCCTTCATGGGGCTTAAATTCTAGTGGGAGGAAGATAGACTATGCAGTTGAGTGTATCAGACGCGGCCAAGGTTATGGAGCAAAATAAAGCAGGGAAGGGGATAAGGAATTCTATAAGAGAGTCATTTGTAATTTAAAAAAAGATAATCAATGATTTTAAATAGACTGGCCAGTGGATATTTTCTTTTGAATGCTTCTACTTTTTTCAGTGAAATAGAAAATGAAGCAAGCAGCAGAGACTGGGGACGGAGGAGGCCATCGGGAGTGCTGGAAACCGGAAGAAAGAGAAGCTGTATACTTGCTGCCTCCAAGAGGGGGAGACGGAATTGTCCAGAAGAATGCGAAAGTTGAAGGGAACATTCAGAGAAGGGGTGGAGGATAGAAAGGAGTTCCTTGATGACAGACTGAATTCTCAAGAGCACATTGGGAGGCTTTGGGGTATCGGGTAGAAGGAGCCATTGTCCCAGTGATAGAGACTGAATTCTCAGCATGACTGGGGTATGTGAGCTGTGATGGGAGGTGTCCTGATGCTCTCATAAAGGGGGCAGGACATGGATAATGTGCACTGACCATAACTACTGCCCGAGATGGGTCTCTGTAGCAGTCTCTATCACTGATGCAGTCACTGTTGCTGAGGGGACTGTAGGGGTGGCCAGCCTACTGGGAGCAGGAGGAGCTTTTTGTGCTTCTCTTAAAACCTGCTGTGATCAGTGTCACAGGGTTGGAGTGGGGCAACCATCCCAGGAACTCCTACATAGGTATCCATTAATTTAAGTCTATTTACAGAAGCAAAAGAGGATTCAGCAATAATTATCCTGTTCAAAGTCAATAGTTAAATCGAAGGCGCAGCAAAGCAAAACAAAACACAAACAAAAATTTTCTACTGTTCACATTTGAAAAGTTAATCAGAAATTAATATCACTGGGTGCCTGGCTGGCTCAGTTGATGGAGCCTGCAACTCTTGATCTCGGGGTTGTAGTTCAAGTCCCAGGTTGGGCATAGAGATTACTTAAAAAAGGGGGTGGTGGTGGTGGTGAGGACTTGAACAAACATTTTTCCAAAGAAGACATACAAATGGCCAAAAGGTATGTGAAATGTTCTCTGTCACTAATTATCAGGGAAATGCAAATCAAAACCACAACAGAGAGCATCTCATACTTGTCAGGGTGGTTACTATCAAAAAAACAAAAGGGGACGCCTGGGTGGCTCAGTGGGTTAAGTGTCTGCCTTTGGCTCAGGTCCTGATTCCAGGATCCTGGGATCAAGCCCCGCATCAGGCTCCCTGGTCAGTGGGGAGTCTGCTTCTCTTTCTGTCCCTTTCCCCCTCGCTTGTGTTCTCTCTGTCTCTCTCAAATAAATAAATAAATAAAATCTTTTAAAAAATCTTAAAAAAACCCCCAAAGACAGCAAGCGCTGGAAGGATATGGAGAAATTTGAAATCTTGTGCACTGTTAATGGAAATACACAATGGTGCAGTCACTGTGGAAAACAGTATGGAGGTTTTTCAAAAAGTTAAAATTAGAACTACCGTATGACTCAGCAGTTTTGCTTCTGGGTATTTAGCTGAAAGATTCACTTCTGAGTTGCCCCCAGTGGCCTGGTCTTCTACCCTAACCTTGTCTTAAAAATCTCCTCTCTTTGTAAGGCCAGAAAAAAGGAGGAGAGGTTTGAATCTTTCAACATGACATCCTTAGACTATTCTAGTGTGTGATGAAATATTTAGTGTAGGCATCAACTGGCCAAAAAGGCAATTATCTGGGTTATTCAAGCTAAAGAACAATTTTGCTTCAGATAGTGTATTATTGGGGGAGAAGTGATTTTAAGAAAAGCTTTAATTACCTACCAAAAAAAGTCTAATTCTTCACATGAAAGGCAGATGTTTGGAGAAAAACACAGTTGTATTTTTAATACATATTTTGGGGGAGGATTTCCTTCATAACTGTACAACTCACACCATCCTCCACAAGATGGCATGCAAGTTTGTAACATACTTTAGCCAGTAGTCCTGCTGTTGGCTACATCATCTTTTAACAAGCAGCAACACTGAGTAATCAGACAATAAATTATTTTTTTGGCCTTACACATTGCAAATGTATACATTCTAACAATGTTTTCTATAGGTAAATGCGAAGATATGCCTATTCAAGGTACTTATTTGAAGGCTATGTGCATGGAAATCAGTAATTGAAACCTATTTACACAAGGCAAACGAAGATTTGGCAATGACCAGCCTGTTCGAGGTCCACACTGTATTGAAGATCTGACAAGACAAGACAAGACAAAACAAACAAAAATCTTCTGCTGTTCATGTTGAAAAGACATTTTTAGGAGACTAAGACAGGAATCAGAAAGAAAATATTTGTTTTTTGGAGGATTTATTTCATTATTTTAAAGTATTCCTGAAAACATTTCTTAGGATGATTGGGAATTAGCCTGGCGATTCATCTTGACTATGACTGTGGTTCTTTAACTTGGCTGCCATAATAGAAGCACCTGGTTTGCTTTTCACAAAGCACAGATGCCAGGGCCCCTCCTCAGATTAATTAAATCAGAATTTCTGAAGGTGGAGCCCAGGCGTCAGTATTTTTAAAAAGCTCCACAGACATTCTGGGGGCACCTTAGACACCAACATTCTCTGACGGCCCTGGGATTGCCTTCTCACTAGCTGCTGGCAGGTGTCACTAATAGAATGTGGCCTTTTACCCACCTGGGCTCACAGTCTTTCTCAATGTCCTGCTCCAGGTAGCCTTTACCAATCAGTTGAGAGTTGAAAGGAAGCCTCTTTTCTCTCAGAATTATCAAAGAATTTGGGACAGAATTAAATGCTACTCACATGGGGTGCCTGGGTGGCTCAGTTGTTAAGTGTCTGTCTTCCGCTCAGGTCATGGTCCCAGGGTCCTGGGATCGAGCCCTGCATTGGGAAGCCTGCTTCCCCCTCTCTCACTCCCCCTGCTTGTGTTCCGTCTCTCTCTGTCAAATAAATAAATAAAATCTTTAAAAAAAAGTGCTACTCACATATAAGGTAGCTGGTTTCTTAATGTGCTAGCTAACCTTGCTTTCTAGCATGATCGGGCCAAACAACTGCTTCAGCTGCTATAATGAAGGGAGTTTTAGAGACCGGAGTGAATAATATCCATGCTTTTTCCCGGATACCTCTCTACCCTTCCTGTGTGGTGCTCCCCACTTCCTTGTGCTTTTGGTTCCTTCAGCAAGAGGGGGAGGACTGTCCTTGGACTTTTCTTTCACTTCAGAGGGCAGGAAGTACCTGGAAATTCATGTCTCCCTAAAGTGGTCCTTAACCGTTGAATGAGGAGTGAGGAGTAGGGAAGCCCGCCTCCTTTTCCTTAGGTGGGGACAACTTGGAGGCGTAAGGTCCACAGCTCCCTTGTGGAATCAGGCTGAAACTATTCTGAGGAACTCAGATGTCACACTTTCGCTTGCTTCCTCCCCTTCTCTGTCCTGGTTCCCCCACTACCACCCTAGTTTTCCTGGAGTCACTCGCCCACAGATTTTTAATAAGTCACTTGCCCACAGATTTGCATCTCAGGGTTTGTTTCTAGGGGACACCTAAGACAGATGCCCAAACCTGCAGGAACATCTGTATAAACTGGGCTTGAAATCATGCAGAGTTAGCTCCTCTGGAGAGAACCTGTGAGAGAATGAACAACACTGGTCTGCTCCCACCCGGGAAAAATGTGGGACCTAAACAGACTATGGGATTCATGTGTCAGAAAGGGGAGGATGTGCTGTATTAGTACGCCTCAGACTTGGTGGCACTGTGAAATTATCCAGAGAGTTTTAAAAGATACAGATGCCCAGATTAAACCCCCAAGGATTCTGATTTCATTAGTCTGGGATGTGGTCTGGACATTGGAATATTTAAAGCTCCCCAAGTGAATCTATTGTACAGCCAAGGTGGGGAATCACTTTAAAAGAACCAACTTTAGAATACACAAAAATCTCTCTGGTTAGCTTGTTAAAAATTCATATTCCCAGGCCCCTGGGCCCCATGTATTCTGAATTGAGTAGGTCTGCAGATCAAATAAATATTTTTGGAAATTTTCATGCATATATAAAATTAGAGCAGTGTAATGCATTCCCATTGAATAGTCAGCTTTAACAACTCATAGATGAAGGTTTTTAATATGTATTTGGTCCATGAGCCACGTGCTGAAAAACATTGCAAAATGGTTTGTAAAGTTAGCTTTTCAGATGCTGTAACAGCTACCGGGTGAACATTAAACACCTGGGTAAGTCCAAAATCTGGCTTGGTTCAGGATGGCAAATCAGTTTCAACTTGCATATTATCTGTGATTGAAGGATAGATGCTCTAAGGAGTGCTGAGAAGGATTTTGAGGCTGAGTCAGGTTCAGCTAGCAAAGATGCTATAGTGCTTGCATAGAGGTCCCTAACTTCAGCTAGCCATTGGCACAATGTATTGCATGTGGTTACTAAGGCTTTGTTCTAGGAAGAATGAGGTTTAATAGTCCAGTTTAAGTGTATAGGTAGCAAGCTATTCCTAGTGCTTATAAAATGAATGTAAGAGAGAGCTCTAATACTCTGGAGGAAAGTAAAAGTGATCTCATGTGAAACTCCAAGGCTTTCAAGGGCAAACATCAGTCCCATGATGCTTCAGCTGAAGACAACACTCACAGTGAGGTGCTTTACTTTCTGCATAGTTCTAGGACGAAAATGCAAGGTTACACTAACATAATTAATGATTAGCCTAGAATCACATCTGTGCTTATAGTTTAAAAATATTTTCTTGAAAATGTGAAGAAAGCAATGTGAGGAAGGAGACCCGGTATTATTAGCAACTTGTGGTTGCCAACCTGTTGGCTAGGAAGCAGTTAAGAATAAAATATAGCCATACCTTGGAGAAATTGTGGGTTTGGATCTAGACCACCACAATAAAGCAAGTATCATAATAAAAAAAAATATTTTCTTGAAAATATCTCTCTTCTATAAAAGGTTTTGTAGTTGATCACCAATTAGCTGATATTTGTGCTTAAAAAAAACCAGACTATCTTGTTGTATAGAAAAAATTGAGCCCAGATCATATTTCTGTACTAATTTCCTTCAAGAAAGCATTACCTTGGTTCAAACTACGAAAGTAGACACAGTGTATCAGCACAAGAGCTCAGATTCTGGTGTTAGGAAGTCTAGGTTAAAGTATTTAGGCTTTTCTACTTTCTGGCTTTTGTGACCTTGGGCAAGTCTTAACCTCTCTGTACCTCAATATCTTTGTCTGTAACGGAGTTAATAATAGCGTTGACCTCAAGACTATTGTGAAGTTCAAATGAGGTAGTACATTGAAGGGCCTAGAATAGTGCTTGGCAGGTAGGACCTAACAAATATTAGATCATGTCATTAGTATTATTCTGTGATAATAAACTCTGTTATTCCCCCCCCCCCCCACCTGTCTGACTACTTTTTCTTATTTTCTTTTTTGGTTTATCCTCCTCTGTTGGACTTTCAAATGTTGAAAATTTCTCAGGGCTCCATTTTCCCTTCCCCCCTTCCCTCCCCTCCCTTCTTTTCCTCTACAAACAAATTGCTCTGTCACTATGTCCTCACCCTCCTAGATTCTTTAACCCTCCACCCAAAACGTTTAAAGACAAGTTTAAATATGATGTGTTAAAGATAGAAATCTATACTGCCTTTCTCCCAGGAAGACAGTCTCCATGAGACAGGCAGTAAAGCACAATGGCTCTGGAGTCAGAAAGACCTGGGTTTGAGGGTCAGCTTAAACCACTCACTGTTCTCAGACCATTTCCTTATCATCTGTAAACCTCAGCCTTCCCCACTCTAAGATGGGGCTGAGGAGAGGACACACCTCATAGCATCCTTTTGAGGATTAAATGAGATAATTCATGAAAAATGCCAAGCACAGAATCTGGGTCATCACAGTTGTTTTATTAGCACTGATGCTAACCAGACAGAAGAATCTAGCTGTGCTTCCTGTGTGGGGTCTCAAAGCACTGAGGTCCTGATTCTCCTCATTGAGTTTGGCCTGCAATTTGGGCTCTGACATTTCCAATTCCCTAGCTTCTCCAAGAACAAATAGTCACGAACAAGCCTTTCAGAGAAGGGAATACAATGGATTTTCAAGATAATTCCATCCAGAAAGGCAGAAGTCTCCCCCTGCTCTCCACTCTCTCCTGTAAGCTTTCATCATGTCTCTGAGCCTGGGAGTGGGGCCGCCATTGCTATTCGTATGGCTGAGGGACTTCTTTACTAGTTGATGGTGTTATTACACATAAAACAGGGGGGAAAAATCTGTCTAAGTTGCCTGGCCCCACAGAGAGTTAATTTCTCGTCCCTTGGACCGCCTTCCTGTTCAGGGGATCGTTCATTTGGGTGGCTTTCCCAGGGATGGCCCTGGCTGCCTAGCAACCACCAGCTCCAACCTTCCCCAAACAACGGCAGGAGTTGTTCATATCAGCACCACCGGGTTTTTTTTTTTTTTTTTAGACTATCTCATTTTATGAGAAATTAAACCTCATAAAAATACAGCTTCTCAATATATGCTGATCCCAAACAATTGTTGACAACGGTGTAATACTGAAATTGAATTGGAAACTGCAAATTCTTGAATGGCTACAAACATAAATGTGGGTGTCTTTAAAAAGATCATATATAGTTGTATCTAACTGGATCTAGCGCTTGGGAGCACTTTCAGGGAGTGTGACCACCAACCATCCTCTGACCTCCCGCCATGGAACGGGCATCATTATTCCTGTGTTTGCTTTGAAAGTAAAGATGTGATGGATTTTTCTGCAGTTCTATGCTAATATTCTACAACACTGTTGAACAGAAAAAGCAGAAATCAATTCCATCTTAGTTATATGTGTAGAAATGGATGGTATGAATCTAAATTAATCAGAACATGATGATTCATCAGAAAATTGATAGATTAAAAGGTCACTAATTTTTCCAAATGACTTTTAGGCTGCTCTGCAATCCTTCTGGGTTTAATCTTCTCGATTAAATTATCTCTGGGCCTACACAATTATTAAGTCAATAGGCTCAGTATAATTAACTCCTGATATTAATCCCCTCATGGATTTTTGCCCCAGCTTTTTCTAATCATCTGATTCTCACCTGGTCTAGAAACCTTGACCTCACCGGCCTTCAATGGCAAAAAAAAATTGTCTTAGGGAGGCAGTGCACAGAGGCACTGTGTCAAGTTCAGCTCTCAGACTGGGAGCAAGCCACTTGAACTTTCTAAGCCTCACTATTCTTATCTGTAAACTGGGGATGATATCAGTATCTAGGACAGAGTTATGAGAATTAAAAGACAATGTATTTGAAGCATGTAACAGAATAACTAGGAGGTAGTATGAGTCAAAGTCAATAAGATGCTAAGAAAAACACCTTTTTTTTTTTTTTAAGATTTTGTGTATTTATTTGAAAAGAGAAACGGAGAGTGTGAGCTGGAGGGAGAGGGAGAGAGAATCTGAAGCTGACTCTGCACTGAGTGCAGAGCCTGACACGGGGTGCAATCCCATGACCATGAGGTCATGACCTGAGCTAAAACCAAGAGTTTGCCGCTCAATTGACTGAGCCACCAAGCGCCCCCACTTAAGAGAAACATTTTGATGAAGTTATTGCCCATACTCATGCACATAAAATAAGATGAACAGATGCTCTAGTATTTCAATTTTTGTCTTCTACAGCTCTGCCTCCCAACCCCCAAAACAAACATATCTTCAGCACCAAGCAAGCAAGCAAGCAAGCAACCAACCAACCAACAAAATAATCTGTAAGTTCTCATGAAACAACATGTTTCTCTCCATGTAATTCCTTTTCATTTAATTGTAGCTTTGGCTGAAGTAAGAGAGAAATGTTCAGGTAACATACCAAATGTAAGAGATTCAGAAAATCTATTTTTCATATTTAAGGGCAGGTTGTCTGGCCTGAGGTCACGTGGATGGAGTATCATTGCATCACCATCGTTATTGGTAAACATTTAATGAGCACCTACCAGAGGAGGGAAGGGAACGATGTGGGGGGCCCAGAACACAAAGAGATTTCAGGCCTGCTTCTTGGGGGCATGCGTAATCTCTCTAGGCAACTAGTCGGTGTCTCTGCAATATTTTACTTTTTCTTTCCCATCCAATAAACAGTACTTCCCTTCTCTGGAGGGTTCTGGCTTCACAATCAGCAGCATTGCAACAATTTCTACAGCAGCAGTTCTTGATTTTGAGAGTGACACTAGAAGGTAAATACTACTACTGGCTTTTCATTCATGCAAAATACCTTCCTTTGGTTCCTGTTTCTCTCTTCGAGAGTATTTCCCCCATCTGGCCTTAATGTGCAACGAAGATGCTTTTGGCATCGCCTCCGATAGGAAATTGTCACCTAAACTACAATTGCCCAATTGCTTGTTTGGGTACTAGATGTGGCTATTTGGGCCCCTTTCTGCATCATCTCCTTCCTACTGAGCCAAGCACCAAAATGATTCCAGTGGTGGAGTTTGCCACCTGCTGTGGAAGTGGGCGGGGATTTTTATCTGGATAGCTGGGATGCAGAATTTCATCCACAGTGTAATCCAGCAACTTTGAAAAGTTAACGGATTAGCACTTTCTCTTATTTCCTCCACCTCTGCCAAATGGGTAGCCACTGGGCTCATGGTTATCATTCTTATTTTAATAATGTTTTTTTTAAACTTGCATTTTCTTTTTTTCTAAGATTTTATTTATTTATTTGAGAGAGAGAGAATGAGAGAGAGCACATGAGAGGGGGGAGGGTCAGAGGGAGAAGCAGACTCCCTGCCAAGCAGGTTTTTATGACCACCCTTTTCAGTCACATGGTCTGCATCAAAGCACTTCATAGGAAGAGGAAATTTCCTAAGTGTTAGCCTTTCGGTAAAACAGATTCAGGATTCAAAAATGGAACATGCTTTCTCCCTGCCCACATCATAAAGTTAGCAGGAGAAGAGCACTCCTAAATTTGTATTATCTTTGTGTATTTTAGGGTAGAAAAATTGAAGTCTTTCTCCATTTTCCTTTACTCCCAAATTCCTCTGCCCCATGTTTATCTGATCTCATCAATATCACTGGGGATAATAGACAATGCCCATCACGGTTTCCTTTTATTTTGGCCTGGTATGCCTCCTGAGAAAATGATCATGCACATTCTAAGCTATTTATCAGTCTTAGGAATTGTTAACAAATTAACAAATAGGAGTCATTAATGGAGTTTAAGAAATTAACATTTTCCCTGGTAAGTGAAAACTAAAGCTTTCCCTTTTTTCGTATGTTTGGAATTAGAGCAGCTGACGCTGAATGGAAGTTCTGTTTGCAGAACTAGAATAAATAATTATTTGTCTTAAGTTTTGCAAGGATTCTCACTAAGGCTCTATGGAGACCACACCATTCCTTAATTTTCTTTTTTTTTTTTTAAGATTTTATTTATTTATTTGACAGAGAAGAGACACAGCAAGAGAGGGAACACAAGCAGGGGGAGTGGGAGAGGGAGAAGCCGGCTTCCTGCCGAGCAGGGAGCCCGATGTGGGGCTTGATCCCAGGACTCTGGGATCATGACCCGAGCCGAAGGCAGACGCCTAATGACTGAGCCACCCAGGCGCCCCCATTCCTTAATTTTCTTCTTAACTCCAGAGTTTATAGGGTCACTAGTGAGAAGAAAAGAAATTTTGGAATGCCTCACTGATTTTTATCAATTTCTTCTCTTCAAAGGAGGTCTCAGGGCTGTGGAAATGTTTGTCCAAATCTTGATGGGAGAGCTTTTAGAAAGGCTCATTTCTTCCCTCCCTCCCTCAGCCAACTCTCCAGCACTCAGCTCGATCAAACAGAATTTGAAATCTTTCTGGCTGCGGGACCTTGCTCACCCCTTATTCCTTCCATTCTCTTGTACTTGAGACTTCCCAGGATTATTAAAGAAACACCTTTATTTTTGAAAGTGGACTGGATTTTTGATTTTTGTCAAATGCTATCTCATAAATAATCATCTTCTTGTAGGAAAAGTTACGAAATAAGAGGAAAATTGAAAGCTGTTTTAATTTTTAGGATAAATAGAAGGAGAATAGTCATGTTGATCTTATTTAACATGTCAAGTTAAAATAGAGTGTTTTTTTTTTGTTTTGTTTTGTTTTTTCTGAAAGTGTCACCAACCATCTCAGTTTGCCTGGGACTGTGAAGTTTCCGGGGATGTGTGTGGTACTTTTGGTGCTAAACCCCGACGGTCCCTGGGCAAATTGGGACCGTTGGCGCCTCCAGGTCACAGTCCATGGACATGAGCATTCATTTTTCCATTCGAGGGCATTTGCTTTCCCTATTTCGGGCACTATCCTTCCTCAAACTCACAAGTATCTCTGCTATAACAAAACCCCTCTAATCTAACCATCCTAATATTTCCACGTAGCCATTAAGTTGTTTTGAAGTGTTCTTACACCTCCTCCTTGGCATTCGTCAATCGGTTTTCAATACTGAAGAGTAGACGCTTGAGGGTAGGAACCCACAGTCATTGCTTTGGTTGCTCTCCCAGGCTAAGGAATTCCCTTCCCTTTTTATTATTGGTGGGGATTAACAGATTTTTCTGAGTTCCTTTCAACTGATTTGACTAATTTGGTTCCTAACAAAGTGTCAGCTATTTCCAACTGTTAAAATAACTGGTTTGACTGAGATTTTTAACTAAATGAATCGATTGTTTTTAGCTGGTAGGTGAGCGCCAGAGACTCTGTTTCTGCGAGTGTGAGGTCCTAGCTGTCCTTCTGTGATCGCCTTCCCAGCTTCTCCCTAGTTACTCCAGTGGTTGATCCTGGAGGACGGTTTACCGCTGGGAACCTAAAGATTCCTCTCATCAGTGTCAACAGTAAGGCCCCTATTCACATCTGCAGGTAAGGACATAGAACCAATTCCTTCAACTTGACCTTAAACATGGCATATGAAAATGAAGTCTCTGAATCTCATTAGCGACATTTCCATTCAAATGCAATGGTTTTCTTTTCTCTTTTTGCTGAAAAAGAAAATAAACAAGTAAGGTGTAAGCAATCACTTAAGATATAAGATTTCAAAGAAAAGACTTTCTTAAAAATGGAACAGAAAATTGTTTTTAATAGTTTCAGTAAAATGTATGGAGATCTTAATAGAGCAAGATGTTATTAGTGCAAAATGTTCTTAGCGTCTCATGTGGCTGGATTAAGTCTCATTACACCCCAAGGAAAATTCTGGTTAAAATGATCACCAAGTAGTTTATAAAGTCATATTAGGGGTTGGCAATTTTAAGAAATTGGTTCTTAAAATAGGGGGTAAGAGCACAGTGTTTAAGCATACGGGCTCTAGAATCCGATAGGCTTGGGGTCAAATCCTCTCAGCCACCTTGAAAGATTTCTGAAAGTTACTTTCCTAAAAATGTCAGTGGCACATCTGGATGTTGGGGACAAAAGTGGTCCCTACTTCCAGGGGCTGCTATGGGGAATAAATGAGAAAACACATGAGAAGTGCTTACCATTGTGTCTAAACTATAAGCAAGTGCTCAATAAATGGGCTGGCTATTAACATCATTATCATAGTTTACCTTGCAATGTTACTGCTTCTAGCCCCTACGCTCTATCACCAGGAGAGGTAGAAAAAAATATACACCAGACAAATGGTACTCTAGTAGTCTTTCTTTTAAAACAAGTTTATTCATGAGGCGCCTAGGTGGCTCCGTCGGTTAAGCGTCTGCCTTCGGCTCAGGTCACGATCCTCGAGTAGGGCTCCCTGCTCAGTAGGGAGTCTGCTTCTCCCTCTCCCTCGGCCCCTCCCCCCCCAGCTCATGCTCCTTCTCTCTTTCTCAGATAAATAAATAGAATCTTAAAAAAAAGTTTATTCAGTATTGAAAATGCTCTCTTGAGTATTACTTCTAAAAACTCAACTCTGCACAATAAAGCTGACATCACACTAGAGGAAGAAATTCCAATTGGGAAAACCAGTGGAGCATGCCAGGCAACCAATGAAGGTAACTCGGGAGATTTAACTTTTGAACTAGATCCCTGGAATGTTTACTTTGCAGTTGACAAAGGTAGGTGGAGAATTTTTCTCTGCAAATTATATCTCCTATTCTATGCTATTTTGTCATCCACTTCTATTGTCTTCTCTGCAAGACTGAGTTTCTCGATGGCAGATATCAGATTGTCTTCATTTTTAGAGCCCCTTCAAGAAGTGCACAGTAGATGCCTGATAACTATCTGTTGCGTAATTCCTTGCAAGACCAACCCTGTTCACTTGAGGCTCCTACAAAATGACCACCTTAGCTCTGTTGATGCAGAACGAACAAGCCTTTTAGAACCTCCTAAAGGTAAGAAATAGAGTTTTGTTCAAGCCCAAGTTAGGACAGCTGCCGGGGAAACATGCTTTTCACAGGGAAGAAAGGGTTCCAGAGAATGAACAGTTTTCACAGGGTTATATACTTTGTTACATCTCATGAACGTTCAGAAAACAATAGATTAATATGGAGGCAGGAATCACGAGTTGTAATGTTAAGGAGTGTGGGCAGCGGGAGCATTGATCGATATCTTCAGGATAAGATGGTTTTTCTTCAGGCTACTCATTTACAAAGCAGGTGCACAACGTATGCTTGGTGCGCCATAAATCAGGCTTTTGGTTTAAACAAAATTTATGCACAGTCATGCTGACTTAGAAAGAAATCTAAAATGGCTTTCCGTGTATCTCAGGACTTTAACGTTTTTTCTCTCCTTAGCTCTCCATGCTGCATGACCTTCTAGCTCATCTTCTCAGATCTAAAGCACTCTTCTTTCTGCTTCGTGTCCAAATTTTTGTGAGAGAGAATCTGATTGGACTTTCTGGAGTCAGTCATTCACTTCTTGTCCAATCAGCTGTGTCTGAGGCTTGGGTTGGATAAGATTATGTAGTATGTGAGGCTTCTTACGTGGTCATCTTCAGGACATTTGCACACTTAAGCTATTATGATAGAGGCTGTCAATGTCCCACCCCGACGTCCTCAGGCCTTATGATTTCAGTGGCCTGGTTTCCAACTGCTAGTATCTACATTTCTCTGCTTGAGGAATTATTTGGGATCTGACACCTGCCTCGCACCACCCCCCTTCCCAGCACGTTAGAAGTGTTGGAAAAATACTGCCCACCCCCACGAGTTCCCAACCAATGATTGAAGAGAATTTGTGTATGACTACTCCAAGCTGCTTACCCAGCTGGGGGAAAATTGTGAGTGCACGTTATGCCCTGGTTTCTGGAGTTGCCTAGTGATACTAAGTTCTAGTTGCTCCCAGTGGTAACCGACTTGATAAGCACTTTTTACTGGCAGCGTTCCCTTCCCTGTGTCCCTTCCCTCATGCCTCCAAATAAACCACTTGCACTCTAATCCTCATCTTGGCTTCTGCTTCTGGGGGAGCCCCAGTCAAGGAGCCACCATCCTCTTGTATGTGAATTATTGTCCAGACCTCTTAACTGGGCTCTGCTTTTGTTCTTATTCCTCCAATAGTCAGCAGAACAGCAAGAATGAATTAAAAAGAAAGAATGTCAAATTGGATCATATTCCTTCCCCAGGTAATATCCTCCTGTGATTTTCCTTTGCATTTGGAATGCAATCTAGACTTCTCACCTCATCCCCAAGACCCTGTTTTCTGTGGCCCTTTTCTCTCTCTCCACCTTCATCCTGTTCCTCAGCTCTGGTCTAGGACGCTGCAGCTGGACAACTAAGCTGCCTGCCTCAGGACCTCTGTCCTTGCCTGCCTCAGGACCTCTGTCCTTGCCTGCTTCAGGACCTGATCATTAGACATTGCTTTTATCACATCAGTTTTCATTTCCTAAACAATAAGTCTATTCGAATTTTGTTTTCTTTTCCACTTGTTTGGTGTTTGTGTCCCAGCTCCAGTTGTAAATTCCATTAAGACGGGACTTTCACTGTGGTATATACAGTACTCAGCACAGTTCCTGGCACAGGGTTGGCGCTCGATAAATGTTTGTTGAATGAAAAGATGGATGGATTGCGTAGAAGGAAATACAGTGAGTCACGATCTCATTACAATGTTTTTATTTATGATGTTCCCCCTATTGAGAATGATCTCCCACTCCCTACCATCTTCTTATCCTATACATCCTTCGGGGTCTAAAATAAGGACCTCCTCTTCTAGAAAATATTCCCTGTTCCCCTAAGCTAGAAACAGTTTTGTTTTTGCTACCAGCTAACATAATATGATTAATGAAGGTATTTTGGTGATAAACAATTATACACCATGCCTACATTTTGAATCAGTTTCTTAATTCCAATGCATGGGGCATAATCACACTTTATCTTTTTCATTCCTATGTAATAGAGTAATTTTGAAAATGACAGCATGAGCCAGTTTGCATCGAGATGCGCTGTTTTGTTACAGAGCATGGGACCGCGGTTACTGCTGCCTGCCGCGATGTGGAGACAGCTGGGTTTGCACATGTTCAGTCCTTCTCCATGAAGGCTTGTGACAGTGACCAGCAGTGTGCAGCAATCCAGTGACTGCCTGTATCCATGGCATTCACGACAACTCACCTTTCTTTTTAAAAGATTTTATTTATTTGACAGAGAGAGACACAGCAAGAGAGGGAACACAAGCAGGGGGAGCGGGAGAGGGAGAAGCAGGCTTCCAGTGGAGCAGGGAGCCCGATGCGGGGCTCGATCCCAGGACCCTGGCATCATGACCTGAGCCGAAGGCAGACGCTTAACGACTGAGCCACCCAGGCGCCCCGACAACTCACCTTTCTGTGATCAGTATCTGATTAGGTGGGCTGCAATGCGGGAGGGTGGGGCAGGGTTAAGAATTCAACTGGGTAGAAAGCAGAGGTATTGTTATATCTATTGGCTCAATTGGGGTGGGCATGTGACTGATCATCACCTTGACACTTGTTCAGTCTCATATCCTGGTCCTCAGAAGTGACCTATTGAAAGTGGATTTCCCGGCTTTGACAGTAAGTTGTTGAGTCTGTGCTTTAGAGGGGCACCTGGGTGGCTCAGTTGGTTAAGCATGTGACTCTTGATCTCAGCTCAGGTCTTGATCTCAGGATCGTGAGTTCAAGGCCTGAGTTGGGCTCCACGCAGGGCATGGAGGCTACTTAAAAAAAAAAAAAAAGAGAGAGCGTCTATGCTTTGGAGTTGAAGTCCTGGCTTAGAATCCTGGTTCTATCACTTATTAACTGTGTGATCTAGGGTAATTTACTTAAGCTCTTCAATCTTCAGTTTCTTTCTTTATAAAATGAGATGACAATAGTCCTTAGGGTAGTTGTGAAGAATAAATAAGATAATTTCTGTAACATTCTGAACACAGTGCTAAACATGTGGTGTGAGTTTCATAAATGCTATTGATCACAGTATTATAATCCCTTATCTGGAACCCTTTGTACTGGATATGTTTCAGGGAAAGATTTTTTTTTTTAATTTTAGAAAAGTAGGGATATGATATGTATATGGTATATATACCATTTACTACGCACGTATCCCAAATTTGATCCCTGTATATCTCTGCAGTGAAACATGAATATTCATACCAAATGGGACGAAGAAAGATCTGAACCTTCAGGTAATGTTTGAACAACAAAAATTTAAGGTCAGAACAGGTTTTGGTGCCAAATATGTTACAAGGAAATTCTTTTGGATTTTGGAATTTGGATAAGAGATTATGGGATTGTGTTTCTGTCAGTATGGCTATTTTTTAAAAAGATTTATTTATTTATTTTAGAGAAAGAGAGTGAGAATGAGTGGAAGGGGCAGAGAAGAGAGAGAGAGAATCCAAAGCAGACTTTGTGCCGGGGGCAGAACCTGACATAGGGCTTTATTCCACAACCCTGAGCTCACAACCTGAGCTGAAACCTGAGCCCAAACCACCCAGGCACCCCCAGTATGGCTATTTTTATTATTTGAAGCTCAGTCTCCAAACCTACATCTCTGCCACTCTTCTGTCTCCCCTCCCCCTCCAATCTCTCAGCTACACATAGGACAGCTGCCCCCCCCATCCCGTGTTTCCTAAGCTTTATTCTTCATTACCTAATGAAAAATAAAACCTAGCCTCTGCTAATTACTACCCATGTGGTCTTGTTTGGGCCTCAATTACTCTACCTTTCACATGGAGATGACAATTGAACCTACCTCGTGACACTGTTATAAGGATCAAATACAACAATGCAGGGAATTTGCTCTGTGCAGGGGTTGGCATACGCTCAACAAATGTTATCCTTTCTTCTTCTCCCCCTCTCTCTCCTTTTTCTTCTCCCAGGAGGGTCCCAGTTAATGAACCAAACACCTACCACATGCTGCACCCAGTTCTATAGCCTCTGGAGGTGGCAGGAGTGTTTGCTATGCCCATTTGCTCTAAGGAGGTTGTATATTGTCAGGGTGATAAGACAAATACATATGAAACAACAGTAAAAAAATAAGATAATTAGAAATTAAGTTATATGGGTGTGCTTTAGTTGTTAAGAGGAAAAATGTGTGGGATTGAAGTATTCAGGGGAGCTTCCTGAAGGAGTTTTCTCTATGCTAGTCTTTGAAGAGTGAGTAGGATTTAAAGGTTGAAGAACTATGAGTGAGTGTTTGAGGCAGAGAGATTCTAGTGAAGAAATGCGTGAATACACAGAGGAAGTCCACTGTCACTATAGAATGGTAAGGATTGTCCCTCTTGACCATACTATAGATTGGATCACACCATGCTTTGCTTTACATCAGAACAATCTCAAGAATTATCTGACTCCCACTCAGTATTTCTCCACTGAGGTGATGTATTTGGTAGACTTCCAGATAAGTACCCTGCTAGGTGCAGAAAAGTAATATTTCCAGACAATGAGGAAAGTCTTACCAAATTCATAGCAACTTTGGGGAAATGGCTTCCCAGATGGTGTTCCAAAGCTCAACTGTCTGCCCCAGGATAGAGCGGTCACACATTCATTATCCAAACTAGTGGATATTTATGGGGAAAACATTATATTTTAAAGGACTATTCACCTAAAGTGTTTTCTTTTTAAAATATAAAACAGGTATGCAGGCATAGAGGTGATTGCAAAAGATCTGGAAGTTGCAAAACTTTTGTGCCATGATCTTGATGAGAACAATCCATTGTGCTTTGAGCTTGGGGCTAATTGGTTCCAGACAACTCTTTGAGTAAGTGCCAAATGTTGAAAATTTCACGCAGGTGAGCACCAGTTGCTGGATCTCCAAGGAGTTTTGCCACCAAGATGGGATCATCATGTGGCCACCATTGGAACAGTGTTGATAGATTCACCAGTAGGAGCTCTGACAGAGCAGACAGAGGAGTCTGGCCTTCTCTGCCTTCTTCCTGGAAGACATTTGGGCAGGTCCTTCATTATCTTGCTGCTAGCTGTCATTTTTCTCCTTCTCGTAATGAGCACAAAATAACTTCCTTCCTATTTAGCTGGAAAAATGAATCAGAGGCTAAAAATCATGCTGATTTCTTCCAAGATAGGTCTGTGTGACTACGCGCATGATGATGGCTCATTTTCCTGGCATTGGGGGTGGGAAATCAGCCTCTCTCTCTGTCCTCTTGGGATTGTAAATTTGGCAGAAGATGGACACAGTAAGCTTTAAGGTTTTTTTTTTTTCCCCCTTCCCAAGATGGGATTCTGCCTTGGGAGGGATGCTCTTCTAACTCCTAGTTTCCATGTCTTTATTTCAAGGCACCAATCCCTGTTAGGTTGGCATCATTGTTCCTTAACCCAAACCTCACCAATCACTCTCCCTTAGCCAGAAGGTATGGCTGAGAAAGTCATTGATGACCTCTGTCTTTCTTTGGTCCCAACCCTAAATTTTCTTGACAAACTCTACAAGCTACAAGCTGAGCTTTTGCATATGTTATGAGTTTTGGAAGCTTAGGCACCGAGCCAACAGGTTTCCTGGGTTGACATTCATTTTAAATGCTATGCCAAACTGCCATTTAAAAAAATAGGGTTTGGATAAAGATGGAAGTTTTGTAAACATAATGCTAAGTAACATTTGGGCTGTCACATATGCTTGTTCTATTTCTGAATAAATCCCTCCACCCATCACCCTCACCTCTAATAAATATCTACATTTTCATAATTATCCCTTAGGTCTTAAAAGTTACTTATTCCTAGCTCTCTTTTACAACCTACCATAACTGGCCGAGTTCTCCCTGCTATAAGCTCACGTTATAAGTTCTACTTCCCTTATCAAAACACTTACCATACTGTGTTACAACTGCCTATTTAATTGTTGTTAATGGTCTTTTCTCATTAGACTATAGCTTTACATATATTTTTGAGTAGTCCATTTTTGTGGACTACCCACACCTCCTATAGTGCTCGGAGCATAGTGGGTACTCAATATACTTTAATGAATAAACAAATTGAATGAATGAGATACTAAATTTAAGAAAATGTAGTTGTTCCCAAATACCTGGGTACTTGGTGCCATATTGACCCGTTCCAATTAATGCCAACTGAAATTCTTGCCAATACGATTCTATTAAGATTGTCTTCCATCCTAGCTATGGGAGCATATATTTTCATTGTTATATCCCTATTGACCTACAATTGTATCTGGCACTTAAATAGTACTCAGTAAATATTTTTAAAATAGCAAGTGACTTGTCATAATCAGAATCACTGCATTTATTATGGTGCTTTATCACTTACAAAATCCTTTCAAAATATTTCCTCTTTTTAAATATTTTGCCTAAGGTCATATAGTTAGTGTGCAATGAAGACAGGATATGACCCATGCTTTTCTCCTACTAGGCCAGGATGCTGTGTCCAGGAATAAGCTGCTCTGGAAGAAGATCAAAGTCCCTTTGTTGCATCCGATTGCTTACTTCTCTGTGTCAGTCTTTGACGAATGTCTGGCATATTCTGATGCCATCTTTATTAAAAGAAAATGGGCATACATTTGCCCTTTCCAGAATAATTACTTAAGCAGTGTACATTTTCTTAAAAAGTCAGTCCTTTTTTTCCTGACATACTCTTGTTCTACAAGGTTGCCAAAGAATTGGACTATGAAAACCCACAGGTGCTTGCAGCTGGACATATCTATGAAATGGCAGTTTCAGTATGTGATGACCTATATCCTGACGATACAGGTAGGCTTGATAAGCTTTCACAGGAGCAGTAAGTGCTTTTCCCTTAGACTCTTCATTTTAGATTTTAAAAATGTAAAGTTCATTATATTTGGGGCAGTTTGGTTAAGTTAGGTGAAGGAGGAAGGGGGAACTTATGTTGGAAGCTGTCACTTGATCTCGGAAGTCTTTTTCACCTTACGAATACACAATTCTTTTTTTCCCCTAATTTTTAAAAATATTTTATTTATTTATTTTAGAGAGAGAGAGTGAAAGAGAAACAGCACGAGTGTGAGGGGCAGAACAGGGAGAGAGAGAGAATCTCAAGCCGATTCCATGTTGAGCATGGAACCCGACATGGGGCTCGATCCTATGACCCTGAGATTATGACCTGAGCTGAAACCAAGAGTTAGATGTTTAACCGACTGTGCCACCCAGGTGCCCCAGCAACACACAATTCTTTTCTTTTCTTTATTTGACAGAGTTAGAGAGCACAAGCAGGGAGAGCTGCAGAGAGAGAGGGAGAAGCAGGGAGCCTGATGTGGGGCTTGATCCCAGGACCCGCGGATCATGACCTGAGCCGAAGGCAGACGCTTGCAACATACAATTCTTTTTTTTTTTTAAGTTTTTTTTTTAAAGATTTTATTTATTTATTCATAAGAGACAGAGAGAGAGAGAGAGAGAGAGAGAGGCAGAGGGAGAAGAGTATCCCCGCTGAGCAGGGAGCCCGATGCGGGACTCGATCCCGGGACTCTGGGATCATGACCTGAGCCAAAGGCAGACGCTTAACAACTGAGCCACCCAGGCACCCAGCAATACACAATTCTTAAACACAGCTTTGCCTAGAGCTCCTTGGAGCTGGGAGTGGCAAGGACATGTAGAGCCCAGGCTTATGCATGATACCTAAATGATTTTATGTCTAGTGTCTGAGTCCATTTGGGCTGCTCTAATAAAAGAGACTGCATGGCTTCTAAACAGCAGAAATTTCTTTCTCACAGTTCTGGAGGATGGAAAGTCCAAGATCAAGGCACTGGCAGATTTGGTTTCTGTTGAGGGCCTACTTCCTGGTCCTTAGATGTTTATTTTACTATAACCTCACGTGGCAGAAGAGGCAAGGGGGGCTCCATGGTCTCTTCTAAAGGACTCTAAACCCATTCAGGAGGTTTTCACCCTTATGACCTAATTACCTCCCAAAGGTCCTCACCTCCTAATACCATCACATTGGGGGGGTATAGGTTTCAACGTGTACATTTTGGAAGGACACAAATATTCAGTTCATACCATTTAGTAATGCCAAACATCTCTTATCTGGAAAGAGCCAGATATTGGGTAACATATAGTTCAAACCTATAGGTAATTGGATGCTTTTTATTATTATTTTATTTGAATTATTTTACATGGTATAGGCAGATGCATTATTCATGCAAACCATGAGACACTTGCCAAATTCCGTAGCTTATTCCCTTCACGAAAGTGCAAAGAATAATCCTGCCTTCTGCCATTTGGCCTTCTCATGATTACCCCACCATTTTGGGTCAGTTTATGCTAGAATGGGTACACTGGTATGCTGAGGTTAAGTCCCCCAGACTGCATGGTCATAAGTCCTTTGGCATTTGTGAATTTAACAGTCATGATTTTCCTAATTGCAAAACACTCTGAGGCACAGATTTGAATTGTGTGCTGTGGAGCCAGAGCAGGGTGCCTAACTCGTGAGTGAGCTTAGCCAACCACCTGACAACTGCTTCTTTCTGGCTATTGTTTTACAAATGAGAATACACATTAAGTGCCCCCAAGGTCATTTCCATGTTCGATTGCATATGACCACATTTTAGGAATGAATTTGTTGCCATAGGGGTATTTGTGAAAATATAGATTCATAATTAGTGCCAAATGTCTACTGTATCTGGAAAGTATGATAATAAGTGATTTAGCAGGTTGTCAACATCAAAGATGTCCAAGAAGATGGTGGGTGTTTGGGCTTAGAAGTAGAATGTCATTGCTTGGTGAGGGAGAGCCTAGAATAGGGGTTTTATTCCTTATGCCAGCTCTAATTCACTGGTAGTGGTTGCCTGATTATTGAGTTGAGAAGGATACTGAGGTTGCATCTGGAAGGGTGGGAAACTTTGTCGTGGATATAGGAGGATGGAATGATGATATGCCTCTTTATGTTTGCACCTGAAGGGAACTTAATGCTGAACTTTAAGCAACAGATCCAGAGCTCATGAAATCCCTCCTGACTCACTGATATGAGTTTTGATGGGGCTAAGTTTCCAAATGTGATTTGTAGACTTCAGTGATCCAATGAGGTGAAGAAGTGATGGGTGAAGGGCAGGGACTGGTGCATGACAATATGCCCAGAAATGTTCTTGTGCTTTCTCTGTTCTTTACTGGTAGAGTTTCATTGTTTCATGCAAAAGCCCATCACATGGCCCAAGGAAGAATCTTTGGCTTGCAACTTCTCATCCTGATGGCCTAACTAATCAAATGAAATCTACTCCTCTCATTACACTTGAGCCTTTCTCCAATATGGAGGGAAAAAAATCTCTCAGGGTAATAAATCCATATCCTCTCTGGTCCTCACATCCCCACATGCAGCAACTGCTCATAAAGGATGCTTGTAACACTCTACACGTGATTCGGTCTATTTTTATAAGCCAGCTAATTAGCACAATTTTGAGTCTTTATAGATGCAATAAAAATCATAGTATGGCAAAACTATAAATGGCAACTGCCCTTGTAGCACATAAATGGAATTTATTAAAGGAAATATAGAGGCTTTCACATAAATTACCTGTCTCCATCTTAATTTCTTAACCTTTCTTGAGGTTGTGGAATACCTTTCAGATGCTGTTGAAAGCTGGAGACCCTATTCCTAGAAAAATACACAAAATAATATATAGCTGAATATAAAAATGCCACAGATTCTCTAAAGGAAATGTCCTATGGATCCCAGATTAAATTTTCTTGTTTGACAAATGTGGCATAGATTTGCAGGACAGACAATAAGCAAACATTCTTCAGAACATGATTTTGACAAGATAATCCATGAAAAAAGAATTCCATGGTCAAATAAATTTGGAGAGCAATGCATAGCTGGGGGTGAAAAACATGTAATGACATATCAGAAACTCTAAGAAGTCTTGCCATAAAGAACCCTTTTTATCTGTGTTTAACTTAGAATTTTGCATTTGACATATTAGCATCTCAGAGGAGACATTTTGGGAGATGTTGGCAGGCACAACATGGTCCAATATCCCCTCAGCCACTTACTAGCTTGTGGCAGAAAACCTAACTCTGTGAACCTTAGTTTTCGCATCTCTAAAATGGGGACAGTAATACTGATGCTGAATCAGTACCTTGCATAGGGAAGATGATTATTATTTTATTTTTATTATGAACACTTCCCTATTTGCAATTTGCTTGCTTTTATGTTTAATCATCAAATTCCTTCTTTCTGTCAACTTTCTGATATGCTAGCTTGGGCTTGTTGGTCTGAAGTATAGAATTCCTTTTCTTTAACGCACAATATACAAGCATCTGTCTGAAATGAACAAAATGTAATAACTACTTTTTACTTACAATCTTATAGTAGGAAAAAAACCTTCTTGGGCATGATCTCACTTTGTTCTCATATACACACTATGAAGTAGGAGTTGAAACTGATGCTCTTCCTTTTATATTGATGAAGAAACTGGGCTTCTAAGAAGTTAAGCTAGTTCAAGGCCACAGAGCATATATCAAAGTCAATTCCTGAACATGGTTTTCTGAGTTTCTTTCCATTCTCTCTCCTAGGTTACATATATTTGGGTATATATATATATATATATATATATATATATATATATATATTTAAAGACTTACTTATTTTAGAGAGGGGGGAGAGAGAACACATGAGTGGGGGGAGGGGCAGAGGGAGAAGGAGAGAGAGAATCCCAAGTGACTCCCATTGAGCAGAGTGCTGAACCCAACAATGACGTGGGCCTTGATCCCAGGACAAGTCATGATCTTAGGATCCTGGGATCAAGAAATCAAGTTGAACACTTAACCAACTGAGCTGCCCAGGTGCCCCTCTTCTAAGATATATATATATTTATATATTTATATGTATATTATATATATTTAATTTAAATTCCGTTAGCCAACATATAGTACATCATTAGTTTCAGATGTAGATGTAGAGTTCAATAATTCATCAGCTGCATAAAACACCCAGTGCTCATCATATCACGTGCCTCTTTAATTCCCATCACCCAATTACCCCATCCCCTCACCCACCACCCCTAGGGTATATATTAAAAGCAGAATGTAGAATATAATATGCTGAGTCAAGAGTAACACCCAACAATTTCTCTAATGGAAGAGATTGAACTCATAAAAAATACAATAAAGTCTTTTGTGTAAAATATATAATTATACATTTATATACATTTATATGTATATCCCTTGTGTAAGATAAAATCTGGCATGCAGTACATTATATACCTTTGACTAATTGCTTTGTCTAGCACCAGAATTAATTTGTGTTCCTTGGGAATGCAGAGTCTGGGAACAGGGATTGTTTGGGAGCAGAGAGAATCTCACCATAGTTTCAAAATCGTCCACTAAGCCTGTTCTTAGCTCATTTGTAGAATAGAACCACCACCACAACAAAGTGTTTATTCACTCTTCAATTTTATATAACTGTGACTATCATTGTAGAGATTGTTCCTGCCAGTGATTTCAGCCCTGTATTTAAAGCTACACACTATTCATTTGCTGTTCTGGAAGCTTCAGGAGGTAAGAGATCCCTCGCTTCTATGGTATTAAAGTATGCACAAGGAAACTCCTATCAGATCTCAAATGAGTGACCAATGGAAAAGACAATGTAAGTTTATGAAACACAAGCAGGTGAGGGAACATGATGGGGCTCCAGACCTTCAGAGAAGTTCATTTTCATTAGCAATGCCCTCAGTGCATCATCATGATGGTTCCTCAAAGGCTCTCTTGAAATTTGATGTCAGACCTAGGATTTTTGTAATGTCAAAAACATAAAATAATTTTATTTCATTTCTCTCCCCTTTTGCCTCTGAATTAGGTCCCAATGTAAAGAAAGTAGGGATAATGTGAGCACTATCCATACAATTTAGATCCCGTGAACATCTGAGGTCTGACTTCAGGTCTGAAGTTAAGGTCTTGGTCAAGGTCCTATCTCAGCTGTGAATTAGGTGTGAATCAGGACATATTTGCTAATATAAACCAAGGAATAGCAGAGGTAGATCTGGAAGGGACAACAGAGGTAATACTTGTATTTTCTGTCATCCAGGAGAGGGACCTCTTCCTTCTATAGCACCTCTGGAAAGTGGGTCCTCCAGGTTTGGCTTGAATACTTTAAGGGATGGATGGAACCAGTTGTGTGCTGGAGTCAAATCATACTGGCATACAAGAGCCAATTATTAAATTTTCATAGATTTTATGATCTGATTATTAATAATTATCATTAAAATAAAATTATATAAGTTTAGTTACATAAAAATAATACATTAAAAACAAAATTAGTAAAAACTCAAAACTCAGCATTTCTTACTTATGTTACTACATTTTACTATTACCTGAACCCTTAGGGTTATTTATATTTATTGGGTCTACATGGTGAAGTTCTGTGTATAGAATGGTGTGCTTCTGTATCTTCTCCAACTTAGTGTCATTATGTTGATACCTTAAAATTGGCAATGGTGGCAGTATTTACACCATGGGAATAGGCAAATACTGTATATTGGGGCTTGATTTATTATTTTTCTTTGATTATCCAGACTTAAGAAAGTGATAGAAAAGAGAAAATGTTAATAATGCAGATTAAACTTAAAAGTCTATTGTGTCTGAGGCTATAATTGTATCACAAAAATTGTGGAAATATTTTTCTAGCTATCAAAAACTATAATCCAATTCAGCAAAGATATCATTCCCATCATTGATGAACTAGTGAAGATCTGACATTGGGTCACTTTCACCTTACTTTTTAACATAAAGAAAAACATCAACTACTGTTCGTTTGTCAATTCAGTCATAGTTCGGCTGTGGATAGAGAATTTGGCAAAAATCAATGAAAGCCCTTTCAGAGAATCAACGTCTACATGGAAATTCACAACACAGAGTATTGTGTATTTTATTATTGTTTGTAAATTTTATGATATACATCTTTGTATCAGTAAAATTTATACTAAGCTTAAGTATTTATGTAGCTATATATTCATACACTGTCACACACACTCTCTCTCTCTCTTTTTTTTTTTTTTCAGAGAGCTGGTTGTTAAATATTTGCCAGCACATTGCTTGGAGGAACCTACACCACTTCAACCCAGTTTATTCCCTTGTTAGGCAATTATATGCGTTAGACAATTGTTGTGAGGAGAGAGTAGGAAATAAAAAATCCACGTATTTAGATTTCAGTGCTTTGTTTGCCTCACCATGCAGTTTTAGACAAGTTCTGAAGCTCTCTGTAAATTTCATACATGCCTATTTATATCTTAGTTCTGGAACATAACATGGTTGAATCTTACAATATATGACTAGACAACTACAGAAAAGTTGAATGTAAGCTAGTATCATAAGTTATTATAAACAGGATCCTGTTTTTTTTCCCCTCGTGGACTTTTGTTATCATTTCAGAAGTCCTCAAATTGATTTCTAAATAATCTTTTTTTGATAGAGCCTCATTACCATAAATCCTTTCCTCCCTTTGCATTCTCTCAATTCTGTGGTGGTCTTCTAGCTCTAGGGAGTTCTAGAGTTAAAGGTGTATTATGATGAGGCTTTATGCTTAAGTTAAGTAGTTTACAATTTTCTAATTATCCCCACGATTATAAATTGTAGACCTAGGGGCATCTGGGTGGCTCAGTCTGTTAAGTGTCTGCCTTCGACTCCGGTCATGATCCCAGGGTCATGGGTTTGAGCCCCGCATCAGGCTCCCTGCTCAGCGGGGAGTCTGCTTCTCCTTCTCCCTCTGTTTGCTACTCCCCCTGCTTGTGCTCTCTCTCTCTCTCTGTGTGTGTCAAATAAATAAATAAAATCTTTTAAAAAAATTGTAGATCTGGAGCAAATCATCAGCTTTGAGGATCCCTGAAGGAAAAGACCCAGAGCCTTTGTCCCTTTATCAAAGGTAGTCCATGACCTTCCAAAGCTAACAACAACCAGCCTAGATTTAAAAATAGAGATGCATTTTAAAAAATAGACTATTTTTTAGAGCAGTTTTAGGTTGATAACAAATTGAGCAGAAGTTACAGAGATTGCCCATGTACCCTCTACCCCCACACATACATACCCTCCCCCACTGTGGGCATCCCCCACTTGAATGATACATTTATTGCAATCAATGAACCTACACTTACACATTATTATTACCTGAAGTCCATAGTTTACATTAGGGCTCACTCTTGCTGGTGTACATTCTATGGATTTGGATAAATAAATAATGACATGTATCCACCATTATAGTATCATACAGAATAGTTTCACTGTCCTAAACATCTTTCATGTTCTGTCTATTCATCCTTTCCTTGCCCCTAACCCTTGGAAACCCCTGATATTTTCACTATCTCCATAGTTTTGACTTTTGAGAGTGGCATTTTTTAAAAATTTAAATTCAATAAGCCAATATATAGGACATCATTAGTTTTTGATGTAAAGTTCAGTGATTCATTAGTTGCATATAATACCCAGTGCTCATCACATCATGTGCCCTCCTTAATGCCCATCACCCAGTTACCCCATCTCCCCACCACCCCCTTCCACACCACAACCCTCAGTTTCTTTCCTAGAGTCAAGAGTCTCTCATGGTTTGTCTCCCTGTCTGATTTCTTTTCATTCAGTCTTTTCTCCCTTCCCTTATTGTTCTCTGCACTATTCCTTATATTCCACATATGAATGAAACCATATGATAATTGTCTTTCTCTGATTGACTTATTTCACTTAGCATAATACCCTCTAGTTCCATCCGTGTCGATGCAAATGGCAGGTATTCATCCTTTCTGAAGAGTGGCTTTTTTTAGTGTTTTATGGGAATCAAATATTTTATGTCAGTTTCTTTTCCATCTATCCAAATTTATCCTGAAATATAATTTCATGTTTTGAAGGTAAAACTCCCTAAATGTACTGAAGACACCTATGTTTTCTTAAGCATAATTTAGTACTTTCTTAATGGCTGAGGGGAAAGATTTTCAATTACAGCGCTGTTGATTTGAAAGAACTGGAAAGATTCAACCTTTTTATTTACTATAAGAAAATTGGGGCTGGTGATAGAGATGGGACACACAGCTAGTGAGTGGCAGAGATGATGCTGAATGCAGACTTCCAAACTCCTGGCCCAGTTCTCTGTTAAGTAGTCCAGGCTATTTTCCTTGAGTGGATTTTGATGACTCAGGTCACCAGAAATCTGAAAACAAGTTCTGAGAATGCAAAGAGATAAGTGGGTCATCCCTATGTGTACTATTCTCCAAATAGTTGGCTGCAGACCCTCTGTCCCAGAGAGAAGACTTCTAGGTCTTCATGAGGGAGCAACATGATGTAGCAAAGAACCCATGAGTGTTGGACTCAGCCAGAAGTGGGTTCAAATTCTGTCTTTGCCACTGTTAGTCAAATGACCTCAGGCAGGTCACATAACCTCCACCTGCCTTCAAGTTCTCACCTATAGAATGGAAATTACAATGACTATGTCACTGAGTTGAGATGAGGTTTAACTGCTAATTGTATGTATGGAAACTACATGATACAAACCAATAATAGCTCTGGCAGCATTGCCAGTAGTGGTAGTAATCATAATAATTAATAATAACCACTAACATTTATTGAATACCTACAATGTGCCACAATTTCCCCTTGCTTTTCTTCTTCTTTTTTTCTTAACCATTTCTGATCTTCCTACCAGAGTACATAAACTGAATGAAATTAGGGAAGTGTTAGTGTTTTGAGGCCATACCCATCAGAGGGGACAAAATCTTCACAACTCAGTGGCAATTTGCTTTAAAGGAGGAAATTGGAAAATTAAAACTATGCTGAAAACAAACACTCCTCAGAATTTCAAACATTTAGCCTGTAGACCTTGGGGACATTAAAAAATCCATTATTGTGGAAGTCTTTTCTCATGCTGTGTTGGTTAGCACAGAGGATTCGAGTGTGCCTTGAGGATTACATGAGGTGATTTATCTTAACTAAACTATGGGAATATGTAACATTTAAAGTAAAATAAATTTTTTCTGATGGTATGTGATGAATAACTCAATCGCTCATTGACAAAAGGCTTCTGGAGGGAGGTAGGCATAGACAAAAACAAAAAACAAAAAAACCTTTATCAGAAATGATTTCAAAGAAAACACAAGAAAATTAAATCATGCAGTGTTGCCAGTCACAAGGGGAAACATATTTCATTTCCAATAGATTTTGATGAGGAAGTTTGGCAGAGTTGCCACGTTTCATAATTACTCTATTTTAAACTTAGCTAAAGATGTTCCATATTGCTTTTAGTTCTGCTGAGGTTAATTTTACACCTACAGAGGAATTAGCTTCCCACTAGATTTCACCCAGGTTTTCAATGTGAAAATTACACCATCTTTGTCCAGGTATATGTGACAGAGATGGTTAACTTGCCCTTAATCTCTTTTGTGTGGCCCTGTATCAGTTGTGACAACTTTCACTTAATAATGATGCTTTTCTAGAAGCAATAGTTTGGATTTTTTGTATTCTGGATTTGCCATAATGAAATAGTAAGTTCTTTTCACAAATGGGTCTTCTTTGAGAGTTCTTGGTATTATGAGTTGTATTCAACTCATTGTCAGAGACTGGTAAAGGAGAATGCAAGCAGAGAAAGAAATCGTGTGAGATTGAGGTGGTGGGAACAGTCCATGAAATGGTTTCTTCATCATAATTTTTCATTCCTGATTATCAGCAACCAAAAGTCCTATACATGTGTTGGTTAGCCTAGTCACTGTGTGGTGGTATGTATCTCACTAAATGGAGGAGGGCAACTATCTGCCTGCAATTTATAATTGAGGCAGAAAATGAGGAATAAATCTGTTGTATCATGTATCTATCACTATATGTATGCTGTGTAATGAAACCCACAAAAATTAGAGTAATACAACAATTTATTTAGCACATGAGTCTGAGAGTTGGCTGTGCTTGCTCAAAATTATGGAGATTTTGCTGGTCTAGCCTGGCTTCCGTTGGGGTGACAATGATTTGACTCCATCCAACAGGTTAGTCTAAGCATGTTCTCAGGGCAGAGGGGGAAGTGCCGGAGGAAGGCAAGCATAATCACACAAATGCTTTTCAGGCCTGTTTGTGGCAGGTTTGCCAATATCCCATTGAACAAAGCAAGTCATATGGAAAGATGCTAAGGTTCGGGGCAAAGAACATGGACATGGGAAAGGTACAGAATTTGGGCTTATTAATTCAGTCAATCTACCATACCTATCTTCCTTCTAAAAGATTATTTGGGGGAACTACACACTGGAATTATAGCAAAGTGATTAAAAATATATAGGCTGTAGATTCAGCAGACTCAGATTTGAATCCTGACTCCACCATTACTAGCTCTGTGACCTTGGGCATGTTGCCCAACACTACTGAACTGTATATTCCTTATCTGTGAAATGAGGACAGTAATAGTACATATAAGCTGTTGAGAAGATTCAATGAGATAATGTGTATAAGTAATAGCTAATTCTTATATAGCGTTTACTGTGTATTGGGCACTATTCTATGCGCTTGATATATTTTAACTCATTTAATCCTCATAAGTCTATATGGTAGATATGTTATTAATCCTAGTTTGTGGATAAAAAATATGAGGTCCATGGAGGTTACAGAATTTTCCACTGAGTTACAACTAATAAGTGACAGAGCAGAGAAGTGGAACCTAGACAGTTTGGTTTGAGTCCATGTTGTGAACCATTACCTGATGCTAATCTTAGCATAATGTCTTGTAGGAAATAAGCACGCAAAACATGTAAGCCAATTATTATTTTTATAAGGTTATTGTTAACGCATATCATTTGACTCATGCCATGTCATTTAGAGTGGAAGAGAACTCTCTGTAAATTTGCCTTTCATTATGTAGAGTTGGGCTTTTCAAACATATTTCACTGTCCAAATGGATTCAGATGATCCCTTCAAGGAACTATAATACTGTTTGGAAGGCAAAGACATGGTAAGCCTGTTAAAGTAGTGTATCTGTATGACAAGAATGAACCTTAATGCATGTTATTGGCGGTTTTCTACAAAGTTGGAAGAGTGACTGCCATTGATGAAGACTACCCGCCAAACTGTATGACATACAAAATAACCAGTGAAGAAATCGGTTTATACAAAGGTTCTGGATTTGCCTTCTCTCTGGAATGATTGAACTTACCATACAGCCAGACTATGAGACCCTGAAGCAATATTACCACACTGTGGAAGGTGTGGATTGTGACAGATTTTATTCTCGCATGGCGATGACCATGGTAAATAGAGAGCCCTGGGTTTTGATATATTACAGATGATTTTTTAAGTTCTAATTTATTACAATTGAAATGGTAAAACAATGACAATGTGAAATGGTCATATAATAACAACAATAATTCTCATGAGATTAAAAATATATAATAATAGCAAATATGCATCTACCACTTACCATGTTCCTCTTTTAGGAACATTTTATATATTGATGTAGTTCATCTTCACCTTAAATCTTCAAGGTAGGCGATGTTATCGTCATTTCCATTAGACAGATGAGACTCAGGCACAGAGTTTAGGGTTTGTAGAACTTCACTCAAGCCCAGGCTGCCTCTCACTGGGAGGTGATGTTTCCAATGAAGGTGATGTTAACCAAGGTAGATCCTTTTGGCATCATAATGGGGAAAAGTGTGGTCTTTAAATTATTTCAGCAACATCAAAAGACTCTTGAAAGACATCAGAGTGACCAGTGCTATAATGATGATGTGGCATGTGTTATTAATGACTATAAGGTTTTGCCATTGGTGTAGAGACAGAAGTAGGATTGAAGAATTGTAAGGTCCCCATCCAGCCTGATGACTCACTGTACATTTCCTGTTACTGTACAGAGCCCCTGGCTTGCTGCTTATGTGGTCATTAGGTTTCCTGAGTGTGTCATTGTGAGGCAAACTCCAGACCCTTTGGCATCAACAGAATGACTTTCACGGGGACTGAACTACAGTCATGTGGCCAGGATTATGCAGCTTGGTTGTCTCAGGAAGATACGTCTGAGAGTGATCTTTATACCTTTGTACCTGTGGCAATTTTTCTTTTAGACATTTATGAACTCCCAGAATTGTATAGAATGACACCATTTGCAATTATCATTCACTTATTACAAATAAGAAGAGGGGAAAACAGGTAATAAAAAAACAACTTCAAGTGACTCTTCTTACAAAAAAGAATTTGGGATTGATCTAAAGATAAAGCAGGAACTTGCTCATTCCCTTTCTTTTTTTTTGAAAGATTTTATTTATTTGTTTATTTAAGAGAGAGAGAGAGAGAGAAACAGAGAGCACGTGCATGAGTGCACAAGGCGGGGGAAGGGCAGAAGGAGAGGAAGAGGCAGAGAATCCCAAGCAGATTCTGCGCTGAGTGTTGAGGCTGGCACGGGGCTCGATCTCACAATCCATGAGATCATGACCTGAGTTGAAATCAAGAGTCAAATGCTTAACAGACTGAGCCAGGGGCCCCTCCCCTCTTTCTTTTAACAAATATTTACTAGGTGTTCACTCTGTGCACAACATCTTGGCTCACAAAGAAGTGTAAAACACCATATATGCCTCCAGGAAGCTTAAAATTTTTAATATGTGAAAAATTAAACAGCCATATAGCAAGTAAATTGATGATATAGATACATGTGACTTTCATGTTCAGAAAAGGGAGATAGTTTTTTAGACTCCAAAGTTGGGGAATCCATCATAATTGTCATCACCAACATCATCACCACCCACCCCGTGAAAACCTAATAAAGGCCAAGTACTGTGATAACTCATTTAATCTTCAAGGCCATCCCATGAGGTAGTTACTGATACTCCCTTTTATAGGTAGAGGAATTTCGTTTCCAATGCTTAGAAGTTAAGTGATGTATTCAAGTTTACCCAGCTAGAAGAGGTGGAAGGATTAACTCTGGGCACTTAATCACTATCATATACCCTAAATTGCATCTCTAATCCATCAGCAAATCCTGTTATCTCTACTTTTAAAGTATATCTGGGGCACCTGGGTGGCTCATTCGGTTAAGCATCTGCCTTTAGCTCGGGTCATGATCTCAGGGTCCTGGGATTGAGCCCCATGTTGGGCTCTCTGCTTAGTGAGTCTGTTTCTCTTTCTCCCTCTCTTTCTGTCTCTCTCAAATAAATAAATAAATAAATCTTAAAAAAATATATATTTCCTAAATGCTTCCACTCTTCACCTGTCCACAGCAAACACCCTGGTTGTGCCGCCATCATCCCATCACAAAGGTCCTATCCGGTTTAGCGCAGCAGCCTCCTAACTAGAATCTCCACTTACACTTGTGCCCCTTACAGTCGACTCTTCACATAGTAGCCACAGTGATCCTCTCAAAGAGACAAGTCAGCCTCTTCCTCAAAGCTCTCCAGTGGCTTCCCATCCCTCTTAGCACATGCTCCTGTGTCATTGCGAAGGTCTGCAGTGCCCTGTGTGATCAGCACCCTGTCTCCCTCTTCTCGTTGAGCTCCTAGTTCTCTCTCTCTCTTACTTCAATACAGCCACATGGACTTCCTGCTGTTTCTTTAACACACCAAGAATGTTTGCCCCTCAGAGCCTTTGCCCAAGGCTGTAATGCTTGTCCTCTAGAGAACCACGTGACTCACAGTCTCCTTTTCATCATATTTCCACCTCCAGGAAACCCACAAAACCTCAAACCCCAAAACCCATCTGTTGTGTGTGATGGTGAAATTTTAAAGCAACCACCTGTTCATTCTTAAGAGAGTAAGTAAAATATGGTAGATGCATGCGATGGAATACTGAGGATCAAGAAGAAATAGAAAACTACTTCTGCAGGGGCGCCTGGGTGGCTCAGTCGTTGAGCGTCTGCCTTCAGCTCAGGTCATGATCCCAGGGTCCTGGGATCGAGCCCCGCATCGGGCTCCCTGCTCCGCGGGAAGCCTGCTTCTCCCTTTCCCACTCCCCCTGCTTGTGTTCCCTCTCTCGCTGTGTCTTTCTCTGTCAAATAAATAAATAAAATCTTTAAAAAAAAAAGAAAACTAGTTCTGCACACAGTAACATGGAAAAAGTGAGAAAATAGGGTGCTGTGTGAGAAACGTAGCAAAGAGGAGCACCTGAAAGCACAATATCATTTATGCAAATCAAAATCCTATGATCAAACACCACGTATTCTGTGAGGATACATAGCGGCTTAAGGACATGGTTCAATATGGTGAAGGAGGAAGGAAATAGAAGGGAGTAAAAGAAGAAAGGTCTTCTCTGAACACTCCATTAAAACAGCTCCATCAGCTACTCTCTATCTCCCTAGCCTGCAGAGTGCCAATTTCCATATGACATTGTGTAATATATGTATTTGTTGATTTATTTATTGCTTTGCTTCCTCCTTTAGAATATAAATTGCAATAGCGCAGGGACTCTGTTTGGTTTACTACTATAGCTTCTGTGTCTAGATCAGTGTTTAGCCCAGAGCAAATGTCAAATAAATATTCACTGGGAAAGGGGCACCTGGGTGGCTCAGTCCATTAAGCATCTGCCTTTGCCTCAGGTCATGATCCCAGGGTCCTGGGATGGAGCACCATGTTGGGCTCCCTGCTCAGCTGGGAACCTGCTTCTCACTCTCCCTCTGCAGATCCCCCTGCTCGCTCAGTCAAATAAATAAATAAATAAATATAACCTTTAAAAAAATATTCATTGGGATGAATATATCCCTCTAACAATCTCAGGAAAGGAAAGATTGAGATCTCCTTTTTACAGACAAGGAAAACAAGGTTAAGTCATTTGTACCCAACAGAGGATCTGGCAAGTGGAAAACCCAAGGTTTTAGTAAAGATTTAACAGGATTCTAAGTCTTATGCTGTTTGAATTATGTCACACATTCCCTAAAATGACATGAAAACCCCTCACATGTTAAATAGAACACATAGGTATATTCAATCTATGGAAGTAGCGTTAGAGAATGAATCATGACCCAAGAACTTAGCTGTGTTGTTAAAACATTACAGAAAACATTTAAACAAGCTAATACTTGCAAATATGAGCACCCCAGGGATTCTTCTACGAATGTTATTGAGGAAGCTGTTACTCATATAATAGGTGGGCAGATAACCTTTCTGGGCATTCCATCACTGACATTTTAAAATCCTTGATATTTTGATTTTTTTCCATGTAGATCACAGTTTCCCAGTTTATAGTAGTTTAATTAAGAAAAGGTTGATAGCAGCCCCTAATTAAGGTCAGAACATACTCTGAAGTAATCATATTGTTACAAAAAAAAAAATACTGTGCTTGAGAGAATGGCGCAGAGGGGGCCCCTAAGTTACAAAAGAGGAAGCAAACTCAGGTTCTGTTCACCATTAAGCATAGATTTTTAAAGGGCTCAAGGGATTATGATTTTTAGAGGCATCTTTTTTTTTTTCAGCTTTGCTTTTCTTATCGTTTATGTAGTTTGTGAGCTTTCTGCTGTTCTTCTAATGAACCCGAAGTTCTCCCTAATGGCCACACCGAATATCACAGCTGACCCAAGAATAATAAGCTGACTGACTTGTTGACTGACAGCCAGAACACAGATCTGCAGGATCATTGCTTCAAACTCAAAATTCCAGACTGTTTATTTAATAATTCTAAATGATCTGTCTCTACCCAGATGCTTATTCCTGATTTTGTGTATAAATAGTCACATGACGTGGATGTGATCTTTCTTCTCCCTTCATTGCTGACAGGTCACCGTTGACACTGAAGATAAGAATGATGAAGCACCTGTCTGCGCACCCTCTCTGTATAAGGCAGTCATTTTTGACAATGTTGTTGCTGGCACAAATGTCAATGGCTTCAAACTAAACTGCCACAACAGAGATTCACAGGATTTTGAAATGCACTTTGAGATGGTTTCTGGTGGATAATTTTATTTCTTTTAATCACGAGCTTGTATAAAACTGACATTAGTTATCTCCTCTTCAACCTGATATAATCTTGGAAATAACTATGTTTATAAAGTTTAAGCTATTTCCATATCTATGGCATTAGGTTTCCTCAAGGAACTCTTTCCACTTTCACATGTCCAATCTCATTCCTCCTATGGTGGAGCTATCTGTGATTTCAATGGTGACAATCTTGACAATCAAGTCTTTGGGCCCCGTGGGAAACACTGAAGGTTAAGTTACAGGAATGAAGTCCGCTGTCCATGGTACTGGCTGGAAATGGCAGCCACCGTTCTGCATGATGCTAATACAGATTCACTAGGATAGATGCTTTTGACTGTATTATTTTTGGATTCACATAGATCCACATCAACTTCAGTCATCATCTTGTGACATGAGGAAGAAATTTATTGGAGACTAAATCTGTGCTAGGATATGAATATATGTGCACAAGAGAGATCTGGATCTTCACGGAATTTGATCACTACACTAGTAGTACTGTAAACAATTATAAGATTATTACATATGACAAGTTCTATAAAGGAAAACTTGGGGGTATCATAAGACAGTATAACAAGAAGTATCTAAAGTGTGGAGGTCAGAGCTGCAGTCATGTGTCTGGGAATGGGAGCATGATCAGTAAACACAGTGCCAATTAATTATAAAGACTACTTCAATATCTGCTTCTCTTGCTAGATGATAAGTTTCATGAGGGTGGGAACTATGTGTATCTTGTTTACAATAGTGTCTTATAGAGCCATTGAGATTTGACTTGAAACTTAATAGAGGCTTAGTAGATATTTGTGGTCTGACTAGCCTGTTTGATACTGATCTAGACTAAGCTGAAGTTGGGGATAAAATTGTCCTGAGTGGAAGATAAAGGAAGGGAATTCAATTAGGTAGAATAGTTTACTACTGTGAGATTTGCTGAACACATATGGAGATCAGACTCATGATCTTAACCTTTAAAACAATTTTTTTCCTAACCAACTGAATTCATTGCTTATAATATATAATTTAATAAATTTACTGTGCTGTATTTATTGATTTCAATGTTATTATAAGCCTTGTGTAGATATAGAAAATCAAAGAACAATAGAAATTTTATTTATTTACATACACTGTATTTCCAAAGCAATGTAAGATAGTTTGAGAAAACTTTCTAATGTATCTTAAAATACTTAAAATTTTTGAATTATCCCTTTTAAAGGAAATGAGAACCATCATTATGGATTTGACCCAACTAGATGTTCAAATGCTCCAAGATTGTGGAATTAAGTTTAAAAATTGAAAAATTAAATTAAATTCTAATTGTGAAGAATCCTTTTAACTTTGAATCTGGGGCTGACCTGCAGTGGCAGTACCATCTTATGGCGCGCATAATAGATGATATGCCAACAAGCCAGGACAGGCACCGCAATTATAGATATTTATGTGAAGAGGGCCAACATGTCACCTCCTCCAACTGCCAGTTCTGAGGTAAAGTTATAGAATTTAATTTGGGTTTATGTGTGAGGAATATTCTACCATAAATTCAAGTTTCATCTAGCAAGGCTGAAAGGCTACTCAGGGCAGCACCTTCATTCGTATGCCTTCCCACTTGGACACTACCCCATCCAGCCACCAGACCACATTTTGGAGTGTGTATCTGTGAGTATAAAATGTGTGGGTGAGAGAGAATTTGTGATAATTACAGGTGGAGCATAGAGGACCTCCACGCAACTGATTATATCTGAATGATCTGAAAGGCCTGCCCATTAGAAAGACCCAGTAGTCAACGAATCCTATCAGTTAAAAATCTCCACAAATGGGCACTTTTAAACATTATTCTCTCATGTCCCTGTTACTCACAGTAACAGGCACCTAGCACGTGCTGAACACTGTATTACGAGGCTTATATTTGTCATCTCATCTAATCTTTGATCTAATCCTTTGAAGTTTAACAGACCCTTTGGTATTTAGTTATTTCAAAAGTAGATATGCAAAACCTCTGAGGAACTCTAGAGTGGCTTCTTTGTCACCCAAGGATTAAGTCTGATCTGTAGACTTTATGGTTAGTGTATTTTATTATCTTCTCTCCTTTGAAATAGAGGCACTTTTTTTTTTACAACATGGATGATAAATCTTTCCACCAGAATATTTGATTTTCAAGAACACACTGTTCTCTCAAGTTGCACAAAAGGGTTTATCCTGTGCAGAACAGATAATAAAGGCATACAAGCCTAAAAGAACCTCAGGTGCCACCTACTTCAACCCCTTGATTTTATAGATGACAAGGAGGAGGTCAAAGAGGAGAAATGGTTTTGCTCAAGTTCACAGAACGGTCTTTGCCTACAATTCAAGTCTTCAGATGCTTAAATTGGTGCCTTTTCTAGGCTCAGGTGTTCCTCAGTGTTACCTGTGGTGTTCAAAAAATCTGTACATCGTGAGTCGATATCCCACTGTCTGTCTACGACCACAGCTCTATGCTGACGCTACTATGTGTAAACAGATGTTCTCTGAAAACATAAAATAATGCTCTGCTTGCTTTGAAATAATATTTCCCAGCCAGGAGAAGGTCTGACCATTGTGTACACTGCTATCAACACATACAAATCCAGTGACTGGTATGTCCTTCTCATCTTTGCTCTGATGACTCTTTTCTTTGTTGGCTTGGTTTCTTGGGTATGTTTCCAGCTCTGGAGATATGGAAACACTATGGAATGCTGTTATAAAATGGCCAAGGAAGGCCCCAAGCCCAAACCCAAGTATGTGACTTTTCTTTCTAAGACCCTGATGTAAAGAATTGTAATCAGTTGGGTTTGGTGATCCTACTCTGAGGGCTTCTGCCTCAGTTTGCTTTTGAGGGGCACAGGGGAAGGTACTTGGCATGAGAGACTCAATGGTCCCTTTTACCACTGCTCCAAACCTACTCTATCTTGGAAACAGCTGGAGAGCTTTCTTTAAAAAATGGCAAGAGCATATTCCTGGGTTCTACCTTTGAACATCTGAAACAGATTTTCTGTAAGGTTATATTTTAAACAAGTCAGTTTGTGAGCAGACAAGCCAGACAACTCCCCATATTATTTTGAGGCAAGCAGTTCACGGGCAAGTGTTTGACAACCACTGGGAACTAGCCTGGAGATGGGTGATAAATCCAGGTACCCTTTCCATACTTGTTTTGAATCTATGTGGAGCTAAGCAGAGAGGTCAAAGAAACGAATAGGAAAATACAGCTGCCTTCATCACTGTCCAAAAATAATTCTTCAGGGTGCAGAATACCATGGCTTCAAAAATAAGAGTTAGAAATGAATTTGTATTAATGAAGCAGAGATAATTTATGATTTAGTGAGGAGGGTGGTAATGGTTAATGAGACCAGTTTATTATTCCTCATAAAGCATTTAAAAAAATAGGGAGTGGGAGAAATGTGATAATAGTCATGTGCTACAAAAAAATTGAAATTCTTTTCTGCCATGTGTTAGCATAATGAAGTTGATATTTTATCAAATTTTCTTTTGATGTAGAGGAAGAAAGTATATTGCAGGTAAGACCCAGATTATTCATTGTCACATGATTATCATGGATTGTGCGATTTAAAAAAGCCACTTATCAGATACCTGCTTTTATTTATTTACTTTTTCAACAGGTAATAGAAATCAAAAGGAAAAGATCGCTACTGGAAATAGAAATAAAAAACTGGAGGTAGTAACAGTAAGTATAATTTTGGGATCCTACTGCAGTAGAAAAAAGAAGACTACATTTTCTCTGTAATTATTGCTCAATGGAAAGTTCTTTCATATAAATATAGAGTAAATCTGTTCAAGCATTATAAAAAGGAAATAAAGTCATTTCACCTTACCTGCTTATGCTGGATTCCTGTGTATTACAACACTGGGACTTTGGATCCAATCTTAGAATTTGGCTTAGGTAAAAATTTTCCTCAAATACTATATGTATATTCAGCAAAAATAACTCTAGACAAATGGAAATCCAGCATCATCCACCATTACTTAATAATAAGATTTGAAAATAGATTATATAAGCTCTAGAGCCAAGTTCTTGAACCCTGGAGTTTCCTAGCAGATGGTAAAATCTACACTCCGGAATATGTAATCCATCTTGAAATTGGCTGAGGCTTATTCATTAAACCATCCGCATAAACAACTATAAAGGGGTGAAGCTGGTTCCAGGAAGGATAAATGTGGAGTAAAACAAGAAAGGAAATTTTTAGTCTTACTCCTTTTTCCTCTCCACCTGCCCCATTTACCGAGGATATTCCTGTCCAAGTCCCAATTGACCATGACATCATTTCATTAGCTGGTTCTCTTTTCATGTTTTCTTCTCCTGCCTCTTTCTTTAGGAGACTGATGCCAGCTAATCTCCTGCCCTAGTTTGCTAGGTCCGCTGTAACAAAATACCACAGACCAGGTGGCTTAAGCAACAGAAAAGTATTTTCTCCAAGTTATGGAGGCTAGAACTCCCAGATGAAGGTGTTGGCAGGGTTGGTGTCTTCTGAAATCTCTCTCGTTGGCTTACAGATGGCCACCTTCCCCCTGTGTCTTCGTAGGGCCATCTCTCATCTGGTGTATCTGGGTCCTAAGTTCTTGTTCTGATAACAGCATCAGTCATACTGGATTAAGGCCCACCCATGTGACCTTATTTTACCTTACCTCTTTAAAGTCCCTATCCCTAAATATAGTCACATTCTGAGGTCCTAGGATTTAGGGCTTCAACATATGGATTTTGGGGGAAACACAATTCAGCCCCATAACACCTGCCACTCAACATAAGAGACTTTGCATCAGTAAAAAGGTCTGAGTTGAGAGAGGGCATGGTGAGCAGATGGATGTGGGGATGGAGTTGGAAGAAGGCAAGAATAGCTGGAAGTTTCTGGAGCCTAGGCTGCAAGCCCTCTGCACACTAGAAAGATGAGATTTGTAAGAAGTCATCTGCTTAAAGTACTCAATATGTGTTAAAACAAATTTTATCAAGCAAATTTTATCGTTGACATTTTGTGCTTTTTAAAAGGAAATTATTGTGTGTGAGACTGATTTGAATGGAGAAGCCATTGATCCAGGTATGAGGCTTAAATATCTTTTGGTTAAGCCCATTTTGCATTTTGGGTGCTAAACCATGTGAATGAATTATTTATTCATTATGCTTTGCATAATGAGACTCTGTCCTAAAACAAACCATTCAAGAGCCAGGGAGGTAAGAGCAACAACTGAACCACTTTTTGCCCATTCAGCGTTTGACTGACATTCATCACCTTTGGTTTTCTCAATATGGAGGACATAGTTGCTGCATATTTAGAGCAATGCATTGGGCTTATTTTGAAACTGGATAGTTGATGTGTGACTCAGCGATTAGTTGTCAAGTTCCAACACGCGCTATTGAGTGACGACACAGATTTTTTTGTCAGGGAAGTGCATTCCAACCTCGCTCAGTGGCTTTGGCATAAGAATCACTTTTCATAAATTGATGGATTTTTGAGAGTGGACTCAGCACATTGAAATGTTACATGACACTTAAGAGAACTATTTTAAAATAAAAACAAGTTCAGCTATAGATGTTGGAATACGCCAGCATTGGTCACATGTCCCATGGAACCCAGAATGTGATGCATAAGGCATTGTTTTATTCATGGAGCCTAACCAAAGTAAAAGAAGACATTGGTCCCCTACCCTAGGTGGTTGGTATTTAGAGCTCTGTAGCAGAGCAAATCTAAGTCTGTCACTTACAAATGGTGCGGCACTGGCAAGTTACTTAACATCTCTGTGCCTCAGTTTCCTTATCTCTAAAATGTGGCTCACAACACATATGCATCTCACAAGGATGTTGAGTGGATTCAGTGACTCTGTTTATAGTAAATACTACAGTAAATACTCAGTTATTATTGTTGTGGTGTTATTATTATTTTATTTATTAATTACATCCTAGTCGCCTAAGAAAGAACAATTGGTTGACTTCCTTCCATATCAGGACCTATTTCCCTTGTTGGTTGTTTAACACTCAGACACTGGGTAAGGCACAATACTTTAGGGGCAATTAAAAAAATAGTTTGATATGTCCTTTTTTAAACTTCTGATTTTTAAATAATTACAGACTCACAAGAAAAGGCAAAAAATAGTACAGAGAGGTACTATGAACCCATCACCTAGCTCCCCCAAAAGGCAACATGTTTCATAATTATAGAAACAAAACCAGGAGAATTGACATTGGTACAATACAAACAACCAGACTATAGACTTTGCTCAGATTTGACTAGTTTTTGCAGGCATTTATTTTCTTATACGTCTGTGCGTATAGTTCTATAACATTTGATCACCTATATAGATTCATGTAACCACTACCACAGTCAAGAAAAAGAGTGGTTCTTTTACCACAAAAGAGCTCTCTCGTGCTAAAGAGGCAATTTTTAATGTATGTGAAATCACATGCTGCTTCAAGTTTTGGTTCTAGTTTTTCCTTTGGTAACAAAGTACGATTTGAGAAGACAAGCAACTCATCACTAAGCTGGCTATCCAGCAAATGCTCAGTAAACACTTTGTGGGATGAATAAATGTTTTGCAAGTTCATTATCATTCACTTTCTCTGCGTTTTGTGTTCTCCCCACAGTCTCTGGGAATGTGTATAAATATAACAGCAGAACAGGTGCAAGAAAGCGGAAGGGGCCCCCCAGGCACCGGGAGGAGTGCATGGCAAACATATACTCCCTCCCAGAGGCCAACCTCTCTGAGGAGTCTACATCCTTAAAAATTCCTATACAAGGATGGAATTTTCCTGGGTCTCTGAATGATGGCTTTTTGTGTGTATTTTCCCATCGTGGGCATTTTTTTTAATTGGCTATCTAAAATTAAATTGTAGATGGGAGACTAGCTGCTTTGTTTGTGTTTATAACTTTCTGTAACCTTCTAGTTCAGGGTGTCTTGGTCAGGACGGCAGGAGTTGTCAGCCGTCGGTCTCTAGGTTTTGTGGAAAACTAGGGATTGAACTGATAGACATTCATTGACTTTGCCCAGTGGAACATATGCTTGTTACAACTGAAGATTTTGTTTGCTCACTGCTACAGCCCCAACACACGCTCAGCACACAGTGGGGCCTCCACATGTATTTGGTGAATAAATGAATGAGAATATATGACTTTAGATTTCTTGCTTTTAATTCAAATTGCTCATTACTCCTCTGACCCTCAGAACAGAAATGGAAATTATCTTTAGAAAATATTTTTTTTGGTTTCTGGTAGTCATAAAAAATGCAGGGATTTTTCTTACAGCATTTTTAAAAAGCACAATTGATCTTGCTTTTAATTTTCTTTTAATAGCACTATGGAGAATAACCACCTGAAAACTTTACTTATTAACGACTTGCCAAGGAAATGTCTAATTCCAGTCTTTTCAGAGCTATGCACTTAGACAAATAAGTTTATAAGTATGAGGTCTCTGATGATCTCCCCCCTTGGATGTCAGAAGGCATGCGAGAGCAGGAAAACAGAGGTTGTTGATGGTAGAGGCTAAATCCACGCTTAACTCCAAATAGAATTCAACTTAGGATATATATTTTTTAATGAATTTTATTCAAAGTAAAACACACCATGAGCAATGAACTAACATTTGAGTCAGAGGACAATGGGGGTTTGAATGATCAGAAATGCCTTGATATTTATCCCCCTTTGCACATGTACACACAGATGATTCCTTCTCAGTCCAGACATACCTCACCTCCCAACAAGAGAGGGCACCTGAAAATAAATAGACTCATTTCTAATTTATGTCTAGCTCAGCGGGGTCCATCCTCAGGAGGCATTATGGTGTGGAGGACATCAGTGAATTTGAAGTCTGGAGCTTGGATAGGTCATGTAGCTTCCCTGCAGTTCAGCGTTCCTCTTCTAGAGAATGTATATAGTCATTCCTGCCTTATTCCAATCTCATAGCTTTGTTGTGAGGAAGAACATAAAACAGTTGAGCTTCTACATTTGGCAGCGCTTTTTGAACTGTAAGCACTATTTAAGTGCAAAATAGGATTGGTTTCATTAAGTCAAAATTGGCCACTGAGAGAGCAGTTAGCTTGGGAGACAGAGGGGGTCAGGCCATGGTTCTAAGCCAACGTGCATTGGAATGGTTGGTAATTAGCTCTGCAACTTCTGTGAAAAAAGGATACTGCCTTGTTCCAGATGGCATGATTCTTCCCCAGGGGAGAGACCAAAGAATGTCTGGAAAAATGCTCTTCCCTCTCCAGCAAGGCTCTTGCTGGATCAATTATGATGAGATGGATGTAGATGTGTGGCTCTCCATCTGCCACCACCTGAGCTTTGAAGAAAAATTTTAAAAAAGCATTAGTAAACTTCTTTTTCTAAGTCTGGATTGAATCAATTAGTATTAAATCTGCCTCTGCCCAAACCAAGAAAATGTGGTAAGTGGATGTTTGCTTTCTTTTGTTTGGATGTTGGGGGTCTCAGTTTCAGGCAAGGCCAAGAGCGAACAGATGAGCTGGAGGCAGCAACAGGGAGGTGTTTGGGGAGGCTGAGGAGGGCTGCTCTTGGGGACAGGGTGCGGAACTTGACCTCTCTATTGGGTCATAATCAATTTGCCTCCAAACTCCAGATACTCTTTTCTGTTGTATCAACAGGCTCCAACTCAATAATAATGATGGCATGAGCTTCCTGAGGTTGCCATCCCAAATTACCATAAATAGTTCTAGAAGCTAGAATTCTCCAAAGAGTCGCCAGGGCCACACTACCTCTGGAGGCTCTGGGGGAGAATGCATTCCTTGCTTCTCCCAGCTTCTGGGGGCTGTCCCAGCATTCTTGGGCTTGTGGCCAGGTGCTTTTCATCTCTGCCTCCACATGGCATTCTCCTCCAGGCGGCTGACAGATTTTCCTCCACCTCACTCTTAGAAGGACACTTGTTCCTGGATAATCCATGATGCTCTCCTCATCTCAAGATCCTTCACTTAACCATACCTGGAAAGACTTTCTTCAAATAAGATTGTCTTCACAGGTTCTGGGGGGCAGAACACAGACATATCTTTTTTGGGAGGACCCCATTCTACAAACTACAATGATGTAAAATGCCTTTAATATGGAATATAAATCAATGCAAACTTTCTGATGAACAAGATGACCGTTTTAGTTTTAAGAAATATTCATTGAGTGCCTACTTCGCGCCGGGAATGTTTCAAGGCATTTAATCAATAAAAGTGCCTTTGGCCTGGTAATTTCACTGCTTGGAATTTCCCTGTATATTAAAAAAAAAAAAGAAACTTTTTTTTTTAAGATGGCTGCTGATGGTATCCTTGTTTGCAAGAGCAAAATAACGGGAATGAAACCAAAGAACCCATGGATAAAGGATTTGTTGGGAAATCACATCATGCCTATGTTATTAAAAAGAACTGGTTATTAAAAAGAATTAGGTATATATTGATATGGAAGATAATAAGTGGTAAAGTTGGGTAAATTGCAGACTTTTTATTAACATAAATAGATAAAGATGAGCATTTCTACAGATGTATTTATGCACAAACTTTGGGGGTGGGTGAGAAATCACGGGGAACCAGTAATGAGGATTACCTTTTTAGAGAAAGTCTGGGGGAGAAAGGGGAATGCAGAGGATGAAGGGAGATCTAACTTTTCACAGTTTTAGGGACAACTGAATTTTCTAACCTTGCATATATGTCATTTCCATTTTTTTAATAATGTAAGTAGGGATTATCTGGTGGTGGGAATGTAGGACATTCATTTCTTTCTTTAATACTTTATTCTGGCATTTTATAAGAGGGTTGAGGCTTTTCTCTCAACTCAACTTGAAACTAGGCTCAGCTCTTCCTACTGCTGGGGATATTTTTCTTCCTGATTTGTATAATTATTGTTGCTCTTCTGCCTGTCTCTTTTTCTCCTTGTGAAATCGATTACTCTCAAGTTAGGTCCCCAGGACTTAGCAGCTAAATCTCTTATCTTTTCTCTTGCGACTTCTCACCCAGTGGATTATTGTTCTGTCTTCTCAGAGAGTTCTTCCACTCGGTCTTCTGGGTCACTAATTTGAGTCTCAACAGTGATCACCCTCAGTTTCAGCCCATGAACTGATTTTTTTAAGTTTGAGAATTGTATTTTCAGTTCCAGGAAGGAGTGTGTGTGTGTGTGTGTGTGTGTGTGTGTGTAGGGAATGTGTGTACGTTACACACAATTCTAAGTCATCTTGGTCCTATTTGTGTTGAAGTTGTGTCTGTCTCCTTGCAGTAGAGGTCTGTTCTGAATATTTTATTCTTCTTCCTCACATTCCTGGCTCCCTTAGACTCTCGGACCCCTTGTGCTTCTTGCCATTTTCCTCTGTCTGCTCCGGGGCCAAGGCTGAGGCTGTGGGCTTTCTGAGGCCATGATGGAGGCACTGCTGTCTCTCCCTCTGTGGACTGAAGGTACGGCAGTGGCAGGCCACCTTCTCTCTTGTGGCAATGGGGCTTCTCCAAGCTCCTCAGTTCCAGGGACAGAAGAGCCTTATCCCACACACTTTCCATGCTTCTGCAGTTCTCTGGGCATCGGAAGACCTGACACCCCTTTGTTAGGTAATATCCTGCTCTCTCTGGCAGTGGGGAGGCGTCCAGGAAGCCTGGTCTCCAAGAGTGGGATCCTGCTCTCAGCATGATGCTCTCGGGCTCTCCCAGGGTCTGCAGTTCTCTCGTGGTTCAGAGGGAAAAAATTCTTGGCAGATTATCAGTCACTTCCTCCATGCCTTGTCTACATACCATTGGAAGCTGCCCCAGCCAAGACCCCCAGCCAACCTAGAGGTGCAGGAGTCTAGCCTACAGGAGTGGAACTGCCCAGCTGAGGCCAGTCTAGATCAGCCAGCCTTTAGCCAACCCTCACACATGTGAACTACAACAGTAAATGATTGCTGTGCAGAGCTCCTAGTTTATTACACAGCAATAGCTGATGCCAGAAAGAAGGTGGGATACTATTTTTTATATTTCTCTATATGTTTATTAATTTACTTTTACGATTTTATTTATTTGTCTATTTTAGAGAGAGAGCATGTGTAAGCAGGGGGAGGGACAAAGGGAGAGGGACAATCTCAAGCAGACGCTCTGCTGAGCCTGGAGCCCGACTGGGAGCTGGATCTCACAACCCTGAGGATCATGACCTGAGCCCAAATCAAGAGTCAGAAGCTTAACTGACTGAGCCACCCAGGCATCTCTATTTCTCTCTATATTAAAAAAAAAACAAACACAAATAAGTGTTATTTAAAAATTGAGACCAGGGTGTCTGCTTAAGATTCTTTCTCTCCCTCTCCCTCTGCGCCCCCCACCCTGCTAGTGCACGTGCACACATGCACTCTCTCTCTAAAAAAAAAAAAAAAAAAAATTGAGACCAAAGAAAATATTTAAAGATGAGAAAGAGAGAGTTGAGAGCTGATATAAATTTCATGAAGATGAAGTTGTAGAACCTCAGAGTTAAATAAGATTACTGGACTGTATTTTGCTTGAAGATAAGAGTTATGACCCACCTAAAGTTCCATTCCATTGCACCTGGCCCAAGAGAAGGGCCCAGCAAACCCTTATTAAATAAATTGCTCTCAAAGTGTTCTAGTCAAATCCTTATCTGATAGACTAATTGAGAAGAATTTCCCCTACGATATGTTCAGCGTTGACCATGGGTCTGCTTAAATATCTTCATGATGGGTAACTCACTACCAGCCAGGCAACTCTCTCCTTTGTGTAATAACAATAATTATTAGGATTACTTTATTGCAGCAAAGAGGAAATCTAGTTGACAATGTGAAATCTAAGCTAAATAATTCAGAAACATGTTTTTTCCTCATTCAGAAACCCCCTCAGAGGAAACAGGCATATTCTCACGAGCTGATAAGGAAGGTACTATGGACCACAACATCTGCATGATTGCTTCCTTTCATTATTGTTAACTTATATTTCATCCAGCACCAAAATTATGCTCCTTCATCTATAATAAATGATTTCTTTTCAGTTAGAAAAAACAAAATGATCCCTTTTGGATCAAAATTACCTAGGAATGTAATTAACTATCTCATTGTGGTAACTCATCATCTAAACTCTCTGTGAATGGCTTTAAATAAGAAAAATTGGCAGTTTTATTGTGTTCTTGATGTATTGCAAACATTGCTTGCTAGGACACATGACTATAGGGCCAGTCCATTGTCTCCATGGGATCTAAAACAATTTAATTTGTGTTTATTGAACAATAACATTAGACTTAAGCAGCTCCTATTTAGCGTTATGTGGTGACTTAACAGATACCAACATACCTGATCATAGGTAAGACTTGAGGACAAAGACTATCTGTTGAGTTCGTTAACTCTCTCATGTTTTTAGTTTTAAGAAGTCAATATGGAAGTCTCTCCTCCATTCATATAAAAAGCTTATTAAAACATCTAATGCATAGTGTGTGAGATAAGTCATCAATTACATTTATTATAATTACAACAACTACTACTGAGTACTATTCTTAGCCACTAGAGCTATTGCTATTATTAGCAGTGTGAGCCTTCTGGCTCATACAATATGCTGGACCCTCAAACTCTTCCCTACCAGCCAGCACATTTATTCTCTCCTTCCAAGACAGAATTTGATTGTTTTAATCTAGTCCAAGAAATGCTGCAGCTATGGCAGTAAACCCTTCTTACTTGACTTCCAAGGCTCAAGCTAATAGAGGCTTAGCAGAGGGTTAGGTGCAACCCCAAAGACTTCATTATTGTTATACTGGGCTTCCCTGGCTCAGCTGAAGAGACTGGAAGAGCCCATGGGCTGGTGGCACAAACCTAATTAATTGGGTCAAAGCCAAATTCATCAGGCAAGAAGGGCAAACTCAACAATTTCAGTACTGAAATTATCCATTACTTATGGCTCGTTCTTCTCTGTTGTGTTTCAACATCAAGTTCCGTGCCTGGCACATAGCAGGTACTTAGTAAGTGAATGTGGAATAAACAAAGGAAGGTGAGATTTCATATCAGAAACCAAGGAATGTTTCCCTTTTTAATCCAGCCCAATAGATAGTTAACTAGATGGCAGGCAGGTTCCATTCCCCGTTTGACTTGTATGCTTTTTGGTTTTCTGCCAGACCCCTCTTATTTTCAAGTCTCATCATGATATTGCAGTTATCAGCCTTAGCCATCGGTCCCCGTTTATGATGCCGGGCTGCCAAATACCTGGCACAGATGGCAGCTGTTGTGCACGTGGACCATGGTAGACATTGTTCATGGATTGCAGCACGCCATTGTGCTGATTGTGGATGCACCCTGTGGTAGATGTGGAAATGTGCCCCCCACCCCCAATTCCCTTTTAAGGGAGGAGTTGCTGTCCAGCTGCAAGGAGTGTGGTGAGCAGACCATCCAGCTGTCAGCATCTTTGAGGTCAGCCTCAGCTGCAGAGCACCGTCTGCTGGGAAGTCATGCCCTTTCTGAGGTAGCCTTTACCTAGTGACTATGCCAGGTAGGTGGCTGGGGGAGTGGGTGGTCATAAAGGCCCAGCCGTCCCAGTGCACTGTCTATGACTCCGATGGGAAAGACCAGCTGCAGAGCTCCCCCAACCCTTGCACCCCCAGGTTGGCCGAGGCTTTGTCTGGCTTGTTTTGTGCTTTGTCTTCTCCCTCTGCCCCATCCTGCTGCTTCTCTCTTCCCATCATAGGTTTTGATTCTTAATAAACATCTCATACCCCGAACCCCGTCTCATGATCTGCTTTCAGAGAACGCAACCTGCCAGTCCCCATCAATAGATTGGAAGTGGCATGTGAATGAAGCTTGTTTTCCATGCCTATTTATCCAAAGGCCAATGCACACGGATAGGTGGTATAATCAAGATACTCAAAACATTACAATAATTTCTAAAAATAAACAAGCTCAAATCCTTCTTTGGCCTGCAGGGCATGGAGAACACAGCCAGGTATCAGTGGGTGATCTGACTCACTTCAGCAAAAATACATGCCTTCCTTCAAAGCAGTCAAATAATTTCCTTCATTGTCTAAGACAAGATTTGTCCACCTTGGCCCTATTGACATGAAGGGACTGAGGGATTCTTTGTTGTAGAGGGCTTTCCTGGGTATGGTAGGATGTTGAGATATCTCCAGACATTGCCAGATGTCTCCCTGAGGGCAAAATCTACCTGACTGAGAACTGTGGTTTAAGAGTGTGCCTGGGGAGGCAGCCTCCAGGTAGGGAAAATGAAACCCTTAGCAGGTTTGGACACACCCCTTCTCTGTGGGTCCTGATCCCCATTCTGCTGCGGGCCAGTGGCTCTTTGAGTGAATCATCACCAACACAGAAGAAAGGTGGGCAGCTCTCCTGTTTCCTGGTTAATGAGGCTGGATTCCTGAGAAGGCTTCTGGCATCTGTGCCAAATCTCTCAGGACCAGCCTCCCACTCCCACACCCTGGTCTCTGGAGGCAGCGGCCACCCCCAGGCAGCTGTAGGTGGGTGCTAGTTTCTGTTTACACACCAGGGGAGGCTGCATTCCTCAGCCATTTGAGAGCCTGGAGGACTGGTTTTCTGTCCCTGACACTCATCTGAGCATGAAAAGGGGCAAAGCAACAATGGGTTTCATGGGAGCTTCCAAAAATAATTAGCACTTAAATATCATTGGAACATTTAGGAACAGAAGCGAGTGTATATATGTGTGCGTAGAATTGTTTACTTTAAATTTTCACTTTCATAATGTAATATGGCATTACACATATAATGCATTCATTGAAGACAATTCAAAACTGTAGATCAACCATGAGTAGAGAAAATAAAACGTCATTCATACTTTTTACTCCCTAATGAGACCTATAGTGTTTCGGAAAATAATATTCTGGCTCTCTGTCTTATAACATATGTAAATGAAAAATAAATATTATAATGTCAGGATCGTATTGTGATGTCATTGTGTCACTCTATTCTGCTTATAAATATAGGCCGAGCCCGTATTTTTTGCCTCTGTACTTTCCCTTTCTTTGGTAAGGACTGTCCCTTCACTTACAACGCAACCTCCTGAAGGAGAAAGACTTCTCGGGTCTACCCGAACTCAGATTTTTCAGAGGGAACAAGGTCAGGATGTTGAGCTCTACCCACCACCTTCCCAGCCACCTCAGCCTGCTCACAGATCCCCACGCCTGCACTACCCCCACCAGCGGCCTGCGGAGGTGGCGCTCACTCTGATTCACTTCCAGCCTCGTAGAGAAACCCAAGGCTGAATCCTGCAGGAAATCTCTGCTGATAATACAATGGCTGTACAGAGAGCTTCAAAATAACATCTGCGGCGCTAACTGCAGAGCGCGCTAATGCTGCTTACATAATACCTCTCCGTCTATAGGATTTACAAGGGAATAGAAAACATGTCTCACAAAATCAAACTTTTCCTGTCTTTCAAGGTGAAGTTTTTAATAAAGATGCTTTGGACTGACCTTTGGGAGTGCATGTGCGCCTAGAGGGAAGGATTGACTGAGAGATGCCTACAGTTTCCAAGGGGGGACTGGGGCCATCTGGCTCTAGCTGGGGGCCAGCAGTAGATTATTATTCATTAGTCCTGTGACCTTGGGTCAGTCACTTCCTCTCCCTGGGCCTCCACTTCTTGCTCTGTACAAACATCCCCCCCTTTTTTTAAACCAAATGCTTATTTGGCTCTTACTTTGAGCCAAGCACAGTCTGGTGCTGTGGATACTGCAGTAAGAACCTGTGTTCTCAGCCTTCAGGGGGTTTACTGTCTAGCGCCGAGCTGTCCACTGCGAGAGCCACAAGCCACATGTGGCTTTTGAACACCTGTCATGTGGCTGGCCCAAATTGAGTTGTGCTGTAGGTGTAAACTACATACTGGATTTTGAAGACTTCGTATAAAAAAAAGAAAGCAAAACATACCCTTAATGACTTTTCAGATCGATAATATGGTAATATTTTGGATATTGGGTTAAGTACGAGTAAAATTAATTTCATCCGCATCTTTTCATTTTTTAAAATGTGGCTGCAAGACCATTTGAAATGACTTCTCTGACTTGCATTTTAGTTCTCTTGGGCAGTGCTGATCTAAGGGGGAGACAGGCAAGAGATACCATGTACACACGCGGTCATGCAAGTGTATTCATGCCACGAGGGCAGCCCGTAGGGGCAGGTGACTTTGTCATAGGGGTTCCCTGAAGGATGTGGAAGTGTGAGTCAGGTGACGAGTAAGGAGAGGAAGGACCTTCTTGGTCAAAAGAATAACAGATACGAATTAGCAAGTTTGAGGAAGACAAGGAGGGCTGGCGTGGCTGGAGCTGAGAGGAAGGGGTGGTGGAGAGAGGTGGGGGAGGTCCGCTGGCCCCTGTGATCCTGAGGAGTCGTTAGGGGGGATGAGCAGAGGGAGCAGAGGGAGGATCCATGCATTAAAAAATCAAACCGTTGTGGCTGAAGAATTGGCAGAATCCTTAAGGAACTGGAGAGATCCAGTTATTTTCCTGGTGGTATTTTCAGGTGGGATCTTGTTAACTTCTGTCCAAGGTGAAGCAGTCCTCACTGCTGACCTCAGGGACTCCCTGGAATCGGGGAGATAGAGCCACAGCAAGCTCCATCCATAGCACAAGGGAGGCAGAATTCTAAGCAGGGGCCCAGGAGAATTTGAGGAGTGGGATTGATTGGGGCCTGGAAGAAGGAGCAGGATTTCATGAGCAGAGAAGATAGGGCAGGCTGTTCTAGGTAATAAATGAGACAGTGTGCGTTACCATGTTCCAGACTCTCGACAGGTGCTCTGCAGGCATTGTCTCAGTCTTTAAGCAACACTGTAAGGTAGGCACCATTATCTTCATTTTACAGATGACACTGACATTTGTGGGTGAAATAGCATGCCTGGTCTACGCATAAATATTCCTTGGCTCCTGTTAGAAAACAGTGGACCAAGAATTGGAGCGTAAGTAGGTCTGATTCCAGAGGCCCTGCCTTTCATACATGTATTGAAAAATAAAAGTCTAATAGCATATGTTTTTCCTGTTTTTTAAGTTTTAAGAGGCATTTGAGGGGTGCCTGGGTGGCTCAGTTGGTTAAGCGTCTGCTTTCAGCTCAGGTCATGATCCCGGGGTCCTGGGATCGAGCCCCACATCGGGCTCCCTGCTCCGCGGGACGCCTGCTTCTCCCTCTCCCTCTGCCTGCTGCTCTACCTATCTGTGCTCTCTCTCTCTCTCTCTCTCTCTATGTCTCTGTCAAATAAATAAATAAAATCTTAAAAAAAAAAAGAGGCATTTGAAAGCTGACATTTATCCAATGTTTGCCACGTGCCAGCTAGTGTATGTCCGGTGGTTATGGGCACAGAGGCTCTCACCAGACTTTCTGGGTTTATTTTATTTTTTATTTTTAAAGATTTATTTATTTGAGCAAGAGAGAGAGTGCAGGAGCAAGCATGTGAGTAGGGGGAAGGGCAGAAGACAAGGGAGAGAGAGTCTCCAGCAGATACCCCACTGAGCGAGGAGCCTGATGTGGGGCTTGATCCCACCTCCCTGAGATCGTGACCCGAGCTGAAAGCAAGAGTCAGACGCTTAAATGACTGTGCCACCCTGGGGCCCCAAGACTTTCTGGGTTTAAATACAGGGTCTCTCACCTCTCTGTCTCAGTCTTCCCATCTGTAAAATAGAGATGATAATCATTGTTTCTTCTTCAGGGTGGTGGTGAGGATTCAGAGACTTAATTCTTGTAATGATGGTTAGTAGATAAAAACTGTCTTATTTACCTCTCACCATGACTCTATTTTGTCTGTTTCCCAGATGACTTAAATTTAAGTGGCAGGGCCAGGATTCAAACCACACTCTTTAAAAAAAAAAAAAAGATTTATTTTATTTATTTGAGACAGAGAGAGAACTTGAGCAGGAGGAGAGGGGCAGAGAGGAAGGAAGAGGGGGAAGCAGACTCCCCACTGAGTAGGGAGCCCGATGTGGGACTGGGTCCCAGGACCCTGGGATCATGACCTGAGCCCAAGGCAGATGATTAACCGACTGTGCCACCCAGGCGCCCCTCAAGCCATGCTCTTTCTGACTTTTCTGACTCCCGTGCCCTGTGTTGCTTCTTTAGTTTGGGCCACAGCCACAAGGACTCATGTTCTGGGTCTTTTCTCAGTGGGCTGATTTCCACTGCATTCTATCAAAATGTTTATAAATAAATCAAAAATGTTCCTTTGCATCTTTTCTCCTCTTACCCATGTTCATCCCTTACCTTCCCAGAAAATGGTGGGTGATGCTTTTGCAAGCCAAATGTCTTAGCCAAAGCCATCCAAACTTTAATCCGCCTCCCTCTTTCTTCTCTTTTTCCTAACATTGCCACCTGAGTTTAACTGCCTGGAAAATATTCTTGTAAAGCCAAGTGGGGACAATTTGAGGCATGGAGAGACCTGGAATTGGAGCAATTGCTCAGCTCAAGTCAATGCTGAGCTACAGCAGAGATCAGGAAACAAGATCATTAAAACCAACCAAAAAAAGGAGGACCTTATTCCAGAATGAGTTATAACCTTGATCTTCCCAGAAAATGCGATGGCTTGGTACAGAGAGTGGCAAGAATAGACTTCCATTCATTTACCCAATTTAACTGTCTGCTCCAGGGGTCTACAAACTTTTCCCTTAAAAGACCAGACAGTTAAGTATTTTAGGTTCAGTATTTCCCAGAAGAGGCCAAAGGGTTAAGTATTTTAAGCTTTGTAAGCCATTCTGGTCTTTATCACAATTCCTCAACTCTGTCATTATAATTCAAAAGTCATAGAAGATACACAAACAAATGGTTGTGGCAATATTCCAAAAAAAACTTTTTATGGACACTGGAATTTGAATTTCATCTAACTTTCACATGTCATGAAGTAATTGTCCTTGATTTTTTTTCAACCACTTAAAATGTAAAAACCATACTTAGCTCATGGGCTGCATTTGGCAAGCTGGTGATAGTTTGCCAATCCCCAGTTACACTGTGCCAGGTGCAGTGTGAACAAACAGGCACAGCCTTCACCCTCACAGAGCTGACAGGAGGTTGTTCAGTTTCTCAAAGTGTGTTCCTTAGAACAACACACTTCAATGTTTCGCCAAAAGGGGTATCTGTGCTCAAGAATGGGAAATACTGAATTGAAGGAAAGTTTCTTTACCACAGGACTTCTCAGAGCCTTTAATATGCTAATACATGCTCTGAATTTCCAAGGGAAACTTGCAAGGCCAGGCTTATTTGACTACAGAACCCTTTTACACTTTCCATGGAACACACTGGGAGGAAAACTTCTTCTCTTCTCTGTTTAAGTGGGAAGATGAAGTTATTGGTCAAGACCACCCCTCCCTAATTGCCTCTCCACTGAACTGAGAGATGATCTTGAAATTATGCCTCCTTCCTAGGGTTATTGTCTCTCTTCCAATGGCCAGGCAATGTTTTAGAATTTCATCCGCTCTTTTGCCAAAAAAGTGGAAATGATAAAAAGAAAGATTCATTTGGTTATTTTCTAAAGCACATTGTGTTACTTCTCATTTGGTGATGAAAACCCCTGGTTGGATTGCTTGGTAGTGTTCATGGTTCTTGGTCTTTCCAGTCCTCATGACTCCTCTTGAGCTCACCCCACCATCCAGCCACTGGATTTATTTCTAATTTTACTCTTTGCAGTTTTATAATTGCTGCTTTAATAATTAAACTTCAAAGCTCATCTGACCTTAAGCTCCTTGCGCTGGGGCCCACATGCTAAAAGAGGCTGAAATGAGCCTGAGGAAAGCTCCTACATGCTAAACCAAGGTGTGAATTGTTTAAAAGCAAACATGAATACTAGGATTTAGTGAGACCAGTTTCGATTAGAATCAGAGAGCCTTTCAAGAAACTCATATAATATGAATGATTCTTGAGGCCTCAGGTGTTAAAGGACTTAAGAGCAGAGTCATTTCTTACATGGGAGTTAGTGTTTAAAGTCAGCACATAAGGCAAAAATTGTGTAGAGTCAAAATTACCCTGGAAAATCCTTTAAATCATCAAAAAAGTGCAAAAAAAATGACTTTGTATATATTCTGCAGCCTCTCAGAAAGTCTAAAAAGCTAGAAAGTCGTTTTCCCCTCTAGTGTTGTGTGAGTTCCCTCTTTCTTAGTTTAGTACGAGAAGAAGTAGTTGGCTTGCATTTAGGCGCCTTGCTGTACCAAAACCATCTTGCCCTTGTCAGTGTTGAATTTCCCTGGGAGATAGGCCCCTCTGATGTGGTCTGTTTGCCCTGCAATGTCTTATCATAAATGGGTTTAGATAAATAACACTGGAAAGTGTGGTTTTATTTTTCATCTGTCCTCCTTGGAGGGTCCCTGATTTCCTTTGAGTTTAAGTTCATTTATCACTATCATAATGTCCTTGACATTGTTGTGACACTACCCTGTGTTCATAGGCCCTGGCTGGATGCTCTACCCACCACCTAAGAAAGATCCTGAAAAGGCCATGGGTGAAACATAAGGATGAGGAATGTGGGTTAGGTTCATTTCAGCTGGAAGGACAAAAAGAAGGAAATAAACAAGGTGAAATGAAGCAAAATAAATATCTTACTATTCTCATTGACCCTAGCTTCCGCCCTTTTCCCCTCACATATACACAGAATAGAGGGAAGGAGAAAGATGTCTTGTTCTTAGAAGGTAAATCCACTTCTTGTGGGATTCAACCCCTGGCCCCTGACTTCAGAGTCTATACCCTGATCTGTACTCCATAGCATGAACACACCCTGCCTCATGGAGTCACCAGTGAGGACTCCTAGTTGTGGCTGGAAATATCTTTGGCGCTAGGGCCAAATGCTCCATCGCTGACCTATTGTCACCAGCTGATATCTGAAGTGATCTCAGGCATTGTCTCATGCAGTATTTGAACAGAATTTTTAGAATAAGTAGAAGTTAGGTGTGCTTAAATTGGACCGCAGGTGGGATTTGAAATGCCATGTCTGGAAGAAGGAACATTTGAAAGCAAAGGCATGGAGAAGAAGTCCTCTAGGTAGGGGCCTGCTCTAAATCAGCTTTATTTCCCTGGGATTGAAGAGCATAGAAGAACTTTAATCATATTTATTGGGATGAATGGCATTTATAGGGGAGGGTGGGCATTTTTGCTTGGCTAGAGTACAAGGAATGTAAAGATGATTCAAGGGGAAGAAGGGTCAGACCACGGCGGGCCTTGAATGTTGTCTGTGGGGGACAGGAAAACGGCCCTCAAAGATATTCATGTCCTCATCCTTGGAACCTGTGGATGTGTCAGGTGGCATGGCAAAGGGGAATTTACGGATGGAATCAGAGGTACTAATCAACTGACCTTAAGATGGAGATATTATCCTGAATTATCTAGAGGGGCCCCTTGTAATCACACATTCTTATGAGTAGAGGAGAGAGGCAAAAGAGATAGAGAACACCAGAAAGATGGCAGTGTGAGGAAGACCCAGCCTGATGTTGGCTCTAAAGATGGAGAAAGGTGCTGCAAGCCAAGGAATGGAGGGGCCCCTGGAAGACTGACGTTTTTCATACGCTTCCCTCTCTAAACTTTTAAATAACACTTGAGCTTCTCTTCTAACCGTGGGCAACATTGCCACATTTTTCTAAGCTGGCATCAGGACCCGAGTGAGTTAGTATTTACGTTTGGCTGCCTTTAGCAGGAAGTGGGCGTCCACGGCTCCGTGATGTTGATAGTCTTCCAGACTCTTTGCCTTGCCTGCCCCCTCATTTCCCACACCTCCTTCTCCTATTTCTGAGTTCCTGCTGCACCTCTGGCCTCATGGCCCTATTCCAGGCAGGCAGGAAGAAGATAAGCATTTCATTTTGAGACTTTACCTTTTGAGAAAAGCCCTCCTCACGAGTTTTTATTTCACTGTCCGGAAAATGTGTCACATGGATACCACTAGGTGCGAAGGAGTCTGGGAAAGTATGCATTGTACTTTCTAGGCTCTAGAGCAGAGGAAGAGAAGATAGCCGGGTTGGTTATCCAGTGAGTCAACCAACTGTATCGGGCAAGGTGTTTAAACAACTTGTTTGAGAATAGCTACCGAATATTTACTATGTATCTGAATACGCTGATTCTAGTTTGCCCATGGCAAAAAGGGAAGGGCAGTGTCTGAAATATATGTGAAATATTTTTGCAAACTATACAGCAAAGGAAAACTAAGGGATAATCATGATGCTGATCAATTGTTCAAAATTTCCCTTTTTCTGTACTTTGGTCCATTATCCTCATGCATTGTGATCAAAGTCCCTTTTACAATGGCCTCATTAACTCTATTAACAGCTAGTTTGACTGGTCAGGGGCCAATATCTTAGGTTGAGTTCCTTAAAAACAGAGCCTAAGTGGGGATTCTTGTGCAAATATTCATTAAGGGGGTATCTCAGCGAGTCTTGTAAGGGAGGGAGGGGATGATAAGCAAAGAACATAGGTGAGTGGAGATGGGTTTATCAGGTGAAGTTCAGCCTGACCCAGCGGGCAGCTCTGGAGTGTGAGTTACACCTCAGAGGGGCTCCTGCCTAGAGACCAGGGGCCTGCGCTTTTCTCTTCCGATATCAGTCAGTCGCTGAACACAGGCTGTCCTTGGGAGTGGGGGGTTGTAACTCCCAGGCATCTTTAGAATAAGCAGGTCATCAGCCAAGGGCAGGTCTCTGGAGATAGGCACAAGCCTGAGCATCAATAGCCAGTCCCCGCAGAAGCTGGGGGATGATGCAGGCCAGGTACAGGGAGATCTGGGTAGGGGGTCAATAACATCTATTACTAATGATCTGGAAATGAAAACATTGTTTATTCTTCGGGGTTAAGGGAGCCAATCTCATCCTTATTTGTCAGAGAGCCATCTTCACCCTTTTCCTGTGATTAAAAAAAAACCCCCCAAAGCCTCAAGATTCCATTAATAGAAATTTTGGAACAAAGTTGGGGAAGATGGTGTAATTGCATCAGTAAATATATAATGTGCCCTGTGGCAATCATCCTCTGTTCCCACTTTAGCATTTCCCCTGAACTGAAGGATCGTGTGAGACTCAGGGAAACATTTCTTTTCTTATTAATACATTTTTAGAGAATTGTCCGCACTTGGTATTTAAAAGAGCTGGAGGAAATGAGAGTGAGAAGCAGGGAAGGTTTTCCTGTAAATACAGTGGATCTGTGAGGAGGGGGAGCGATGAGTTCTTTTCACTGAGATTATAACTGGAATTGAATACAAAGATCCTCATGATAATATTAGTAGTAGTTAACTCATCTGGAACCCTTAGCTAGTCCAGGCTTTGTGCAAAGAACTTTACACACCTGTTCTCACTTCATTTTCACGTCTCCACAAAGTAGAGAAATTAAAACTCAGAGAGGTGAAGTTGCTTGGCCAAGGTCACACAGCTGGTAAGAGGCAGAGTTGAAAGTTTAATCCAAGATCTGAATAACTGTGGCAGAAGCATCTGAGAGCCTGAAAATGAGACACGTGTGAGCCCTGGTGGCCCGAGGGCTCATTTCCTCAATGAAGAAAACAGCCAGGAAATAACAACAGAGTTTAGAGGGTTTTGTGTATTTGGTGGAGAGAGGAACCTTCAGAATAAGTTTGTAAACAATACTTTAAATGCCATCATACTAGTCTTCATTACACAATTATTTATCAAGCTCTAGTTTCATGGGGCTTAGAGTCTAGTTTGGGGAGATGGACATTAAATGATTTATTATGCTTCTCTCTATATATACACACGTATATAATAATTATGTATAATATAATATATGTTATATATGCTAATATATAGAATACATATATAATTTATATATGCATATACATACATATAAATTTGTTTGTAATGATGATACAAAGAAAAAGGCCAGAGTATCAGAGCAAAGATTCCTCGCTTACTGTGGGGCTGGGGATTCTAGGGCGAGCTGCCCGGAGGAATTAAGGTTAAAACTGTGGCATGGAGGGTGAGTGAGGAAGGAGAATGTCAGTGAGAAGGGACAGAGAAGGCCACCAAAGCCTGAAATAGCTGCCTGCCCCATAGCACAGGGGCGTGATAATTTAAGAGGGGCTTAGACTACTTGAGTCCATTCAGAGGAGAGTAACTCAGATGCTCAGTGTACATATTGATTTTGTAGTCAATAATAACACGAAGATACCAGGGACTTGGGGTGCCTGGGTGGCTCAGTCGTTAAGCGTCTGCCTTCGGCTCAAGTCATGATCCCAGGGTCCTGTGTTTGAGTCCCACATCAGGCTCCCTGCTCAGCGGGAAGCCTGCTTCTCCCTCTTCCACTCCCCCTGCTTGTGTTCCTGCTCTCGCTGTGTCTCTCTCTCTCTGTCAAATAAATAAATAAAATCTTAAAAAAAAAAAAAAGAAGATACCAGGGACTTAAATGTATAGTGAACTTTCCACGTACCAGACTCCATGCCAAGTACCCTACATATAGGGTTGAGGTCCTATAACTCTATGAGGGAGATTTTTTTTTTTTTAAGATTTTATTATTTGACAGAGAGAGACACAGCGAGAGAGGGAACACAAGCAGGGGGAGTAGGAGAGGGAGAAGCCCGATGTGGGGCTCGATCCCAGGACCCTGGGATCATGACCTGAGCTGAAGGCAGACGCTTAACAACTGAGCCACCCAAGCACCCTCTATGAGGGAGATTTTTGTTATCATCTCATTTTATAGATGAAGGAACTGAGGCCCAGAGATGCTTACTAATATATCCAAGGGCAGAGAGCCAACAAATAGCAGAGTCAGGATTGGAAGCCAGACCCTCAAGATTTCAACACTCAGAAACTTGGTTCTGGAACCACTTGGAAATCACGAGACCTGAAAAATCGTTGGAGGCTGTGGGTCATCAAGCCTGAATTGTCCAACCAATCCATCACTTCCATGTTTCCCATCTTAGTAAATGGCACTACGATCCTCTCATTTGCCCAAACAAGTTAGGTGTCACCCGTGATGTCTCCAATCTCTTCTCTGCTCAAAGTCAACTCTTGCCATGACCTGTCAGTTTCACCTCCTAAATTCACCCGAGGGGCTCTCCTCCTCTCCGTCTTGAACCAATGAGTCCAGGCCACCACCGTCTTTCTTCGGGGTTCCTGTCACAATTTCCTAGCAGATCTTCCTGCCCTCATGTTCAATCTTCCAGTCCACCCTCCATCCACTCCACTGCCCAAGCAGACTTACTAAAATGGAAATCTTCCATTATCCTTAGTGCCTACCAGGTGCCAGGCGCTCCTTTAAGCATCTTATACATAGTAACTCATTTGGTTCTTATAACCTCGCTATGATATAGTGGACGCCTTCTGTTCCCCACAGGGCTGATCTATGCCAGAATTCAGTCAGAAGCTCTGGAGGCAAAGATTTTTCTCTCAAAGAGAAAGAGAATTTTAACTTTCTTGAAGGTCTGCCTGCAGTTATGTTCCATGCTGGGCATTTCAGGTCCTATAGGCATCAAGTCTAACCTGATTTTGTCTCACCGTGTCTTGTCCCGTAGATGTTTCAGAAAGGAGTTCTTCCCTCGTGATAACAAACTGCCAGCTCCCAGGGCCATGTGTCTCTCTAGGTTCAGGGTTCTGCCTTTATTTCTTATCATCTGCCTGATTTTTTAGGCTTTAAAAGTGGCTGGAAGGGAAATGCACACTTTGGAATTGGGCTGGGACTGGTCCTTCAGCCTAATAAACTATAAATTGAGAGAGGTATTTTTTCCAAGTAAAATTTCTCTCTCTCTCTCCATATACACACATAGGTGTATATATGTGTCTACGGTTGTCTATATGTGTGTACACACAGATGTATACATGTGCACGCACACACACGAATGTATACATACACACATGCATGCACGCATACATACATGCATACACACATTCTGATCTTCCACCTCTTCTTATTTTCTCCTGTATTAGTGGTTCCTTTGACCTATTAAGTATTTATGTTTCTTTGTTGGATGTCACTTATAATTGCCTCAGTATTTCCCTTCATGTATCTTCTTCAGAAATATTAATCTTTACACTTCCCGAGATCAATAGCCTCCATGTTGGGGATTTGAAATGAAACACGAGTCTATTGCTCACTCTTTAAAAAAGACTCACCTTCAAGAAAGGTGGAATTTAATTTCATTTGGCTGGGCTTGTGGGTTGGAGGATTGTTGGAAATATTTTGGAAATATTTTGGAAATTAGTTTTTGCTGATTTTCTGGGGGGAGAATATGTATTCTCTAGGGCCATGTGCCACAGGCAGGAAGCAATGCTTTTTGAAATGAAGACAAGCGGAGTCGTTCATCCTGAGCAAATCACAAGCAATCGTGCAGCTTCCAGGATTCAATCGTGCAGCTTCCAGAAATAAAGGCAACTTTGGTGTAGTAGGAGAAGAATTTGTTATCCCCTGAAAGCCCTCAAATTGCATTGGGTTTGTTGAATGCTGAGCATTCCCGAACTTTAGGCTTAGAGGCTGGTTGGCAACTCCACATCACATAGTGGAGATCAACCTAACACCCTGGCAAAGCCCTGGGGGGCTTATATCATATCCTTTTGTGATGAAACAGAAGAGCTCTAGACCCAGCCTGCCTGGGGTTCAATCCCCAGCTCTAGGATCAGTGGTATGACCTGGTGCGAGTAAGTTAGCCCCTCAGATCCTGGCTGTCTAATGAGGAGGACAAAAGGACCAACCTCCTCGAGAGGCTGTGAGGATATTAAATGAGATAGCGTATATAAAGCACTTGGGATCGAAGCTGATCTATAGTAGATAATAAATGCTTTATGATTATTTGTGTTAACGGTCCGTCCGTAAATACCTGTCTTAATTCCACTGTGTTTCCCAGACCTCCTCTGGTACCTGGCATTGAGTCAGCATTCAATACATATTAGATGAGTGAATGAATAAATAATTTGGACAGAGGGAAGGTTGTGAAGGAACTAAAAGCCAAATAAGGAAAACCATAGCAATGACGCAGTACTCTTTGTACGGCACAGTAGAAGCATTTCCTCACTCACTAACTCATTCAGTCCTCGGAATAACCACGGGAGGAGGGGACTAATCACATCATCCCCCTTTTTACAAAAGAGGAAACTGAGACCTACGCCACCAAGGTCACTGACCTGATAAAGGCTGGAGACATCTTAGCTCAGGTTTGTCTGACTGCAGGGCTGGGTTCCATGTCCAAGGAGATTGTCGAGGGATGATTGAGTCTCAGGTGTAAATAGGCCACATTTATCCTCCAGGTCTCCTTGACCTTCCCTCTCTTTCTCTCTCTCTCTTTTAAGATTTATTTACTTACTTACTTATTTATTTATTTGAGAAAGAGAGAGCTCACGCGAGAGAGCACACGGAGGGAGAGGGAGAAGCAGATTCCCTGGCCCTGGGATCATGACCTGAGCTGAAAGCCGATGCATAATCGACTGAGCCACCCAGGCACCTGACCTTCCCTATCTTTTTGTCATCCTCTTGTTTTATGGGCAAATTCCAGCATAAGATGCCCACTTTTGTATCATTCCCTTGCATTGTCCCGCCTGTATTTAGCTGCAGCGCAACGACAGTACAAATAGTGGTGATGGTTATGGAGTGGCAGCACCTGTGTCTTATATAAGGACAGAGTGTGTACTTGAGCTTCTGCCTTGGGCACACATGCAGTGCCCGTGTTCGTGGCCACACATGGAGGGAGGGCGCACGCCCTTTCAGACTGTAATGGCTAATTCACATACTGTATATCTTATTTAATGTTGTGACAACAGCAACAACAATGAAAAGCCAAGGACAAGAATCATGATATTTATCAATGTATTCAGCAAATACTTTCTGAGCACCTCCTCTGTGCTGGGCACTGTTTATGCTCAGTGTAGTTGTAGAGAGCCGGAAATGGTGCGCAAAACCAACGACTGACTAGCTCAGGGTTATGAAAGCCCAGCTCACTTGCTTTCAGCGGGACAAACTTGAGGAGTAATGCCCCCCCCCCCCCCAGTTTTCCCTAAGGGATCAGGCCGAGATGGAAACTTTGCATGATATTACACCCCATTTAGCCTTTCCTCCTTCCCTCTCTTGCTTTCCCTCCTTCCTCGGCAGCTTCTCCTGGAAGCACGTCCTTAATAAATCACTTGCAAATGAATTCTCATCTCAGGGTTTTCTTGTGGGGAACTTGACCTAGGACATCATCAGTGACCTCTGGCATCACCTCATAGTTGAGTTTATGCTGTCACCAGTGACAAAAAATTCTTGAGGTGAGGAAATTCCAAGGGCCAGACTGCCTGCTTGAAGGAGGGGAGGAAAAAATTCACGGTGGACCTTCACATCTCAACAAATTATCCAGTCCATCCCAAACTGCTGAAGCCAGCCATCTTCTAAGCAACGTGTCAGGGAGAGGCTGCTTGATTTGACCCTGCGTCTGGAGGGGAGTGTGACCTCCCAGCTTTCTTGGCTTTGCCAAAGAGCCATAAAGTCATCAGACACGGAGGTGTGACTTTTCAACAGCCAGAAGGGGCTGAGCTAGGAGCTGCGGGGGCTTCCATGAGTGCATACAGATCCCAGATTTATCCCACAGTCAGGAACAGGAGGCCACAGCCCGTTCAGGGTGGGAGATGAGTCCCTGAGCCCTTCAGAAGAGGACTATTTCCTTCTGGAACTTCAGCATGATAAGGACAACATGATTCTGGGCCCTGCAATGCTTTCTGTGCATATCCCTATACTGCCGAAAGGGCTTTTCTTCGTCCCAAAATAGCTTCTCACTCTTGAGCTGGTGAAGTAGATCACAGGCAGGAAGAGAGGGGAAAAAAGCCAAACTCCCCTTCTCAACACAGCAATGTAACTAGAGCTCAGATACTCCTGGAACTGAAAATACCACCTGTTAACTCCCAGGCCGTCATCCCACCCCGATCTCTTCTGTTCCAGGGCTTGTTCCAGGAGTGAGTCCCCGGCTGCAGGAGGCAGAATACTAGTCCCCCAGAGGCATGCACCCCCAGGGCCCCGGAACCTGTGAATGTGAGCCTACATGGCTGAAGAGTCTTTGCCATTGTGCTTGAGATAGGGATGTTAAGTTGGGGAGATTTTCCTTATCTGAGTGTGCTTGATGTCATCACAGGGGTCCTTACAATTGTAAGAGAGAGGTAAAAAGGTCAGAATAGCAGAACAAACCAGGGTGATAAAAAAGCGATTGGGGAAAGGCACTGCTGGGAGGTAGCCTCGAACTAAGGGAGGCCGGCAGCCTCTAGAAGAGAAAAGGCAAAGGACAGCATTCCCCTAGAGCCACAGAGCCCCGAAGACGCAGCTCTGCACACCTTGATTCTAGGTCCCAAAGGCCCTTTATGGACTTCTGACCTCAAGAACTGTAAGTTACAAGAATAAACTTGTGTTGTTTTAAGCCACCATGACTGTGATAATTTGTTACAACGGCTCTAGGGAACTAATACACTGGCCTTCTGTTCTTTCTGAGTGAGCACACCCTGTTAAGGCCTCATGGCTTACAGTTCTACCTTAACCGTGTCCAGCCCCGCTCTCTCGCATGATTGAGGCGTAGCTCCCCGTGGGCTCCCCACCTCGATGCTCCCTGGGGACCTCCAACAGCACAGGTACTCTCTCCATTACATGACTGGTTGGCCAGATTGCTGATCTGACAAACCACATTTCTAGCAATGTGTGTTTCATGAGATGATTTCAATGACTTTGGAGGATTTGGGCGTGTTCTTTTGGAAAATGATAACTTATTTGTGTTTCTAAATTTCATGTGAGTTGCAAGTTGTAAATGTCATGGAACCTAACAGTGGTGGTGGGCTTCTCTGCAATTGTTTTTTTCTTTTCTTTTCCTTTCTTTTCTTTTTTCTCCTCTCCTCTCCTCTTCTTTTATTCTGTGATTGTTTCCAGGGCTCTGGTCTGCTTCTGTATAATAGGCTGCTCCCAGCAGAAACTTCTTGTAACCTAGGTAGCCTACCTTTTGTGTCTCCTCCATTACATTTACCCTCCTCAGTTCAGGCCCTTGTGATCACTCACCTGAATTGCTGCAGCGTCTTCTGTCAGACCTCCAAGTCCCCAGCCCTGCTCTCCACGAATCCATCTCCCCTTGCAGCCGAAGCAATGCAAACCTGATTTTACTTTTTCCTAAAACTCTCCAAAGTCTCCCTGTTGTCGTCTGGATAAAGTCTAACCCCCCTAACGAGTCCTGGATGGTCAGAGTCAGATCCCTATCTAATGCACCGTTTAGCTCAGGAACGAATTCCCACCCCACACACTTCCTCCCCACCCTACCCAGTACCAGACATCATCTGTTGGTCGTGCTCACTTTCACTGAGCAAGACTAGCTTCTTCCTTCCTCCCTGCCTGTGCTCACGCCATCTCCCCCGCTTGGCGTGCAGGTTTTGGCTTTCTTTGCCTACCTAACTGCTACTTGTCCTTCAAGACAGTTAGTCTGGGTTCTTCACGAAGCAAATGCCAACACAGGATTAAACATTCAAGGATCTCTTTTCAGAGAATAGCCTGTGTGTAAAGACATTGGGAGGGACCCAGAAAAAGGCTGGGAGAAACATCGACAGCCATGCAGGGACAGACAAGGTTGAATGGAAGCATCCAGATTGCTCTGCAGTCTAAGAAAGGCTCAGCAACATCATCAGGGAGTCTTTGAGCCAAAGTTGGCTCCCAGGACTGGGCCTGTCCTAAGTCCGCTTGCCACACTCAGTTTCTGGAAGGGAGCGGCCCGGGGGTGGGGGCGGGGGCGGCCGAGGCTTACATGCCGGGATGCAGCCCAGAGCCTCAGCATCTGGGGCCCTCAGTCAGCTACACCCCCTGCAGTTGGAGGTCTGCAAAGTGCATCCTCATGACCACCCAAAGCTCAGGGTTGTGTCACCTCCTTCACACTGGCTTTTTCTCTCCCAACCATTTCTTTTTGTGGCTCACAGCCTTATGGGATTGCCTTTGTGATAACACTGTTTTCACTGTCTGGTCATTGTTAGCTTGCTTCTTTGTCTTCTATGTTAGATAGCAAGATCTTTTACAGCAAGGGCCTCCTCTCAGTTAGCTTTCAATTCCTAGTTGTACCACAGGGTGTGGCTCATGGTAGAGGCTCAGGAAAGTGAGCGTGATGCTCAGAAAGAGGGAGATGGTGTGAAGGCATCATTCCCACTTCACAGGGAAGGAGACTGAGGTTTGCGGGATGGGTGACTCGGCCAGGGTTAGTCTGGGGTGCACTGGGGATTTGAACACAGATTGTCCGATTCTACTTCAGGCACAAAACCTTCGAGGGTGACCCGGCGGCAGGGACTAATGGACAGTTTTCTTCACCAGATCATTCTGCTCTGGCGTCCAGGGAAAAAACTCATGACTGGAAATGGTCGACAAGGAAATCTGTTGGTTCAAAAATGAAGTAGACTTAAGGTTGATCTAGATGTTCTGGACTCAGAATTAAAGTTAAAAAATAAAATGAAATGCAAGCTTTTCTTTGCTTCCTTCTGTGTATCGGAATCCTGTTCTTTCCCCAACATTCTAGCAGATGCTGCTGATGCCCCGTCAGTGACTTACCAGCACCCGGCTCTCCACCCAGAAACATCCTTACTGTGAGTGTCTGCAGATCTCTGCGTGAGAGCTGTTTCTAGGAGCTTGCTTGGCCCAGAGCTAGCCAACAGCACCAGCACTCTTGTGCTCTCAGAAGCAGTTCTCAGCCTGGGACAGGGAGCTGGTGGGTGAACACTGCGGTTTCCTCACCCTCAGCTGGGGTAACTGAGGCACACTTCGTGTTCTCCTATAGTTCCCCAGCTCGATGGAGCCCCAGTTACCCAGCGCAATATCTGTTTAAGGACACACCCTTTATTGGCTGCCTTCCATTCCGGCTCACTTCCCCACTCCCCTACCCGCATTTGTGGAACTACTTCCCAAATAAACTACTTGCACTCAAATCTTTGTCACGGGGTCTGTTTCTGGGGCACACAAACCAAGATGAAACCCTAGTTCCACTCTCATCGTGTTTCATCCACGTGTCTCTTTTGTCTGAACCCCTCTTTGAAACCGAAGGCTAGGTGTCCTTATTCCCATTAGAGGTGAAGAAATCGACACTCAGGCAGGTAAGTAACCTGCCCAACGTCCCCCTGCTTCTGAGGGCCTGGGCTGGAATACGAGTGTTGTCTCTTGGACTTTGGACTCAGTTTCTCCACCACTGGGTCGGAGTCTGGGCTGTGACACTCAATAGGCTTGAATCATAGTGTGACTTTGGGCATGTGACCCCAGCTTCCTGGTCTTTAAAACGGAGTTCATGATACCAACTTCCTAGGGTTTTACTTTTTTCCTATGGACATCATCTATTATTTTATCATTTGTATTATGCAGTTTGGCACATATGTTGTGAATTATCTTTCAAAATATGATTTTTAAATGGTTGCATAATAATCCATCTTATGAACATATCCTTACTCAGTTAACCATGGCTCTACTGTTTGGTCCTTTTGCCTCTCTTTGCTCGTCTGTAAAATGGGCATACTCATAGCAATGCTATAAGATAGTTGTGAGAATAAGACAAAACAGAATCCCTGTAGCTTCTAGCAGAATTTCAGAAACATGATAGATAGATAACCATAAATGTTAATTCCCCTGTCAGGGAAACAGAATGCTTCATGTGAAGCCTCCATCCCTCTTCACTCTCCCCTTTGCAGGCTCCCAGTCTTCCCCACAGGGGTCAAAATAATTTCATCGCCTGGAGAAGGAGTCCGGGGGGTCACAGATCAGGTTTCTAAGCTTCTCCCACTGCTAAGAGCTATTCAGACGGAGAACATGGTGATGTGTAAACAAAATCCCATAGGGTCTCTTCCTGTTGACATGGCAACCTGACTACCAGCTGTCAGGCAAGGTTTCGGGGCTGATCATTTAGGGGACTTCACCAAGGGGACCTGATTAACAATCCTCAGCTGGGGGAGGGGGATGGTGGATGTATGAAAGCACTTATTCTGGGGGAGGCTTCCACTCCCCCTCAACCAAACCAAACAATTCCCTCTTTGAAACTTGAGTTAGGGTGCGCTCTTTATTATCCCCCTCCAGCCCCAGCAGCTGCTTAACCCAGAGCTGCAAATAATATCTGTCTGAAGACCTTTTGTCTTCAAGTTTCCGCCTGGCTGGCTTTCAAAAGCTTCCCCAGCCCATCCCTTGCAGGCACATTCTGGAAGTAGAACCACAGGAAGACACAATAGGCAAGAAACAGCCAGTTGTCAAAAACACAAGTGATTGGGAGACAGAAATCACTTCCTTTTGAAGCAGGTTACTGCGCTGGGGTCAGAAACAAGTAGTTTGGATCCCAGTTACCCTGAACATATGATACGATGGGGCCTAAGCTGTCTGATGCAATTAGATTCACCCTCCCTTTTATTTCTTCAACTTCACACAAAGGGTCTGATTTCTTTCCTGAAGGACCAGACAGTTGTCTCAGGGTGGGTTTGTAGGGTGGTGCAGGTTGTACACTGCACAAAGCCACCTGACAGAGGAGCCCAATAGGGGCTGAGATCCAGTCTGCATCACTCACCACTCTGGCATGTGGTCCCAGAGTGGGAAGCTTTCCTAATTAAATAAAAGTTCTAAATAGGAGGCACCCGGTGGCTCAGTCGTTAAGTATCTGCCTTTAGCTCAGGTCATGATCCTAGGGTCCTGGGATCGAGTCCTAGAATTGAGGCCCGAATCGAGTTGGGCTCCTTGCTCAGCTGGGAGCCTGTTTCTCCCTATTCCTCTGCAGCTCTCCCTGCGTGTGCTCCTTCTCTCTCAAATAAATGAATAAAATCTTAAAAAAAAAAAGCTCTAAATAGGCTCATAGGGCTCAGATGGGGCTGTATTACTTTACTAAACTCTATCATGGGGGACAATAAAGACAGGGTGGGGTGGGGACAAGGTGAGGGAGGAGAGTTTTCTGACCTGGACCTTACATTTCCAAAGAGCATCAAAAAAATTTTTTTTACTTACTTTTTTTAATTTTATTATGTTATGTTAATGACCATACATTATGTCATTAGTTTTTGATGTAGTGTTCCATGATTCATTGTTTGCGTATAACACCCAGTGCTCCATTCAGTACGTGCCCTCTTTAATACCCATCACCAGGCTAACCCATCCCCCATCCCCCTCCCCTCTAGAACCCTCAGATTGTTTCTGAGAGTCCATAGACTCTCATGGTTTGTCTCCCTCTCCGATTTCCTCCCCTTCATTTTCCCCTTCCTACTATCTTCTTTTCTTTAACATATAATGTATTATTTGTTTCAGAAGTACAGGTCTGTGATTCATCAGTCTTACACAATTCACAGCGCTCACCATAGCACATACCCTCCCCAATGTCCATCACCCAGGCACCCACCCCTCCCATCCCCCACCACTCCAGCAACCCTCAGTTTGTTTCCTGAGCTTAAGAATTCCTCATATCAGTGAGATCATATGATACATGCAAAGAGCCTTAAATTTATACTTTTCTCATGAAATCCAATTAAGCTTCAAAATGAATCACAGAATTGGACAGATAGGATTTCACAAGTAAGATGGTCCACAATTTTTATAATGTGATTTGGGGATGCTTTCATATACTAGTGCAACAGGACTCTAGGTATGAAAGGTGCTTGGACCACTCCGGAAGACTGGATAGGTATGTGGTTAGGGGCCGGTTCACTCATCTGGCTTTGGAGGGAACTTTGCCCTGTTTATTCTTGCTGCTCTTCCTTTGACCCTTAGAACCAATACTACTGTTAAGGATAAGACAACAGGACCCAAATGGAGTTGCTTATGCTAAGCCCCATGTCACCAAAATGAGACTTAACTTGGGGTAAATTAATGTTAGTTCTCCCAGAAACGGAATCACCTGATCAGTCCTAGTTAGGTAGTCTGCCTGACAGACACCTCCCATTCTCTATAAGGAAACTCACCTTGCAACAACCAATTTGCTTTGTGGCCCAGTAAAACTTCTTTGTTCCTGCTCCTTCTGTCTGCGAAATCTCCTACCTTGAATAGCTCCTCTGAACTTCTTTCCATCTGCTAGATTGGATGCTGCCCAATTTATGAATCCCTGGGTATAGCCAATGAGATCTTTAAAATTTACTCAGCTGGATTTTTTTTTTAAAACACTATCTACTTCACTGTGTCGCAGGATAGTCTGTTGAGATGATAATGTGGGTTTTCTCCTCTAAGCATTTTTCCCTCGATCCCCACCCTGGAGTGGGGGTGGAGGCAGGAGGGAAGAGGTGTGAATCCCAAGCCAAGAGCAAGAGTTGTGGGTAAAGGCGTTTGCCTTCCTGAAGAGCGCATCAGCCTCACAAAGATGAAGACATTGTCTTCTTCACTCCTGCACCTTCATTACCTGACATCTAATAGGTCGGGCAATTAATCATCCTAGTTTGCTGGGGATGTTCCAAATTGCAGTACTGAAAACCCCACATCCTGAGAAAGTCCCCAATTCCAGGCAATCTGGGACTGCTGGTCACCCTACACGACTTTGTTAAACAAATGAATGAATGAATGACTTTTGTTTCCCAAAGGTCTGCCCTCACTGAAGAGAGGATGCTAGATTTCTTTGAGGCCCACAAGAGGGTAGAGCAGGGGTTGGCCAGCTATTGGCTATGGGACAAATCTGGTCTGCCATCTGCTTTTTTTTTTTTTTTTTTGGTAACCTAAACACTACGAATGGTTTTAAAAAAATCAAACGAAGAATAAAAGCTTGTGACATATGAAACTTTTATGAAAATGACATTTTGTTCATTTATGTGTTGTCGGTGGCTTCTTTAGTGCTCTGACAACAATGAGGGGTCGTAGGGCCTACAAAGCCTAAAATATTTGCTATCTGGCCCTTGACAGAAAATGTTTGCCAAACCCTGCGATGGAAGGGTTCTTCTGGTTTCAGAAAGGGATCACAGGGTTGGAAGGAGAGAGATGGAGGGACGCTCACACATAGTGACGGTACCCCACAGACGGGCAAGACATCAAAGGGTGGCTGGGCTGAAGACACCAGGGTTCTCTGCTTTGCCAAGATCTGTGCACCCACAGAGGACTGAGAGCTTCTGAGAGTGGGGAAAACCACTGCCAGCCTACACAGCGAGGGGTTAGTGACCACCATGGCGGATAGGAAGCTAGGGGCCCTTTCTTTATCTTCCGGCTACCACAAAATACTCCTGGATTCTAACATGGCTCCCAGAGAGGTAAATGCTCAACAGTGACTAAGATGGAATTTCTATCTCGCTTGGAGGGGGTTACGTTTGGAAACTGATTTCAACTGAGTTTAATGAAAGCAAAGAGATAGCAGTTTCTTGCACACCTGAGTATAGGGGCTGAGACGCATGATGACGTGTTCTGTGGAGGATCCTGTGCGGGAGTTGCAGTGTTGGGGTGCTGCAGAATCTGAGGACCTTTGTAACCTAAGGAGTGCCCCTAAACCCAGGGGGCCTGGAGTGTGAGAAGCAGGAGCCTGGTGAGAGAGGAGCATTTTCAACGTCCACGGGCTTGTGTCCCCTCCAGCCCCGAGACTAGTGCTCAATAAATGCTTAATGTTTAATGCAAGGGCTTAGGCAAATGTTTTCTTTCTCAAGGGAGAGAGCACTTCAGAATCTGCTATGATCTAATATGGATCATTTCTAACTCAGCCTCAATTTAAGTAAGTCATTATCCTTAGGCGCCTGGGTGGCTCAGATGGTTAAGCGTCTGCCTTCGGCTCAGGTCATGATCCCAGGGTCCTGGGATCGAGTCCCGCATTGGGCTCCCTGCTCCTTGGGAGTCTGCTTCTCCCTCTGCCTCTCTCTCTCTCTCTCTCTCTCTTTCATGAATAAATAAATGAAATCTTTAAAAAAAAAAGTAAGTCACTATCCTTTCTAGACATTTTGTAGCTAAACCTAATCTATAATAGTGGAGTAAGACAATTCTTTGCTTAAAGGGATTCGAACATCAGCAAATTAGTTGGGGTAGCAGGTGACACAGACACCCTTCTAAGGCTCTTGAAATCAAAACCTCAGTAATTATAATAGCTACAGTGCATTCATTAAGTATCAGGTTCTAAGATAAGCACTTTATTTTTTATTATTTATTTATTTATTATTTATTTATTTATCTGAGATAGAGCAAGAGTGAGCGAGTGAGCGAGAGCACGAGCCAGGGGGAGTGGCAGAGGGAGAGAGAGAAGCAGGCTCTCCACTGAGCAGGGAGCCCAACTTCGGATTTGATCCCAGGACCCTGGGATCATGACCTGAGTGGAAGGCAGACGCTTAACCAAGTGAGCCACCCAGGTGCCCCTAAAATTTTTATTTGAATTCCAGTTAGTAAACATATAGTGTAATATTAGTTTCAGGTGTACAATATGAGACTCATCACTCCCATATACCAGCTGGTGCTCATCAGGCCAAGTGCCCTCCTTAATCCCCATCATCTACTTGACCCATCCCCCACCCACCTCCTCTCTGGTAACCGTTAAGAGTCTGTTTCTTGGTTTGCCTCTTTCTCTCTTTTTTTCCCCTTTGCTCCTTTGTTTTGTTTCTTAAATTACATATATCAGTGAAATCATACGGTGTCTGTCCTCTGACTGACTTATTTCACTTAGCATAATACTCTCTAGCTCCATCCACGTCCTTGCAAATGGCAAGATTTCACGCATTTTTATGGTTGAGTGATAATCCCTTATATATATATATATATAAATATATATATATACACACACACATATACACACTGCATCTTCTTTATCCATACATTAATCAATGGACACTTGGACTGTTTCCATATTTTGGCTATTGTAGATAATGTTGCGATACACCTGGGGGTGTGTGTATCCCTTTGAATTAGTATTTTTTGTATTCTTTGGGTAAATACCTAGTAGTGCTTCTTTTAACTTCTTGAGGGACCTCCATACTGTTTTCCAGAGCTGCTGTACCACTTCACATTTCCACCAAGTGCAAGAGGGTTCCCCTTTCTCCACATCCTTGCCAACACCTGTTTTTTCTTGTGTTGTTGATTTTAGCCATCTGACAGGTGTGAGGTGATATCCCATTGTAGTTTTGATTTGCATTTCCATGATGATGAGTGATGTAGAGCATCTTTTTATGTGTCTGTTGGCCATTTGTATGTCTTCTCTGGAAAATATCTGTTCATGTCTTCTGCCCATTTTTTAACGGGATTATTCATTTTTTGGGGTGTTGAGCTGTTTAGTTCTCTATATATTTTGGATACTAACCTTTTATTGGATATATTACTTGCAAATATCTTCTCTCATTCAGTAGGTTGTCTTTTAGTTTTGTTGGTTGTTTCCTTTGCTATACAGAAGCTTTTTGTTTTGATGTAGTCCTAATAGTTTATTTTTGCTTTTGTTTCTCTTGCCTCAGAAGACATATCTAGAAAGAAATTGCTACAGCCAATGTCAAAGAAGTTAGTGCCTGTGTTCTCCTCTACGATTTTTATGGTTTCAGGTCTCTAATCCATCTTGAATTTATTTTTGTGTATGGTATAAGAAAGTAGTCCAGTTTCATTCTCTTGCATATTGCTGTTCAGTTTTCCCAACACCATTTGTTGAAGACACTGTCTTTTTCCCATTGGATATTTTTTCCTGCTTTGTCAAAGATTAATTGACCATATAATTGTGGGTTCATTTATGGGTTTTCTATTCTGTTCTATTGATCTAGGTGTCTGGTTTTGTGCCAGTATCATACTGTTTTGATTACCATAGCTTTGTAATATAATGTGAAGTCTGGAATTGTGATGCCTCCAGCTTTGCTTTTCTTTTTCAAGATTGCTTTGGCTATTCAGGGTCTTTTGTGGTCCCATACAAATTTTAGGATTGTTTGTTCTGGCCCTGGGAAAAATACTGTTGGTATTTTAATACAGATTGCATTGAATGTGTAGATTGCTTTGGGTAATATAAACATTTTAACAATATTTATTCTTCTAATACATGTGCATGGAATGTCTTTCCATTTCTTTTTTTTTTTTTAAGATTTTATTTATTTATTTGACAGAGAAAGATATAGCGAGAGAGGGAACACAAGCAGGGGGAGTGGGAGAGGGAGAAGCAGGCTTCCCGCAGAGCAGGGAGCCCGATGTGGGGCTCGATCCCAGGACCCTGGGACCATGAACTTAGCCGAAGGCAGACGCTTAACAACTGAGCCACCCAGGCTCCCCTGTCTTTCCATTTCTTTGTGTCATCTTTTCTTTCTTTCATCACTCTTTTATAGTTTTCAGAGTACAGGTCCTTCACCTCTTTGGTTAGGTTTATTTCTATGTATCTTATTGTTTTTGGTGTGGATGTAAATGAGATTGATTCCTTAGTTTCTCTTTCTGCTACTTCGTTATTAGTGTATAGAAATGCAACGGATTTCTGAACATTGATTTTGTATCCTACGACTTTACTGAATTTGTTTCTCAGTTCCAGCAGTTTTTTTGGTGGAGTCTTTCAGGTTTTCTGTGTAGAATATCATGTTGTCTGCAAAGAAAGGAAGTTTGACTTCTTCCTTGCTGATTTGGATGCCTTTTATTTCCTTCTGTTTTCTGATTGCTGTGGCTAGGACTTTAGTACTATGTTGAACAGCAGTGGTGACGGTGGACACCCTTGTCTTGTTCCTGACCATAGCGGAAAAGCTCTCCACTTTTGTGCATTAAGGACGATATTAGCTGTGGGATTTTCATATGTGGCCTTATTATGTTGATGTATGTTCCCTCTAAACCTATTTTGTCGAGGGCTTTTTTAATCACGAATGGATGTTGTACTTTGTCAGATGCTTTTTCTGCATCTATTGAAATGATCATATTGTTTTTATGCTTTCTTTTATTAATGTGGTGTATCACCTTGATTGATTTGTGAATATTGAACTGTCTTTACAACCCAGGAATAAATCCTACTTGATTGTGGTGAATCATTTTTGTAATGTATTGTTGGATTTGGTTTGCTAGTATTTTGTTGAGGATTTTTGCATCTATGTTCATCAGGGATATTGGCCTGTAGTTCTCTTTTTCTGTGGTGTCTTTATCTGGTTTTGGTATCAGGGTAATGCTGGCTTCATAGAATGAATTTGGAAGTTTTACTTCCTTTTCTATTTTTTGGAATAGTTTGAGAAGAATAGATATTAACTCTTCTTTAAATGTTTGGTAGAATTCCTCTGTGAAGCCATCTGGTCTTGGACTTTTGTTTATTGGGAGTTTTTTGATTACTGGTTCAATTTCTTTGCTGGTTATTGGTCTGTTCAAGTTTCCTATTTCTTCCTATTTTGGTAATTTATTTATTTATTTATTTTTAGAGATTTTATTTATTTATTTGAGAGAGAGAATGAGATAGGGAGAGAGAGCATGAGACGGGGGAGGGTCAGAGGGAGAAGCAGACCCCCTCCTGAGCAGGGAGCCTGATGCGGGACTCGATCCTGGGACTCCAGGATCATGACCTGAGCCGAAGGCAGTCGCTTAACCAACTGAGCCACCCAGGCGCCCTTCCTATTTTGGTAATTTATATGTTTCTAGAAATTTATCCATTTCTTCTATGTTGTCCAATTATTTAGCATATAGTTTTCCATAATACTCTCTTATAACTATATTTCTGTGGTATTGGTTGTTATTTAAGGTAAGCACTTTAAATGATTTGTCTGGAGTCCTTACAGAACAACTGCAAGGTAGGTATTCTTACTGGACAGATGGTGAAAATGAAGTTCAGAGAGGTCAAGAAACAAGCTCCAAGTCATGCAGCTTCTATTTCCATTTCTCAGCCTTCTAAGTCTGCAGTGGGAGCAGGGGTGCCTGGAAGGAAATGTTTACCCACCATTTCTCAGAAGAGTAACGAGTTGCCAGAACTAGTATCCTAGCTTTTCTTCCACATGCTGAATCTCTGAACACCAGCAATTACATGGCCATGATGGACTCATGGCTGGAGGAAACATAGTAAGCTTTTCTCCCAGTTGTTTCCACAAATATTTGCAGCTGATTTTTTTCATCAATCATCTCAGAAGAAACATAGATAAATCTCTGCTTCATTAGCTTTATCTGAAGCCTGGGGAAGTTTAGCAAGAGAACTGCATTATTTTGAATAATCAGCTTTTCCTACCTCAGCATTTCCCTGCGTGTAAGAGTACCTGGATTAGAGTCCCAGGGGCCTGTCTGGCTTCCTTATTTACATATATGGAGTCCATCTCACGTGGAGTCCAGTTCAGTGATATTTCCAGCGATGTAACGAGGCGTGAATTGATTAATTCTCACTCCTGTTACCAGACCTATTACTGAACAGACTTCAAGATCCAATTATAAATTATAATGCGGTAGAACATATTCTCGATTCTCACAACACCTCGGGGACTGGACGAGATGATTTGCCTGGGAGTTATTTACATTTATTGCTTCTTTTTTTCATAATGCCAAAAACTTCCAGTTTGTTATTTAAGGATTCTATTTTTTACAGACTCCTTGCTCTAGTGCTCCCTGTGTTACCAGCTTGTGGAAATGAGCAGCCTGTTTTCTGTCAGGGAGACAAGAGCATTCTCCCAGCAAAGACACATCTCAAAAGGGACTCGGTAAGGGTTTTTTTGTTTGTTTGTTTGTTTCTGAGTCTTTCAGCATTAGCAGAACATTTAAGACCCAGACTTAAAAAAAAAAAATTATCTTTTTTTCCTGAGTCTAATAAGCAAAACAAACAAAATGAGTATAGACAACCTGAAAAAATTAAAGTACATATAATTACCCCATACAGCTATCACAACTGTAAATATATTTGACATATTTACACGTGCAGTGTTTTTAAAGTGCCAAGGGCTATGCTAAGTGTTTTGCATGGATCACTTTTTTAATCCTTTTAGCCACTTCAGGTAATAAGTAATATTATTACCCCTATTTTATAGATGAGAGACAGAACACAGAGAAGTTAAGTAGTTTGCAAGAGGTTGCCCAGAGGGAGTTATAGGTAGATGTGGGATTTAGACCCACCCAAGCAGTCTGATGCCAATTCTCAGACTCTTCAGCACTATCCAGGATTCTGTTTCTATGTAGCTCTTCAGTGGATGGCTCTGTATGTATCATATGTATTACTATAGCTAGATCATATGTATCTTATATATTACACTGTGTGTATAGATCAGGGCTCCTCCATTCTCACCATTTAACACATATCATAAACATTTCCCATTGTCATTTAATTATTTAAAAAGTAAATAACATTTTAAGGTGTGATGGGCCCGTAGGTTACATTTGGAGAAAACAAAGTTTTGATGTCTCATTTCACATCATGTTTCAAAATAAATCCGAGATCATAGATTTTTTTAATTCTAAAAAAAAAATTAAGAAAATAGAAGTGAAGTGGCCTCACCAGAGCTTGAATCAAAATCTAGCCCTTTATCAGCTCTGTGACCTGGGCAAGGTGCTTAACTTCTCTGAGCCTCTACTTCTTAATCTGTAAAAATGGAAATGGTACCATTTCTAAATCAAAGAGCTAATAAAGGATTAAATGAAGGATTTAGGGCTGTGCCTGGCATATAATGCACTTATAGTAAATGTTAGGTATTGGTATTTTATGTAGGGCTAGAAAACACCTTGTCCAAAATTTCAGGAGATTAGCGGCCCCCACTTGCCACCCCAAAGATCGATTCTTAATAACCCAGCCTGTCTAAAGAACTAGATCCCCCTGACCTGCACCACAGCCTGATAAGAGAGGTTTATTCTGATTTGTAGCTAAAGAGGAGGAATTGCTTTTACTCTTACACCTGGTTCAGAATGAGGTAAGCCAGCTTCAAATTAAGTTCAGAAATGAGAATGTTGTCTTTCCTCTTCTCAGCTTTTTTTTTTCTTTGTTCCAAAATCACAAACGAAAGGTTCGGAGTATGTGTCTGCATATTTAGAAGAGGCACACATCTGATTTCCATAACCAGTCACCAGTCTCCACGGAAAAATAGGTGGCGCTAACTGCTAAGCAGAAAGGGTGGGTGAGCTCTATTCCAGAGCCCCAGGTTAGATTTAGCCTGACCTACCCACGCAAAAGAAGTCAGGGTTGTTTACAGTTCACCGTGAGGATATTGACACTTAAACATCTTGAATTTGCTTGACATCCTGGATGGCCAGTCTGCATGTCAGCCCAGCCCTGCACTTAGCATGTTTCGGCCTGGACAGTTAAGTTGCCCAGAAGCATTTCATCAGAAAGCATTAAACAGTATGTGAGAGACTAACGAAGCAGGCAGCACTTCTCAAGAAGTTCTTCTAGAGCGACTGTTCCAGCAACTGTGAAGCACAGTGTCCTGGGGTTAAAAGTTACCTTTGAGAAATGCATCCTTTAAACAACAGACTCTTCACCAGTCTGTTGATAGCCTAACAGAGCATCTGAAAAAGTAGGAAAGGCATTGTTAAGAACGAATAATATGAGAACCGTCTAAAATTCACTGCATATTAGTGTGACAAGATATATATAAAACAACCCTAAACGAATTGGGATAGATTTTGTTAAAAACTGCTATTAGCTAAAACATTTGATTGAGAATATATATATGGAGAGAAAACATTGAAGGGAGTATAATGTACATATATATGTGTGTGTGTGTGTGTGTGTATACACATACATTTAAAATATATGTATATATAAATAAATATAATATATAAGAATAAATCTCCCAGCCCGATGTTTTAGTTTTTGGCTTTATTTTTTTATTATTATGTTCAATTAGCCAACATATAGTACATCATTAGTTTTTGATGTAGTGTTCAACGATTCATTAGTTGTGTATAACACTCAGTGTTATACACAGTGCTTAGTTTTTGGTTTTAAATTGGCATCCGTGGTTCATTGTCTTATCTGGGGAGTTGTGTGCGTCCTCCAGGAATTTTGTGGTCTTGGTTTTCCTATGCTCAGATTTCTGTGCAATCTTCACACTCCTACTGAGTTTTGAGATTTCCTGCTTGGGAACAATGCAAGTCCTCCCTGTCACCTTTCCCTAAAGAGGTTTGCCCCTTGTTTAGGATGTAATTTGCCGTTTTATAAAATGGCACTTGTTGCTTCAACAGTTACAAACATCAAGTGCAATAGAAGGATCTTTGAAAAATAGCTAGGTGAATAAAAAGACAAAAACTCAGAGCAAACACCTAGTTTGTGCATCTGCGGCAGACTTGTGTGAGCTGTCACCCGGCAGCCATTCATGCCTTGTGCTTCAGTAATAGAATGCCCTGATTTTTTAACTGGGCTCATCATGTCCTGGAATAAAGATTGCATTTCCAACCTCTTTTGCAATTCAGTGTGGCCATGTGGTCAGTTCTGTCCGATAGATGCAAGCAAATATATTGAGTGTGGCTTCCGGGAGGGGCATGTCTTCCTCCTTCTTGCCGTGGAGAATGAGGGTAGGATGGTGGGGGCTCAAGTTACCAACCTGGATGATGAAAGCACGTGGGGCAGATGGTAGGTCAACAAGAAGAGTCTGGCTCCCTGGTGACGGTAGAGCTATTATGCCAGACCAGGACTTCTCAGCAGGGGGGCTTCTCTAGAAAAATAAACAGCGATCTTCAGTCACCTTTACTTTGGGTTTTCTCTCTTGCACTTGAACCTCCTCACTGATCTGCCCTTCCTCCTGCCCTTCTCTTTCCCATTCTTCCTCTCTAACGGAACTGCTCCAAGTTTTTGGACTCGGCCAGGGTCTGTCAGTCTCTGCACTAGTGCCATTTTGAGCTAGGTAGTTCTTTGATGAGGGGCCTGTCCTGAGCATTGTAGGATATTTAGCAGCATCCCTGGCCTCCACCCATGAAATGCTAGTAGCTTCTGTTCCCCTGAGTTGTAATAACCAAAAATGTCTCTAGACATGGCCAAATCTAATCAATTTTGGAGGACTCTCCTTCCTTGTCACTAAAATAAGCTCCTTGAAGACAGGACTGTCTCTTATTCACATCTGGAGCATGAGTGCTAGGTACTAGGACATATTCAGACATAGTCACTGAGTGCTCATGGAATGGATGGATGGACGAGGGAGTGTGTTAATCAATGGAAGGTCACTTCTCCAACCACAGTTTAGGTCTCTGCTATGTTCCTCCTAGACTCTTTAACATGTGTTCAACTTTGTATTTGGAGACAATTTTCCTCTTACAGAAATGGTTTCAAGAACAGCACAAAGAACTCTTATGCCTCCTGCCCCCAGATTTGCCAGCTGTTAACATTTTACTGCAATGGCTTTGGTATTTGCATGATGATTTTTTCCAGAACCATTAGAGAATAAATAGCATATTTTATGCCCCTTTATCCCTGAATACTTCACTGTACATTTCCTAAAAAGAATATTCTCTTCCAAAAACCACAGTAAAGTTAAACTTTCAAGAAATTTGACATTGGCAGACTTTTGTTTCATCTGTCATTCAAATTCCATTTTTGCCAATTGACCCATTCATACCCTTTATATTACTTTCCCCCAGTGATAAGGAAAAGCTGTGTCCCAAGATGGCTGACCGAGCCAGCGGGAGAGTCCCAGTCCTTGCCCTGGGGCTCTTCCAGGTCCTTCTCCCTGCTCTACTTCCCTCGTGCACCCATCAGGGTTCCTCTCCCCGCCCCGCCTTGCGCACACGCCGAGAGTGCCCAGTATGCGGAAGTAGAAGTGTATAAATTGCCCCTTTGTTTGTGCTTGGGGCTCAGACCTTTGGAGACCACTCTTCTCTGAGCCCAACGGTGTTAAACCTCCTATCCTCCAAGATCTCCGGGTGCGGCTTGGTTCTTCCGTCGGGCGATCCAGTCCAGGTTCTGTAACACCAGTACAGAATCCAGTCTAAGATCGGGCATTAGATTTCACCATTCTGTTTCTTCTTTAATTTGGAACATTTTCACAGTCTTTTATGACATTGAAATTTTTGAAGAATATGATGCAGCTCCTTTAAAATAGGATATTCATCCTTTTGGGTCAGCCTTGTGTTTCCTCATGACTGGATTGAGGTTGTGCCTTTCTGACTCAAAACTATGGAAGTGATATTGTATCCTTTCAAGCATCATCCCTGATGCACACGGTGTCCACCTGCCCTTCACTGGTGACATTAATTTTGATCACTAGGTTAAGATGTTGTTCAGTTTCTTCACTGTATAGTTAGCATTTTTATCCCTTTCAATTCATCAGCCGTCTGTGAAGATTTCCCAATTCCAACATGCCCTTGACATTTGTCTGTTAGTGCTGGGCATCCTACTCCAAGCACGAGACCTCCCATTGATTACTTTGTATCTGCTTATTTTCATTACGGACTCACGCATTCCTATTGCCAATTGTTTATAACTCATTACTAGCCTTAATTATTTTGATGCCTAAATTGTCTTTGATTTGGCCACAGCTTGTTCCTATGTCCTCATGAAATGCCTCCATTATTATGATGAGCACTTCCTTTCTTTCTGGCGCAAGAAGGCATACCAGGTTCATCTCGTACCTTCCCCAGCCCCACCCTGAAATCAGCCATTTCTCCTGGGAGCCCTGGTTCATTTCAGTTTCCCTAGACTCCTAATCTCTAAATCCTAGCAAGGCATACTTCTGAATGGTGAACTTTGGGATGGTTGGTAATGTACTTCTTGTGCTTTTCTGTTTTGCTTGAATTTTGAAAGTAATGAACACACACACACACACACACACACACACACATTTTCCACAAAAGCCATAAAAATATTAGGAAAGAACCCATAACCACCGTCAACCAGAGTGCTGCCTCAGTGAAGCATCCAAATGGTACCCTCCACCTTCTTCTGGTTTTTTTCCCTCCTGACAGCACTTCTGAAGACAGGGAGAGGCAGCTATTTTGGTTCACATCAGACCTTTAATCTTGGGAGCCACAGACAGGAACTTTGAAGGGAGGTGGGGAGCTAACACACTGCAAAAGTGAAAACATAGGGTCAAAAAGTTAAATGAAACAGGAGGTGCTTTTCCCTCCTTGCACCTCAAGTGGGATGTGGGAGGCCTTTTTGGTGTAGGCTGCAGACAGACATGACCTTTCACAGAAAAAGGCAGCTTTGCAGCTACTGTAGGGTTGGTCGCCCTCCCAGAGGACAAAGCACAAAGCCTAATTACAGTCCCTTTTGGTCAAAGCCGTAGGACTTGCAGTACTCACTGAAGAGAAGTGGTGAGAGTGGCAACCTTGTCATGTTTCTGATCTCAGAGGAAGAGCTTTCAGCTTTTGCCATTGAGAATGATGTTAGCTGTGGACTCGTAATATATGGCTTTTATGATTTTGAGTTTAAGAGTTAAGAATTCGCCAACAATAATATAGTTACATTAATTGCTTACATGTGGATTAACAAATGTATCTCAAACATCTGGTTTGTTGGGAGTTTTTAATCATGAGAGAGTGTTGAATTTTATCAAATGCTTTCTCTGCATCTATTGAGATGATCATGTGATTTTTAGTCTTCATTCTGTTAATGTGTCATGTCACATGAATTGATTTTCGTACGTTGAACCATCCTTGTATCCTAGGGATAAGTCCCACTTGGTCAGAGTGTCGGATCCTCTTAATGGGCTACTGAATTTGGTTTGCTAGTGCTTTGCTAGAGCTTTTATCCCTGTATTCATCAGGGAAATTGGCCTGCAGTTTTCTTCTCTTATGGTATCTTTGTCTGGCTTTCATATCAGAGTGCTGCTAGCCTCATTAAATGAGTTTGGAAGGTTCCCTCTTTAGTTTTGAGAAGGGGCATTAATTTTTCTTTGGATGTTTGGTAGAATTCACAAGCAATGCCATTGAGTTTGGGGCTTTTCTTTCCTGGGAGGTTGTCCTATGTTTTTATCTGCTAAATCTGGCAACTTAACACTGCTGGGGGAAGGAGGATTGAAGGGTTTCCTGGAGAAGGAGACATCTGTGAAAAGATGTAGACAAATCAATATGTGTATCTGGAATGATGGGTAGGTAGTAAGTGTGGAGTTCTGAGGAACTTCCCTTCCCCCACCCCAACAAGGCCTCTGGAAGCTTTTTATCTCTCAGTCACCTGAAAAGGGTGAGATTTTGATAATAATTATAGCTCTATCACTGGAACATTTGCCAGTGCCAGATATCATTAGTTTATGATGTTCATGTTAATTCTCTCTCAACATCTCTCTGAGGCAGGTGTTCCCATTTTCCTGATGAGAAAATTGAGGCTGAGAGAGTCAATGTGATTTGCCTGAGGCGAACCAGGTTGTGATAGAGCCAGAATTCACATTCAGGTGGGTTTGGTTGCAAAGCCTATAAGCACAAATGTTGTTTAGATTGTTTCTAGGCCCCATAGAAGACCTGGATACTTTGGGGAATGGACCTATAGCAGTTTGGAGTCAGGCTTTTGACCCTCCCTGAACTTTGGAATCTGAGCTCCACGATCCAAGTGCCACTGTATTTCTTAGCCCCAGAGGTGCTTCTGAACCGGAGAAGATGCTTCTGGGCCCAGCCTGGTGTGAGCCACAGGGTCCATCAAGGGCCAGGCCTGGCATGGGAGGGCAGGACGGGGAAATAAGGCTAGTCCTGTTTCTTTGGTCTGACGGAGTTCAAGTGAGGCCAAGTCAAGCGTGGCAAGTCAGGATAGAAGTTTCCTTCAGGTAAATAGAGAAGTAAAAGGAAAGCTTGGGGGTTGTTCACATGGTGGAAAAGAAGGTGGACTTTGGAGGCTGAGGTCAGCAGACATTTTGTATCTACCACTTCTAGCTGCGCCACTTTGGACAAGTTATTTGAAATCTCTGAGCCTCTGCTTCCTTATAAGCAACATGGTTTAACCTAAGTACTTGCTGTGGTGGTTCTGATGATGTAATGAGATAATGCTGATAAAGCCATCAAGCAGCGCTTTGTAAATGGTAGCCATCACCACCATCATTGTTAGTGAGGATGGTCATTACTGCTATTAAAAAGCTGGGAATACCTAGCTAACTTATTCTGGAAACTTGACACTTTGCATTGCTTTCTCTCCACATTGTTAATCACTTACAGTTTTGTGCCAGGGCCTGGGCAAAGGGGAACAGGAGAAACTCAAAGTCCAGCGGGGGAGACCCATGAAAAAGGCAGACCATACAGAATGAATAGTCACACAGGAGGGATGGACTCAGGGCAGCGAGAACCTGGAAGAGGAGACGAGCACATGGCGAAAGCTCGCTGCAACCGGCTCGGGCCAGAAGAGTGGCTTACTTGTTGACACCACTGAGAGGCACAGGGGGAGCCTGGCTTCACGGCTTGCAGCCCTCCAGAAAGGCTGGAGTCAGGTGCTCATGCCAGGTCGCCATGAATCCATCTCTCTGCATCTCTCAGTTATGGCTCCCTGTGCGTTGCTTTCATTCTCAGGCATCTCTTGCCAGGTTACATTCCACTGGCTTAAAAATCCTTCTTGGAAGAGAAGTCCTTTGGCTGAAGAGTAATGGCAACATTTTCAGCACTGACTCTTTGGCCTGAATTGGATGCATGCCCATCCCTGAACCATTTACAGTGATTGTGGACCCCCTTCTGCACAGAGAGTATGGTAATCCCACCTGATACTGATAGACCATACAGTCCATTTTCCAAAGGGAATCTGAGGGATGGTCATGAGAAGGGAGAATGGACACTAGGTAAGCAAAGACAACACATGTATGCTCCTGGAATGATGGAAAGGTGGCCAATGAAAGCTTCTAGAATGAAGGGGCCCCTGTTTAACACCACAGAGGCATGAAAGTGTGCTTTGTTTGAAGATTAACAGATAGAGGGGAGAAGCAAGGAGATGGGAATGGAAAGGTACAGTGATATTTTCAGAGAATTTCACTTTTCCAAGTGTTGTCACTTATGTTTTCTTCTTTGAGCCTCATTTAGACCACCTGGTGAGGGGGGTCAACTCCAGTTTTCTCATCTGTAAATTGCAGCTATTTATGTCTGCTCTAGAAGGGGTACAACAGCTCCCACTCTCGCTAAATTCAGGTGCTGTAGCGACCCTCGCTGGTCTCTCTTGCTGGGTCCCTGCTTTTATAAATGATCCTTTTGTCAATGTCTCTGCAATTACCTTCTTGGGGTGCGTTAGCTGTGTTGTGTGGAGGCCTTGATTGGTACAACAGCATATACATTTGGGGATAACATACAGTAGAATTTGTTCCAAAAAACCAATTGTTTCTCTGGGGAGACCCCTGCCTCATCTTCTCCCAGCATGGAGAAAGGGGTAGTTAAAAAGTGCTTACATGAATCATGCAGCATGGTGGCCAACAGTCAGCGGAGAAAGAAATGAATTGTAGGCTATTTGTCACCAAAAGACCGTCCAAACAAGCTCCTTCATGATTTGTAATACAAGGTAGGCCTCAACAGGAAACATTTATTTTAGCTTCATCATTCCCTCCTCTTAATCATGTTTACTTTGCAAAATGTGTCTCATAATTTCCTTTTTTTTTTTTTTGCAACTGCTTCCTCCTGTCAGCATCCTTCTTTGTGCCAAGAGTACAAACAACTCAGAGATTCCAACCTCCTCAGAAGAAACGTGACTCTATTAATTACTCTTTCAAATGGGACTTTCAAATTCAGCTGTAGAACTAAATAAGAACCTGAGAAATATCAGAGGAAGATGGATGAATGATTTGACCCAAACAGATACTAGAAATTCAAGGTGAAGCTACTTCTCTAAGAGTAACATTCAGAGGCTGCTGCTTCCTTCCAGGTGTTTTTCCTTTTGTCCGTCCATCCATTATCTATCCACTGGGTGCTGAGGAACTAAGCTGGGCTCTAGATATACAGCGATGAGCAGGACAGACAGGTCTCTGCCCTCCCAGAGTTTCTGGCACAAAGGGGCAGGGAGAACATTAAATGGTCACTGTGCAGTATCAGGTCTAAATAGGTAGGAACAAAGTGTTACATGAGCACATTAATATGGGGACTGTAGGCAACCCAGAAGGGAGGGCCAGCAAATGCTTCCCAGGAGAAACAATGTTGAAGCTCTGTCTGGAGTTGAGAAGGAATTAGCTAGGTGAAGGTGGAGGGGTGCACTGGGCAATAGGAACAGAATTTACAAAGACTTCAAGATGTGGAGCTGGCTTTCTAGATCCTATCACATTTCTAATAGTGCCTTGTCCAGCTGGCCTGCATTTTAATCTGTCCCTGGCTAGATTCCCGAAGTAGGCTCCAAATCCTTCAGCCTGTTTGTAGTCCATCCTGCTCACTTGCATCAGGCCTCCCACCCTCAAATATATCTCCCATCACATCACAGCTCTGTTCAGACATACTGTGGCTACCCATATTTTGTCTGTAGTCTACCTTTGTGGTTGAGGTCCTACTACGTGCTCCATGCACTCTGCACATTCTTCTCTTAGCGTCTTCAGGCCTGGCTTCTCTGCCTTTGGTTGAGCTCTTCCTGTCGCCTGTATTGTCCCCATCCCCTACATAACTGTGTTAGCCAGGGTCCCAGTACCGTCCACACAGTACACTCAAACTCGATAGCTGAGAAGTATTAAAAAATAAACTATTTACATAGATGTGTGCAGCATTTAGGGAAACCAGTGTGATATGGTACAGTACTCACAACCTTTCATTGCCATCTCTAGCCAGAAGGAGCAAGAGACGGAAAGGTGACCAGCTTTAGATAAAGCAGCTCTGTGATAGGAGACCCTCCTATCACCAATCACGGACCTCAGCCAACCAGAAGCCAGAGGCAAAGGTGGTATAAACGCAACCCATTCAGGTCAGCCTTCTTGGACATGAGCAGGGTAGAAAAAAGTGCTGAGAATAAACAGAGAATAAGCACAATACCTTCCCCTACTTCTACCACTCATCTCAGCCTTTTCAAAATTAGATCCATGAATCAAGATCCAACATGAGCGCCAACTCATCCAAGATTCCTCCCTCCTGAGCCATTTACTGCCCTCCAACTGGAACACTTTTCTTCATCCCTGAACGTGCCCAGTACCTTCTCAGGACCTCTACCATGGCACTGCTCATTTTACACCTTACTCCCCCATGACTTATATGCATGTGTCTTAGGTTGGGCTCTCTGAATGCAGACCCTGAAATGAGAATTTGTATCAAGGTGACCTCAGGAAATGTTCTCAGGAAGAACTGGGAGAGAGATGGGAAGAAGAAAGGAAACCTCGCCAAGCTAGGGTATGACTCAGTGCCGCGGGGGAGGTCTGGGCTTGGTGCACATCTGCCCTTAGAGTTGACTCCATCAGGGATGGGTAGCAGCCTAGGTGGACTCGCATACCAGCCAATCACTGGTGAGGGACTTCTAGTTCTCTGAGCTCACAGGCAAAGTGGCTCTGGCAGCCTGTTGTCAGATGCTGACAGAGGGATATAGATGCTGGCTGGTGAACATGGACATTCACTGGGGTCTGACGTGGACAAAAATGGTGAAGGAATTACAAGAGTGGGGGGCAGCACTTATCGATCTGTTATTACTCACATCTCCTTTCCCTTCTTAGATAGTCAGCTTTTCTAGGGTGAGGACTGGAGTCATCTCTGTAATACCTTATGTATCTTTGTAACATCAACATCAAGCCCCAAGGCTGGCTCCGTGGGTGTGTGACTTATGCAGCTGCATGGCTCTCAGAAGGGCCCCCTGCTCGGTGTAATGCTCTACTGTCACCATTTTGAAATTCTTACTGAATTGAACAGGGGAGACCCATGTTTCCATTTTGCGCTAGGCCCCACAAATTATATAGCTGGTCCTGCCTAGCACAAAGTGGGCATTTGATACGTGTTTGGTAAATGAAGGAGTGATGCCTGGCCTTCATGAGGTGGTCAGTGAATGCAGGCTAATGGGTGTATGAGAAGGAACTGTTGTCTTTATGTCTTCAGGTGCAAAAATAAAGAAGGTGGTGTGGGGTCTTGCCATCTGACCCTGATTGCTGCTTCCCCCAGTCTTCACACTTCTCTAGGCCCCTGGTGAGGTGTGGGTAGGACTTGTTTATTTCAAGTCGCTATTTATTTTTCTCTTCCCATGACATAGAAAATTCTTGGCATCAGGCAGCCTCAGGGTAATGCTATTTTTATTTCCCCAGCAGAATAATTAAATTTAGGCTCAGTTGCTCTTCTTTAGCAGAGAGACTGTGGGCAAAATTGGATGAAGAGGCTGCTGCAAATGGCTGGTTGGGATTGGGTCCAGGGATTCTGGGCACCTTGATCTGAAACACATTTACTATGGATCCACGCAGGGAGTGGGGAGCAAAGGGTTTGCTAAGAGGAGTCAGTCAGACGTCTCTACTGTGTAGGGCAACCACAAACATATCTTAGAATTGCAGAACTGGATGGAACTGGAGGAATGATCATCTAGACCAGGGATCAGCAAATTATAGCTCACAGGCCAAATCTGGCCCAATCCCTGAATTTGCAAATAAAGTTTTATTGGAACATGGCCATTGCCATTCATTCACGTATTGGCTATGGTGGCTTTCACGGTACAACAGAGCTGAACTGTTGTGACAGAAACCGGATGGCATGCGAAACCAATAATATTTATTATCCGGCCCTTTATAGACAAAGTTTGCTGAGCTTTGACCTAGACAAGAAACCCTCGAAGAGTGTTATGTAGACATTAATGGTCCTTTAGGATTATTCCAATAGTCTGGAATAAAGTCTCCCTTTCCTGTTTAACTTGAAGTTGAGCTCAATTTTATATTGAAATCTTTCTTTTACTGCTGTAACTCAAAGAATATGAGTCAATGGCAGGGAGAATTGATAGAGACCTCTTTCTTGTCTCATTGGCCACCATTCGTCTTGAGTCCCAGGCACACAGAATGATAGCGTTTCCCTGCATTTACCACACATGTCCCTGCTTTCCCATATGTGCTGCTCCTCTTCTTGGAAGAAAGGGCCTATTTTATCTTCTCTACTTCATGATCTCCAATTGTGAATCATCTCCTAAAGGATTCCATGGAATGCCTAGAATTACCACTAGGCAGATTTCCTAAGACATCCACAAGTACTTCTTCAAGTCTTATGATATGCAAAATAGTGTTCTTGGTGCTAGGAATCAGGGGAAGGGTTTTCTCAGTTTGGATTCTTCCCTAAAGCAGACCCTGAGACGAGGACTCAGGTGCAGGAAGCTATAGACAGGCAATGCCAGGAAGCAGAAGTGAGGAAATTGGGAAAGTGAATTGAGGCAAGGAGAAAGGACAATAAAGGTGTGTTAATGGGTAGATGACCACTGTAGGCAATTGGGGCTCAATTTCACTGGGGTCCTTCTGCGGGACTTGTCTCATAATCATAGGGTGGGAAGGCTGGAGGATTCAGACTTCCTCCTACCATTGATTGAGAGTAGCCCCTGGGGTTTGAACTCTGATACACACCCTGGTTTCACGTCTGCTGCAGAGCAAGCTCCCAGGGCTCCAGGAAAGAGAGACACATGTACCTGAAGTAGGAGGTGGTCAGTGGGCTGGAAATAGTCTCCAGAGGTTACAGGTGAACTCAGGTGTGCTGAGAAGATATGGGCTGAGTATCAGCATTACCTGCTTCAGGGCGACATTCAAAATATTTAACTTGGGGGCACCTGAGTGACTCGGTCGGTTAAGTGGCTGACTCTTGGTTTCAGCTCAGGTCATGATCTCAGGGTCCTGGGATGGAGCCCTGCGCAGGGCTCTGTGCTCAGCGGGGAGTCTGCTTCAGGATCTCTCTCTCTCCTTCTGCCCCTTCCCCTGCTCTCTCTCTCTCTCAAATAAATGAATAAATCTTAAAAAATTTTTTAACTGGTACAGCACAAGCACAGACTATTCAGAACAGATGCTGGCTGTGAACATACAAGTGAGTGCAAACCATCAGCTGTCCTAAGGTTGCACACACAAGTAAGAATCTCAGTTTTTAGGCTGAGCTGCTCCAGGAAAAACTGATGGGATTTTTATGATGATATGTTCTTCCAGAGCTTTTAGCCTCAGCCCCAGATCGCTCAGAACAGTTGAAATGAAGATCAGGGTTGGTTTTGTGGCCTCAGGGCACAGACGAAAGCCTCCTTCCTCTCCCAGCCCAATTACCCCTCTCTACCTTAATTTAAAAAGGATTCCAAGAGTCAAGAAACCCCAGTTCACTCCCACATGGTCACCTCAGAGATTAGAAATGATTTTCATTCTTCACCTCTCCTCCCATCCTGATTTCAGAGAAGGGGGTTGGTGGTGGGAAATCTAGCACGAGCAGCTCATGAGCCCCATTACCATGCAATTTAATGTCTTCACTATTCCATGCATGCTTTTCACAGGGAATCAAAGCTCTTTCCTTGAAGACCAGCGTGTCAGAGAAATTGAAGATCCTTTAGAAACCTCCTTGTGGTTCTCCTTTCCCCACTTTTAATTTCATTATTGATTTTCATTAAGCCCTTCAGAGGCCCCCAGTACCTACAGCTTTCTTTCCTTCAAAAAGAGAGATTTTGAGAAAGCAGCCAGTTTACAGGCTGGTAGACATAAGGCATCCTGACAGCCACATACGCTCTTGTCCTGACTCCGAGGCCTCTGTCTCTCCTGGTAAAAAGGCCCATGAATGTCCCCGGATTCAGCCGTCCCACTGTGGGGTTCACATCTGTTTGAGGTCAAAGTATACCCTTAAGGTAAAGAAGGACAAAATACTGGAATGAGAAGCAAATGAAGCTGGGGAAGTTACTTTGAATATAAAGATAAATCATTGAATTTTGAAATGGCTTTATCTTATGAATAAACACGTGCCTTGAAAAAAACGGCTGGGCTGGCCGAGGTCCAAAAATCAGTAAGACATAGAAGGGATGATAGCATGGTTCTACTTCCAGATAATCACAGCTGGTGGGTGGTTCCAGGCTCTGGGCTCCTCTGTCCTAATGGATTGTCCAGTCTGTGTGGGCTTCACTGGCCGCTACACAATGGGGACATTTCAGGGTCTGTGTCTTTGATCTCAAGAGTATTCTCTGCACTGCTTATTTGCTGGTTCTGAGCTAAACCAGAGTGAGCTCCATCTTAAACTAAGTCTAAATCTTCATTCTCACCAATTTTTAAAATGAGCACAGTCTTTGTTGTAATAAGACCCAGCTCACCCATCTAACATTAGAGTACACTGTGGTTTGATTTTTTTTTTTCCAGTATGACATCGACCTGCATCTAAGCAAATATCTTAATGTTCCCCTTTGCACCTCTTCTATTTGAGAAGGACTCGTTAATTCATGTATTTGTTCCTTCAAGATTCACCAAGTAGCTACTATACTCTACGTGCTGTTCTGGGTGTTTGGGATACTATACAAGACAGGCCGGGCTCCTGCTTTTAAGGATCTGACAGGCCAGTAAATGGCCACATGAATTGTGGGTTTATGTGGCACTTACAAAACGTATAAAGTATATGTGCCTGTTTTCAACCTTAAAAGCATGGAGAAAACATCTGCCTTTTTGTTCCTCTCTCTCTCTCTTTTTTCCTCTAGGACATCTTTGGCTCACTGATCTTATAGTCCTCCATGTATTGGGCTTTGCCACAGATGGCCAAGGTCAAAAGGTAGCAGAGAAGAGCCAAAAGAGGCAGATTGTTAAATAATTAAAATTTGTCCCTATGCTCACTGGCACCTTGTTATAATTTTCTTTTTAAAAACTCTTGGTTTGCACAAAAGACTATCAGAATGGGAAGGAACTTTAGGGAACCTCTGGTCACAGTGCCCTCTTTTACTAAGTAAGGGAGAACCTGAGACCCAGAGAGGAGGGGGTGCAGCAGCAGGACTAGGAGGGACACTCATGACTGTGACCCCCACATCAGCATTTCTACCACCGTCCCTGGCATATGCCACTGTTGGGAAGATACCCTCCCCTCCTCCCCTGGCCTCCTGCTTGTCATTTGCACTTTGTTCAGGGAAAACCATGGGCTGCAGTCTGCACGGATGCAAAAGTTCCATTGCCTTCCTCCAAAGGAAGAATTCCCTGGAAAATTAAACCTAAAGGACATGGAGAGGCAAGGAAAAACATGTTTTTATTTTTACTGCTTGTCTGCTTTCGCTCTTACTGAGTCCCTTTGGGTTCTGGAGCTATGCACGGCAGCTGTGGCCGCTTCCTCTTCTCTCTTACTTTGGAGGAGAGTTTGTTGTAATCAGGTATGATCCTCAAATCACAGAGAAGCTCTTTGGGAGTGGTTTTACATCCCACTCATGTGATCATAGAAAGGAGTCAGACCATGGCACAATACAGGCATGGGGTGGAATCCTGGGTTTTATCTGCCCCTATAGCTAGGGGACCCGAAGTAACTTGCTCGACCTCTTCTATTTCATTCTCTTGTATGAGATGGAGATGGTAGTACAAGTATCTTACAGGTGCTTAGGGGATTATGTAAAAGACCATATGGCAGTACTTGGGTGTAGTAGATGCCCTATCGGGGGCAGCTGTTAATAACAATGATGATAACAATTTGTCTAGAATCAGAGCAAGTAGAAAGAAAGACACATGCAGGCTGCCTTCGTATCGCTGAAGGACTCATGCACTTGTCTAAGTCTCACAGGCATGTCTTTAGGAAAACTCTCATTCTGGTCCCAAACTGCTATTTGAGAAAACACGAGGCTCACTCAAAAAAGGTGGAGGACTTTCTCAGAGCCACACAGCTGGTGGTGGAAGAGCTTGGAGCAGAGTCTGGGTCCTCTGTCTGTCTGGTCCACTTCTCTGAGTCGATGATTTCTCAAGGGGCATAGCCCTCGCAACGACTCATTCTGAACACTCACACACAGTGGGGGAAATCAGGACCACAAGAAGCCTCTCTTTAGGTATAGTTCATATGTTGTCAGCACATGACTATGAAAAAACATCAGTATCTTCACTGTTCTTTACATTCAGAATTGTGGATAAAGTATTGAAACCTTGGAACAAGACTGCATGGTATTCCTCAAGTGTGCTGGAGGGGAAGAAATGTCCAGACCCACTTTATGCCACGGCACTTCCAGAATTTGATTATGCACAATTGTACCCCCAGAGGATCAAAGGGAGGTGTGAATCCATGTGGCCTAGATTGGATTAGAGGAAAGGAGAGTGGCACAATAAATATTTCAGGCCTGAATTCTCTGGGTCACGGTCTCCCCCTGTCCATGGGCTGGGCCACCCTTTCTGGTCCAGCAGACTGGTCTCCCCAAGAGCACTCATTAGCTCTACTGATGCTGAAGGTCAGCTGATGAGCAGGACTCCTGTTGGTTTCCTTCCAGCCCTTTTCCCCTTTCTTACAAAGGACTATTTAAAGCACAATTCCTGATCTCATACTTGGACCCATTTTTAGACACTAGAATAAAGAAAATTAGGGGTTCTAGGACTGGGTATGTTTCTGTCACACCAAATTGCAAGGGTACTTGCAGCTCTTGGATAGGAATATTTTAACTATATTTAATCACAGGAAAACTTCCCAGGGAGGCTCAGGTTAGCTCCTTTTATACATTGACAATGCAAGAAAGGTTTCACTTAGAATAACAAATGAGATTATTCCATCAAGATGCTTTTACTGAGCCTATACCTGAGAAGCAAATAACACTACCTTCTAGTCCAAGTTACAGATTTTGTATTAGAGATTGTTGTTAATTTCCCCTGTCGATCATTTCTTCCCCAGCTCCTCCCTTCGTTCTTTGAGAACCTGCCCATATACTTTGCAAAGACTCAGTTCCCACAGTCCCTGCTGCGTGGGTGTGTGATTTGCTTCTCTAAGTGCAGACAACTAGATCTAAAGTCCCTACTCAAAGGCAGACAATCAGATTCTCTCTCTTGGGGATTGGGATTGGGTTTCTAAACTGCTATTGAGTGTCTGTTGAGCATTTAAAGAGAGAAGTGAAGGGGCGCCTGGGTGGCTCAGTCGTTAAGCGTCTGTCTTCGGCTCGGGTCATGATCCCAGGGTCCTGGGATCGAGCCCCACATCGGGCTCCCTGCTCAGCGGGAAGCCTGCTTCTCCCTCTCCCACTTTCCCTGCTTGTGTTCCCTCTCTCGCTGTGTCTCTCTCTGTCATATAAATAAATAAATAAATAAATAAATAAATAAATAAATAAATAAAATCTTCAAGAAAAAAAAAGAGAAGTGAAGTTAGCAATTGGGGACATTGTGTTTGCTCTTGTGCCAAGAAGCAGAAAGAACTGGTTGAGAGATAGAGATAGGGCTAGAAATGAGAATGAGGGAGCACGGGTTGGGGGGAGAGAGGGAGAGAATGCAGAATAATGACCAGATGTAGACAGAGGCAGAGACAAGAAACCGATTCATTTAAGAGAAACTAAGCACAAGATCTTGGCCTTGCTTTCATTACTGCTTCCAGTATTTTGTGCCCATTAATTGCATTCTCTGAGCTTCCATTTCGTTATATGCCCCTGTGATAAATACAACCCTTCCCTTTTTCCTTTGTGTGTGTGTGTGATTGAATGGGTTTTGATCCTTACAACCAAGAAATCCCAAGACAGATTTGCATCCATAATCTCACCTCTGATGACCAGTAACATTTCAAGATGGCACCTCTGTCTTAAGAGTAGAGCTCCTGGTTCTGGGACTAGCACCAAGAAGTGAGGGAAGACTTTGTGATCTAGTGTCTTAGCATCATGCTCATTGATTTATCTGTCTCTAGTGCTTCATGTGCTTTGTCTCTCTTTTCATTCTTTGCATCAAGCTAAAATAGATTTTGTAATTGATATCCTCTTCAGAGGAGCGTGACTTTCCATCTGGGATGGATTTTCAAAATTCTTACTCGGATCCCAGAGGGTTGGAATGGCTCCAAGATTCCTCATCACACCATTGGCCAGCACCTCTTTTTCCCTTCTCTGAAAGGTGTGAATTTGACCTTTTCATTGGTCACCAAGGCTGCCATATTCAGCTACTTGTGACTAGGATACAAAGGGCTTTGAGGGAGAGCAGCCCACAGAGTTCTATTTGAGGGCTGCCAAACGGTTCCCCAGGACCCAGCTGGTGCCTCTCTCTTGCACCGTGCTTGAAATGTGCACAGTTATTTCTGTTGAATTATAATATTATTGCTCACGATGAAATCTAATATTAAAACAAAATTAGCAATGCCCACAGAGAGGGCAGAAAGCTCTCAAACCTGCCAATTATGTGACTTTGGAAAAATCAAAACCTCTGTCTTTCAGTTTCTTCATCTGTAAGATGATAATACTAAAATCTACCTCAGAGGGTTGTTACAGGGGTTAAATGAGTTAGTATTTGTAAAGCCCCTAAAAGGGTACCTGGCACTTAGTATGAGTCCCGTTGAATACTTGTACTTCCTGTTAAAATGGTGATAGAGGGTAAAGTCTGGAGCTTTTTCTTACACGGTATATAAACTCTTATACTTAGAATGTCTGAGGTTTGGAAAGTGGAAAGGGCCAAGGAATCGGGTCTTGGTGGATTGGAAACACTACAGGGTGAGACCAGGGATGAAGGACTCCCTCCAGGAAAGGGTTTCTTCACATATGTATGTGAGGCTTATGGTGTTGAGCTAGGAAGAAAAGGCAAGATAATGAGGAGGGATTTTGGAAGTTACAGTAATTTTACAATGAGTAAAAGTCTTTGTGAAAGTCTGTCTAAAGTCTCAGGTATTGATGTGTGTGTGTGTGTGTGTGTGTGTGTGTGTGTGTGTGTGTAATTTAAACTCAGGAACACAGGCATGGACATAGGGGATGTGGGTCCTTGAAAAATATCCGCTTTTAGGAAATATTCTCAAAAGCTTGTTGGTTGGCAACAAAAAGTTGACAGACATTGCAAGGATATTGGGGTGTTTTGGTTTTAAATCATGTTTATTTAGGTATAATTCACATACAGCAAAATTCATCCTTTTTATGTAGTGTACAGTTCTAAGAGTTTGACACATGTGCAGTCATGTGACCACCACCACAATCAAGATATAAAACATTGCCATCCCCCCTAAAAAAGTTCCTTCATGCCCATTTGTGAACAACTACACTTCCCAGCCCAGCCACAGTTCTGGTAACCACTGATCTCTCTCCCCTCTGGGTAGTTTTGCCTTTTGCAGAATGTCGATAAAGTTTCTCTGACCTTTGAGCCCACATCAGGCGATAAACTCTTTTACTTTCCTGATTTCCTTATCATAGTTATAATTATACTGTATATGCAATTTGATATCCATTGATATCAAATCTATCCTATTGTAAAGCACCCAGACACTATACTATTCAAACATCCTGAAGCGTATGCGTATACTTTCGGAGTTACAGTGGATCTAGATATTAGCAATCAGAACCATCCCAGGCAGTTCCAGATTCATGATCAGTATGCTCAATTAATTAAAAATAAAATGGAAAAATCTTTAAACGTTTAACACTGTCTACTGCCATTATTTTGTCTAACAGCATTCTTTAAAGCTATTTAATTCATGATTTTTACACTCCATATATTTTGTAGCAAATCTGAAATTACAGTGATGCTTAAGAGCAAAATCATGAAATCCTCAAAATCAAGCTTATTTTCAGTGTGCTCGTCGAGTTCAGAAAGGAGGTCTTTGTATTTGGGTTTCGTTTCTTGTCCCTGTGAGAAAAAGAATAAGTGAAAACCAAATTCATTTTGCCACATCAGTTTTACAGGTAACAAGTGATAAGAAACATGTTATTAACATGGTTTTGTAACATGTTATAACATGTTATTAATAATATCATGTCAAGTTGCTACTAGCTGAGCACCGTGTTAACTCTTTTCATGGGTTATTGCACTGAATTTCCATGGTGACCTTATTGAATATACTATTATTATCCCCACTTTACAGATGAGCACCAGAGAGTCAGTGAGAATTAAGTAACTTGCCCCAACCTAGGCAGCTATTGGTATGCAGCCAGAATTCATAGTCTTGTCTTTCTGGTCCTGGAGCGCACACTCTTAACTGCTAAGCTATCTGCCTCTCTAGAAACACAGATACGTTACATCTTCAGAATTTAAAAATATAATCTCTTTGTTTTTTTAAATATAATCTCTGTTATGGGAAGTATTCATTCTGTGTTGCACTGACAATGAAATTGTCCAGAAATATGAAAGAAAAAAAAACACTAATAGAAAATCTGTGCTTTGGAAAATTGTTCAGCATTTAGTTTGATCATCAATCACTCCCAAGTCCATAGTCCTCGTCGACAGATCGAAGGAAAACATATGAGTAGTACATACATGGAGAGGCTTTTTAGTTTCCAACCACAGCTTGTGAAATATCTTCCCAAGTGGCATTAAAAACATTAAGGTCATTTGATTGTTCTTCTGAGCTATGTTTGCATTTAGTTCAATCGCAGATGCTCACCCCTGAGCTAGCTGTAAAAAACCATCACAGCAATGACTAAGGCCCTTTAGGAATGATGATACATTCCTCTTACAGTCTAGACCATTCTTGTTTCTCTAGGCTCTTGTTTCTCTCAGGAGGTCACACTTAACAGTGAGGTCTAAAGGAGTTCCCCTGCCTCACTTCAAGACAGCTCAGTGCTATTTTGAAAGGGTCAGGTCCAAGGTAGAGAGAGGATTACTTACTATTGGAATGGCACATGGCTGAAAGGTCAGGGGTGGCTGTAGATGTCTCTTTTTTTCTTTTTTAAATTTTATGTATTTATTTGAGGGAGAGAGAGCAAGCATGAGCAGGGGGAGAGGGAGCGAATCCTCAGGCAGACACCCTGATGAGCATGGACCCACCATGGGGCTCAATCCTAGGACCCTGAGATCACAGCCTGAGTCACAGTTGGAGGCTTAACTGATTGGGCCACCCAGGTGTGCCAGATCTCTCTTTTTTTCTGCACATTGGAAGAGCACAGGAGCTGACCCAGGTCCAGGCCCTCTTGGGGCCTGGCTGGCCGTCTTGTTTTGTTTCTTCTTCTTCTTCTTCCCCCCCCTTTTTTTTTTTTAAAGATTTATTTATTTATTTGAGAGAGAGAAAGCATGCACTCGCACGAGTTGGGGAGAGGGCAGAGGGAGAGACTATCCAAGCAGACTCCTGCTTAGCAGGGAGCCCGTGGTGGGGCTCAAACTCACAAGCCATGAGATCAGGACCTGAGCTAAATCCAAGAGTCCCAAGCTTACCCAACTGAGTCACCCAGGAGCCCCTTGTTTTTTCTATCTTCTTAACAGTGCATTTAAAGGCTCAGTTTTATTGTATGCGACTCACTATAGAGGGTCAAATCCCCCCAAATTATTTAGGCTTATGAGAAAGGAGATGTTCCCCTCAGAACCCAGGCCTCAGCCAAGAGATCCATCTCCATTTACCAGAGAACTCCACATGGGGATGCAGGAGAAAGCCCAGTTAGGAACCGAGGGGCTGCCATCTTTAGGCGTGGACTCGAGTGCCCCTGCCTGCCTTAAGGTATCTCACAGAGCTGGGTGCTCGGTCCAAGGCAGCATTCCGACATTGCTGTGCGCGTTTGCCCTGCGCCAAGTGAAGCTCATCGCTGTTAATACTGAGAATGTTCCTGAGTCCCCAGGAGTCCCCTGAAATGCGGCTTCTTTTGGGTGCCTCTCATGTGGAGCAGAAGACAGGACTGCCTACGAGGCCCGGAGATCCAGGAATGGCTGTCTTTCTCGAGTGTAGCCTACACTAAGGGACCCGAGCCTGAGGGTCTTTCCAAATGATTTGGCTTTAATGTTTTTCCCTTGGCTGTTCTCAGAAGGGGCGATGAATTATAGCAGTGCCCCTCCTCTCGTCCGAGATCTCAGGAGTTTCAGTGTCCGGGGTCAGCTGTGATCCCCAAGCAACCATTCTGCCTCTGACCAATTGTCGGAAGGTCAACAGAAGCCTCGCTTGAGGTCACAGGGCCTACGTCACTCACCTCCCTTGGTCTCAGTCAGGTGGCATTTTATCATCTCCCGTGGTCACACGAAGGGTGAGTACCCTCCGGTAGGGTATTTAGAAAGACCACATTCATATAACTTCTACTAGAGTATATTGTGATAATTGTTCTATTGTATTATTATATTGGGAATCTCTTACTGTGCCTAAGTTATAAATGAAACTTTATCATAGGCCCCTGTGCCTAGGGAAAAGCAGTCTGTAGAGGGTTGGATTCTGTCCCTGGGGTCAGGCATCCACGGGGGCCTGGGAGCTATCCACGCACATAAGGGGAGATGACTGTACATCAGGATGACCCTCTGCTAGGTGCTCATTTTCATGCTTCTTAAAAGCTCTCTGAGGATTTGCCCAGCTGCCAGCTAGGAGCCCTTTTTCTCTCTGGAATTTGTTATTTCTGTAGGCCTCTGATGTAGGCAAATGTTAATAGGATTTACTCACCCACGCCTTCCTTAAAGACTCCCTAGAACTTTTTACCACTTGTCAAATCCTGCCTGATACTTTTGGCTGAAAAAAATCTTTCTTTAAAAAAAAAAAATCATGGGCGCCTGGGTGGCTCAGTTGGTTAAGCGACTGCCTTCAGCTCGGGTCATGATCCCGGGGTCCTGGGATCGAGTCCCGGGATCGAGTCCCGCATCGGGCTCCCTGCTTGGCAGGGAGTCTGCTTCTCCCTCTCACCCTACCCCCTCTTGTGCTCTCTCTCTCTCTCTCTCTCTCTCTGTTTCAAATAAAAAAAAAATCAAAGAATAATACAAATGATACTTATCTTTCTTGTAATTGAAAATGTGTGCCCTTTGACCTACATCACTACACTTCCCCTCCCCCCAGCCCCTGGCAACCACCGTTCTAGTCTCTGTTTCAGTGAAATTGGGTTTTTAAAAAATCCCTTATTTGTGGATCCAAAATCAAGGTGGGTTTCTCACACAGTCTTTTAAAATAATCAGAGATTCACAGGAAGTTGTCCCCTTCCAGCTTCCCCCCCAGTGGATGACACCTGATATAACTGTCCTCTGGGAAAGCCCATACATTTATATTTTAATGGAATTATAAGAGTTATCTTTTTAATATCTCAGAACACACAGAGCACCTCACAGACTGCTTTCTTTTAAAGTTTTTTTTTCTTCCTCTACCTACAAATGAATATTGGTAGTCTAGACTCTGCATGAGCCCCTCTTTTCTTCTAGGCCAGTACTTCCCAAAGTATGCTTGCAGAATGTAATACAGTTTTAGGTGATGCAGGACTAAATATTAAATATAAATTAATAGTCATCTATTCTTTTATTACCTTCCACTTTTACCCACCGAATTAACATTTACAATAGTGCTAAAGTATTCCTATAAATTTATTTAAGTAGAGAGTCAAAGAAAAAAGTTCTAAGTGAATTATCATACAGGCTATAGGCAGATAGGGGAAAAATACTGAAGGTGGTATTCAAGTGACTGAAGGTTGGGGAATATGCCTGTACGTAACTTAGGTTCGTGACCCTTTGTCTACTGCTACCTCTGACTTCTATATTGTCAACACAAATCTCTACTCTGACCTCCCAAGTCATAAGTCCTGTTGCTCTGTTTCTCCTCTGGCATGTTTCATGGACATCTTAAAATTGACACATTCTAATGGAACTCATCACCTCTCCCCCCACCCCACCTCATCTCAAATCTGCTTATTCTCCCATCTTTGTCTTCTCTGGGAACAAGGCCACCACCCACTTCTTCCCAAGGTCAGAAAGTGGGGTATCATCATTTGCTTCTCCTGTCCTTCAGCCCTACAGCCAATCAGTTATCAGATCCTGTTCATTCCACCTTCCAGACACCCCTCCTCTTCATCACCTATTGTCCTTGGTTTGGATGCCCCCTCACACTCTCTCTTTGTCCCTCCCTCACCCCCACCGCGATCCCAACTGTAGGTGGTGTAACTTCTTAGTCCTGGACTGAGAGACCATATCTGGCTTCCTCCTGCCCTCAGGCTGTACCTCTGTCATTTGACTTTTATCTACCTCCCCAGCCTTATGTCTTAGAGCTTTCTCCTTTCCTCTCCCTTCTCACCAACTACTTCCCAGCACCCTCAGGTCTTTGACCTGCCTTACAGGCTTACCATTCCTTTCGGCTCGGAATACTATCATTCTCAGCCCTCACCCACCTCCCTTGCATTACTAACACTTGCTCATTCTTCAGATCTCAGCTATACCTTTATTTTCCAGGAGTGCTTCTTGGACCAACTGCCCCAAGATGGCCCCACTGTTTTACTCTTTCAGTGCATGCTCTACCATTTCACAATTATTTGAATATTTCTAATTACTTTTTCAGCATGTTTCTCTGCTCTGCTGGATTGTTAGCTTGTCCATTGTCTTAACTCCAGTGCTCAGCTCACTTCCTGGCTTACAGTAGGTATTCATTAACCATTTGTTGAATGAAACATGGCTGTTGGCTCTTTGGGCCCACCGTTAGGGCGTGGCCCCTGTTTCTTCATACCTGTTAATTCACTTACCTCTGTGAAATTCCTAAATTGGGTCTGCAGCAGATCTTTGGCAATAGCTTTTCCAAGTTTACCATCAGGGTCAGAAGAATTTCTGAAAATCAGAGCGATACTGGCAATGGCTTTTTCCAGATCTGAGCCCTTCTTGAGAGCTGTGAGGGAAGAAATGATGCAGTCTAGGTTAGGAAAGACTCTTCCCCACACGTAGGGTTATGTTTTCCAAGGGAACCAGGGGGTGCGGGGTTGGAAGATGTATGTCAGGGTGGCCGTGTCCTTGGATTCTTTGTCCTCTATCTGGGAGGGGGATGTAGGGGCATCTGGACCCAGATCTTTGAATAATGGAAACAGAATTTCTTCAGGAGCTATAAGAATTGGTAGAGTTAGGATGAGATTGCCCACCTGTTTGTCATGTGACCTTGGGAAAACACCTCGCCTCTCTCAGCGTTGGTTTTCGGATCTGTAAAATATTTAAGTGGTACCTACTATGTGCTAGGCTCAGTCCGTGGCATTGAGGGTACCACACTGAACAAGACAAAGTCCTGCTCTTGTGGAATTTATGTTCCATGTCAATCAAAGCATCACCTCATGTCAGTATGATAAAGGAGGACGGCATCCAAAGCAAGCTCTTTGGTCATGTTGGATAAAGGGACCCCCTTTGACTTAGCCTCAGACATAGGGATTTCCCAGCTGGTCTCTCTAGTTTAAACTCCTTGAAAGGGTGGTGCTAACTCATTCCTTTCCAGTGGGTAGCACCCAGTGAACTCTGAGAACTGCACAAGGTACAGTGGAGAAAATTCGTTTGTTATCTATCCTCTTAGGCCCTAGCACGTCGTTTATTATAGAACTTTTCACATATTACAGTTACTGCATTTTTAATGGTCTTTCTTCTCAACTAAAATGCAAGCTCCATGAGGCCAGGGATCCTACCTTTCTTTCTCACTGTTGTCCCAGTGGCACAAAGTCCTGCTAGGTAGAAGGTGCTTATACATGCCGTTTAATGAATGAAGAAGAAAAGAAAAGAGAAACAAAATCTTATAGCTTTTAGCCCCGGGGAATGTGCAACAATTGTTGATACAAAGAATGATGATCAGACAGAATAACCCAACTTTTGTATTGAGCACTTACTATACTTCTGACATTTTCCTACGGGACTCAGCAGCCAGAAGTGACACAACCAGATGTGGCCTTTGCCCTCTTACAATAGACTTTACAATCTAGAGAGATAATAAGCAATAATCAAGAAGAGAATTCATATATATTTGTTTATGTATATATTCAATAATTATTTGTCCATATGCATATATATGATACATATTTACAACTTGTGATATATGAGGCAGAGAAGGCACAGAGAGAAAAAAATAAAAGAAATACATCTGCGAGGAAAACTACTTAGATAGCTGGTCTTGGAGGTCTCTGAGAATAGACGAACATTTACGCTGAGAGCTAATGGATGAGAAGGATCCTGCCCTGTAAAAGCTTTTGGCGGGGAGAGTCAGGCTGGGGGTAGGGCTGTGTCAGATATCCCAGGCTCAGGGAGCAGAAGACGTGAAGGCTCAGATCAGAAGGAGTCTGGCACGTTGTGGGAGCTGGGAGGAGACAGCTGTGGTGGGAACCCAGAAGGGTGTTTGATTAGGAAAGGAGACGAGACTGGCCTATGCAGAGCTTACAGCCGCTGGAAAGGAATCAGACTTTCCTTCGCAAATATTTTCTCCCAGGCTGTCAATTCTTGGGTTTTTTAATCCTTTCAACTGAGATCTTTTGTGGAGGAATAGTTTCTAATTTTTTTATTGTGTTATGTTAATCACCATACATTACATCATTAGTTTTTGATGTAGTGTTCCATGATTCATTGTTTGCGTGTAACACCCAGTGCTCCATGCGGTACGTGCCCTCTTTAATACCCATCACCGGGCTAACCCATCCCCCCACCCCTCTCCCTCTAGAACCCTCAGTTTGTTTCTCAGAGTCCATCGTCTCTCATGGTTCGTCTCCCCCTCCGGTTTCCCCCCCTTCATTTTTCCCTTCCTGCTTTTATAAAGTCTGATTTATCAATTTCTCCTCTTGTGAAAATTTCTCCTGCATAAAATTACAAGTTTTATAATTTTATGGCCTGCATTTAAATCCACGATCCATTTTGAGTTCATTTTTGTAGCAGGTATGAGACTTAGGTGGAGGTTCATTTTTCTTAACGTGGATGACCAATTGCTTCTGCATCTGTTGTTGAAAATACTATCCTTCCTTTGCTGAATCCTTCTGCATCTTTGTCAAACATCAGTTGGGCATTTTGTATGGGTCAATCTCTGGGTTCCCTATTGTGTTCTATTGATCTGCGTATCTGACCCTCTGTCAACAACACACTGTTTTGATTCCTGTAGCCATATAGTAAACCATAACATGGGGGACAGCAAATCCCCCACTTTCTCCTTTTTCAAAATAATTTTGGCTATTCTAGGCCCTTTTCCTTTCTGTGTATATATGGGACTTGCAGTAAGCCTTACGAGAAATTTGAGGAGAATTGGTATCTTTGCTATGTCGACTCTTTCAGTTCAGGAACAGTATGTATCTCCATCATCGTACCACTTTATAGATGAAGAGAGGATGTGACCTTGCTGAGGACACACTACTTGTAAGTGGCAGAGCTTGAATTTGAATCCATGGGAAAACATAAGCCTCATGAAAATAGAGATTTCTCTCTTTCTTTTCCCCCTGTCTTGTGTTCTGTGGAACCTGCAATATTTAGAATAATGCCTGGCACATGGTAGGTGCTTCACATATATTTGTTGAATGAATGTCTGCCAAACCTGTGTCCTCAGCTCCTTACTCCCTGATTTCCTCCCTAGCTTCTGATCCTCAGTCTTACTGCTGATGGCTTGTTACTTTTCCTTTCCCTTTCCCACTTCTGTCTGCTTGTCCAGTGGCTGGCCCTCCATCTAGCCTAGAACTCCAGCCTCAGAACATTCTCTGTTTCTTTGGATTTGATTTTTGGCTCTTTCTCCACCCCTGCCCCCGATCCTTAACCTCCTCTCCCTTTTGTTTCTGCCATATCCATGAAACCCACAGAGAGAATTGAGATTCTCCTCAATTACCCAACAATTTTCTGCTCATCAAAATCCCGGGAAATGAGCATAGTCTTCTAGCTTGTGTCTACCCGCCTTTCCTGGGGTGTGTGTGTTTGAGGTGGTGGGATGCTATAAGGGGGTAACCTTGCATTTAAGTGGCTAAAGAATAAACTCTATGTATTCTGTCTTTAAGGAGCAAATTGCTTAGAGGAAATACCTTAATTCTTTAAGAGGTAAATATTCCTTCTGTAATTTTGGCCAGTTGATTTATTAATTAATAACCAAGAGTAATTTGGGAAGGCTTTAGTATGAGCTGCTCTACTGGGTCATGGCGGGGACAGTAGCCTCTTGCTCTCCAGAGCCTGGAGAGAAAGGCAGAGCCTTTCTGGTGAGGAAGGGGTATATTTGCAAGCCATGAGTGAGTTTGCAAATAATGACAGACACCTTCCTTGTTTACTCTGTGCCAGATGCTTTTCAAACATTATCTTATTTAATGCTTAGTAAAACCCATAGAGGTAGGTACTATTTGTGTCTCAATTTTACATATTGGAAATTGACACATGGAGAGTTAAGAGTTTTAAGGTCACATTGCTCAGAAGTGACAGACGAAGGATTTGAAAGTCTGTCTGACTTCAAAGACCTTAGGTAGACCTGCCATTTTGGAGTATCTCTTTGTAAGGCCATCTCCATGGAGGCTGTGAAATCCAGACACTGTCCAGCCCCCCCAGGAAGTTCAGGTCCACCTGCAATCTAGATGCGGACTCCATCTGGACAAGCCAACTCCTCTTCCTTCTCCACCATTCTTTTAAACCCAGCAGGCATTTTTTCCCCTGACTATGAAATAGCATATGTTCATGGTAAAAACTGAGCTAGAAAATATTACAAATAAAAGGTAACAAGGTGCTCTGGTTGTCCTACCAACACTCATGATACTTTGCAAGATGTTTTGATTTCCTGTTTTTATGGTTGGGTTCTTCCCTTAATAAACACAGCATGTTGCCTTTTAATTCCTGCCCTGTCTGCCTCACAGAGTTGTGAGCAAATATGTGAAAGCATATTGTAAAGGGCTAAGTCCTATTAAAAACCCAAGGGGTCAATATTTCTCTTTTGGAGCCTTTTATCAGCTTTCTTGCCTCTGGAAGGGGCGTGTTGGAGACGGTGTTAAATCGGGCACTTCATGTCGACCTCTCCTGTTATTTCCTACCTCACTTTTCATGGTTTAATAATACCAAGCTGTGTGGAGTCCCTTACTCACTCTGTTCTCCCGACAAGCATTTTTTGGCAAATACTTATTGACAGGCTCTGTCCTAGCTCTGGGGATGGAACAGTGAGCAATATCAAGAAAGTAATTCTTAATTTGGTGCTTGCGTTCTGGAAGACAATTGTAATGAACAATTACAGAGCTAGAATTCTACATGCTACCCATTCCTCCATAGAATGCACAGGATTTGACTCACTTAACTGTTACACCAGCCTTCAGAGGTGGGTTCGCGCATCATCGCCACTTTATAAGTGAAGGAAACTGAGGCTCACAAAGGTAAGTAGCTTGCTCAAGGTCACACAGCCCGTCTGGTCCCTCACCATGATGCACACGGCCTTTCTGTAGTGTTTTTCAGGCAGTCTATTCTGTAGGACTCTTTCCCAAACTCCCAGATTGGGCAACGGGTCCCTTCCTTGCGTTTCTCCATTTCCCCGAACATAAACTTATTATAACCCTCACACTAAAACACGGTTGATCTGTCTAAATTTCCTTCTAGATCAGAGCTGTCCAAAAGAAATGTCATGTGAGCCCTAATGACAATCTAATCTTTCTGGTAGCCACATTAAAAGGGTGAAAAGAAACATACAAAATCATTTTCATAACACATTTTATTTAACCCAATGTATCAGAAATATTATCATTTCAACATGTGATCAATCTAAACAAATTATTGAGGTATGTTACACTCTCTTCTACTAAGTCTCTTAAATCTGACTTATCGATTACACTGACAGCACCCTTCAATGCTCAAGACCTCCATGTGGCTGGTGGCTGCTATACTGGATGTTCCCGAGTGCAGTCACTACATTGTATTTATCTCTACGCTCGTCCCCAGGCCCTGGCGTGTTGTGGCCTCAGTGTGTGTGTGTTGCACCGAGCTGACTGGAGCATCAGAGCCATCCTCTGCCTCTTTCCCCTCACCTGCCCTGGAACATGGCACTCAGCTCCAAACGTTAGATCTAGTGAGTTCCTGACACTTTCGTGTAATAGAAACCAACTCTCAGTGTGGCAAGGTGTCAGAATCACCTTGTTTTAGAAGTTCTCCTAGTATTTGTTATTTTTGCAATGGAGAAATGAAGACCTGCCGGAGAGAAGTGGTTTGCCCAAGGTCACGGAGGCAGTATGTGGCAAGACTAAAAACCAGGTCTCTGTCCTTTTCTCCCTAGGCCAGAAGTTTTCCCAACACGCTAGTATCTCTCAAACTTCCCTGCTACAAAACTGCTTTGGATGCTAGAGGCAAATGCATAATCATCCCCTACTCCCACCCTCAAGAAATCAAGGGCACAGATCCAAGCAGCCAGCAGAGAAAATGGGGATTCATACTGACCTCTATTCCAAGCTCTGTCCTTGTCTTATTTCAATGGATAACATTTAAAACTACTTGCCATTGAATAAAACACATTCTGGGTAGATGAATCATGTTTATCCTATGTTTTTTCAAGGCATGGGAATAAATGTGGCCCAACGGTCCAATGTAAGGAGTCTGGTGCTAGGAATGGTGTGTGTGTGTGTGTGTGTGTGTGTGTGTGTGTGTGTTTTCAGGGGCAGTGAGGGTGATGGAGAGAGTTACAACCCCCCTCAACCTCCTAGAAGGGATAAGTTGTATTAGCCATGTGGTTGGATATTTATCAAAAGTGTCCGGAATCGTGTAAATTGTAAAACAGAAATCATAGGTTTCTTATTGTGATAGTATAAAAATAATAGTTTCATCATGATGGAGATTTATTTAAGTAAAAATTATTATTTTTAAGTAAAAATACAGAGTATCCTTTGGCCAGCCATCTAGGAGGAAAAACAATTGCAATATAGTAAATATCCATTTGTGCTTCTTACCCGGTAAACATTTTAAAGCCACAGATTTTGGAATTAGATAATGATCCAAGTATATGAGTGGCTTTTATTCTTATATTGTTCTTTCCATGGCAATGTTGTTAGCTCTAAAAATATTTTACCTATAAAAGTGAATGTTGAGGGCAAATATTTACATTTTGAGAGTTGGCCACCCTGTGTTTTCATTCCATCAACAGAGGCCGTCAGGGGTTGATTGCATCCTGAATCCAGTGACCATTGATATTGGATATTGATGGTCTTGTTCTGGACATACTGAAGATGCTGCCCATAGAGAGGCAGCCGGGCATGTGGGAAGCACCCTGAATTAGGAGTCAGAGGATCCACGCTCTGAGCTTGGCCTCGCATGGACTAAGTTTGGGCAAACTAATTCCTATCATTGGACCTCAGTTCTCAAATCTTTAAAAAGAACATGATGAATATTTGATGATGTATCCACAAGTTCTCTCACATCTCTGGCATTCTTTGATGTCCTGTTGTTTTTAATTCTTTGTGTGCTATCACGGCAGAGGAGAAATATGTACATCGCAGTCACCCCATGTCTTACCTTTTATTGAAGCCAGTTGTTTCGATATTGAAATGCTGCCAACAAAATGAGAGAAACATAATGATTTTGGAGCTTGGGTATTCATTTCTGCATCTGAAGTAAAGCAATACAGGGACACCTGGCTGGCTCAGTCTGTTAATGGGGGGTTTTTGATTTTGGCTTAGGTCATGTTCTCAGGGTCATGAGGTCGAGCCCCATGTCGGGCTCTGTGCTCAGTGCGGAGTCAACTTGGGATTCTCTGTCTCCCTCTCCCTCTGCCCCTCTCCCTGCTCGCACATGATATTAATTAATCAATCAGTTCATTAAAAAATCTTTTAAAAAAAGTAAAGCAATACAATGATTTAAAAATTAATTTATTTTCAGTAAACCTTCAACGAAACTTCTAGTGGAGCATCATCTTTCAACCCCCTTTTTCTCCTTGCCACGTAGTAAAGAGGTGCTCGAGTGTGTCAAGCCCACACATCCTAGTCTTTCTTGCATTTATGTCACTACAGGACTAAAGTCCCTCCAATGGAAAACGAGTAGAAAAGTGTGGTCACCTTCCACGTAAGCTCTTCTCTGTTCTTTCCCATTTCCACCTAACATAAAAATTAGCCAGGACACTTTGGAAGCCACATGTTAAAACCACAAGCATCAATCATCCTGGGTCCCTACATGGCTACTGGAGTAAATCTGCCACAGATCTGGAACCCTGGCTCCATACTGTCACACAAAAAAGAAAAAAAAAATCACTACTTGTGTCATAAAACACTAAGGATTTGAAGTTTATTTATTTATTCCAGTAGTTTAGCCTACCTAAGAATCTAGGTACTGAGCCGGGGGTGGGGATGCATCAGTGGCTAATGGAGACATGTTCCTGCACTCTTGGGGCTTAAGGTCTAATGCAGAAAACAGATTTTAAAGAGGCAATTCAATAAAGAGCAATGGCATGGTCAGATTTGTTTTTGCAGAAGCTTTTTCACCTGATATATCAGAAAGAGATTGTATAAGGGGCCAGATGGGGGGCCAGAAGATGCATCTTGCTCCCTTACAAACGGCAGATCAAAATTTGCTTGATATTTCAACCCACAAGGGCTGGAATGGTTTTTGAGAAAGCCAATAAGAACAATAATACTTGGCTGTATATTTGAAAATTCCTTAAAGGAAACTTTTGGGTTTAAGAACTGGATTTGGCATTAACTAATCAAGACCTCATCACCTGGAGGGGGCGCTCATTTTTCTTATTTGTGAAATTAGGGAGCTGAACTCTATGGTATTTTTTTTAAAGATTTATTTATTGTTATTTGAGAGAAAGAGAGAGCAGGGGATGGGGCAGAGGGAGAGGGAGAGAGAGTCTGAAGCAGAGTCCACACGGAGTGTGGGGCTCCACGCAGCCCTCGGTCTCATGATCTTGAGATCACGACCTGAGCCACAACTAAACACTGGACGCCACCCAGGTGCCCCAAGGACTCTATGATATTTTAGATCTTTTATGGTCTTCTTGGTGAGTTTCCCTTGATTTTCTAGAAACTCTGCACCATTATTACCTTCCTTATACAATGTACTATCTTTTCACTTGGCATATACAAGGTACCTGCAACAGGGCTTGTGTTACTTTCTTTTCTTCTTCTTCTTTTTTGGCTATTATATTCTATCGCCATAATCTCCATTAGTCTGTGAGGCCTTGGAGAGCAAGAGCTATGCAATTTATCTCAAAACCTCCTACCCCTCACCTAGCAGAGTACCACCTAGCACTTGTTAAGTGTTCAAGAAGGTTTTTTGGGGGCGCCTGGGTGGCTAAGTCAATAAGCATCTGCCTTCCGCTCAGGTCATGATCCCAGGGTCCTGGGATCGAGCCCCGCATCGGGCTCCCTGCTCAGCGGGAAGCCTGCTTCTCCCTCTCCCACTCCCCCTGCTTGTGTTCCCTCTCTCGCTGTCTCTCTCTCTCTGTCAAATAAATAAATAAATAAAATCTTAAAAAAAAAAGTTTTTTGAGCCACAGTACATCTCCTAAATAAAATTACATGAGAAAGAATATTTTTAATTTTTTAGCTATAATTTGACACATTTGAATGATATGAAACAGTTTTCCTCTGCCATGGATAGTCTGAAAGAATTTGTTGTACAGGTAGAATCCTTGCAAATTTTGATTTACAAATGTTTCTCAAGAGGCAATCAAAGATGTTTGTGTTAATTGTATCATCTTCTCAGTTTACAGTCAAAGCTGCCCATTTGTTCCCTTTGTTTCTCCAATTTAACTTAAGGCTGGATTGGGGTGGGTACCAAGCACCAAACTTGCAATATCTTGACCACCAAGTTGACATGAACTCTTTGGAAATGCACCTGCAAGCTTAAATGAAACTCAGTAAAGGAGAGCCACCCATGTGCCACTGACCTTTTGCGCATTTTCCTAGGTGCTAAAGTAGATGGTGGGGCTGCAGAAAGACTGGGGTCCCCTTCCAAGTGGAGTGTCTGGTCCCGGCTACTGTGCATACAGCCACACATACTCTGGTCGTCTGTTGTGTGTTGGTCCCTCCTAAGCAACGGTCACTTGCCCACTGCTACTATAGTCGTTCACTCCATGACAACTATGTAAGGGACTCTTAGAAGAACATTTTGCTAGTGTTTCTGTATGTGGACATTAAATTATTCATGCATTCAACAAATATTTGAGGCCAGGCACTCTACAAAGTGCTGGAGACACAAGAGTGAGCAAAATCAGACATGGGCCCTGATCACAGACAGCTTAGTGGGAAAGACAGATATTAATCAAGTGATCATATGAAAAAAATCACACCCATGAATGGTACCATGCAAGGGGATGCTATGAGATTGGTGTCAGTCAGGGAGATCAGGGAGGCATCCCTGGGGAAGTGATGTTTGATGATGAGTAAGAGTTAAGTAGATGAAGGGTCAAAGGATCCATATGGTGGGCAGAAGGAATAGCTTGTACTAATCTTGGGGGTAGGAGGTGATCAGGAGGATGGTGATCAGGAGGTACCGAAGGTAAAGACCAATGTGTCTGGACCAGAGAGGCTGACGGGGAGTGAAGCTCCACCTGAGGAGGAAGAGGAGACATGGTGTAAAAGACCATGCAGAAACTTGTAGGCCGCAGTAGGGGATTTTCACTCTATGTCAAAAGAATGGGAAAGCATTTGTGGATTTTAAGCGAGGAGGGTAATAAAGTTAGATTAACATTTTGGAAAAATCACTCTGGCTTCAATGCAAACAACAGTTTACAGAGGTGGACAGTATAAATGCAGGAAGACTGGTGGGAAGACTACTTCTCTTGTGTTAGCTTAGAACTCTTTCTGTAAAAACCAGGGAATGTATCAACTTAGATCAGTCTGGTTCAGGGAAGACATGACCAACAATTACTTAGATCACTGGTGAGTTGATGGTTGAGAGGAGATAGATCTCAACAGAAGTTAAGAATAGCCATTATCCAGGCTTTAAGTTGGTTCCAGGACACTGCCATCTTGTAACTGCCTCCCTGGTCACAGTGTACCATATGGCCATGTCACTCATTGCTTGCTTCTCCTTATGGATTTTCTTTTCTCTCCTCTCTCTACCCCCTGACTAAATTCCCTTAGCAGTTTTCATTTAAACTGGGGAGAGAGAGAATTTGATTGTCCTCTCTAATTACTGTTTCCATACTGGTCAGAGTTTTAATGCCAGCCCACCCCATAGATTGTCAGTCAGTCTGTGCAATTATCTCCTATGGATCAGATGATAACCCTGAGCTAATCTCACTGCCCAAGTTCAAACCTAGAGCTGACTTCCTTACAGAGGGCTCTGGGTAGGTTTCCCAGAATCTGGATCTGTAACACAAATTCCAGATGATTCTGACATGGACTGTTTTGGAGAATTGTTGGTAGTGGTCAAAAAGAGGCTCTACAGTAGAAAGGTCTAAGTTGGAATTCTGACTCTACCACTTACTGGTTGTGTTTGGAATAAGATCTTTAAAGCTGTTAGGTCTACTGCAAAATAATACTTTTCCTCATGGAATTACTGTGAAGGCTGAGTGAGTTAATTTTGGTGAAGAAGTCAACACAGTGATACATGAGGAGCAGCCAACAAATAATAGTCCTAGAGAAGATGATGTTAGAGATGACCTTGTCATCAGAGTCCTGGCGGGATGCAGAATTTAACTCAGATGGCCGCAGAGACACCCATGAAAGGATTACTCAGTGGGTAGGGTTCGGAAACAAGCATGGATGTTGAGGCACCCCAAGTGTAGCAACAATAAGAGACTGTTAGCATCCTTAGTCCTGAAGGTGCAAGGAGAAGAAATTGTATTATGGAGCCCAGTGACACCTGAATTCCTATAGCAAGGGCCACTTCACAGGGCTGTGGTTGAAGGGAGGCAGCCATGGCTAGAGATCAGGCAAAGCAGGAAGAGAGTGGGGAGGAAGTACCCCACATGCTGATATCCAGCCGATGCGGCAGGGGAGCCTCGGAGGCAAAGCCTGTAGGAATTAGGCTCCTTGGGCATAGAGGAGGGCTGAGGATGGAACAGGAGAGAGGGCCAACAAATGGGCAAGAAATAGCAGGATGATGCTGAAGGGGAAGAAGAAGAAAAATGAGGAGGAGGAGGAGAGAAGATGGAGGAAGAGAGGGAGAAACCCGAGGAGGAGGGAGAAGGAGGGGAAGGAGGATGGGGAGGGAAAGAAGAGGGGGAGGGGAAGAAGAAGACCACCAACGGCATTCTCAAAAAGACGTAGCAGCATCTGGCGACAGTTCAGGTGAGAATACATTATGTTTCCCTAAATCAGAATCTCATAACATCATGGAACATTTAGGCTGTTTACACACAGGGCCAAACCATCTGGAAAAAAACATTTAAAAAAATCTCTCCATCAGTCTCGTGCTTTGGCGACATGAGGGCGGCTGAGGAGTGTGCTGAGGTAGGTACCGGTTTGGGGAAAGGAAAGGTGTGGCTTACCAGCACGGGTTTGACAAATGATGCCACGCGGACTTAGCGATCCTCACACAAGACCCCCTCCCAAGGGGCTCTTGCATGTCAGCTCAGCAGGCTCAGGGAGCGCATGCTCAGCATGCTGCTAATGGTGCTGAGCTTTGATAAACTATTTGAGTGAGAAAAAAATGTCATCAGATGAGAGGTTTTTGTTCACAGATTTGCTCTCCCACCTGCTGCTTATTCTGCCAGTCGTAAACAGCAGATCATAGGAGTGAGGTTCTAAGAGACTTGCCTTTGACCATTGGCTTATGCTTTTCTCTTGTGCTAAGTCATTGGGGGCTCTGGAAGTTTGGGGGCTCCATGAATTACATTTTGGGGAGTCTCAGAATCTCTCAAATTATGAAAAATGTTTATGTATGTGTGCATTTTCCTGGCTGAAAGGACTGCCAGATTTTCTAAGTGTCTTATAACCACCATGAGAGGCATTGCTGTCGGCAAATGCCACCAGGTTGCTCACGATGCTGCCTTTTTGAAAAGAACCACCAGCCTCACCCCAAGAGGAACTGTGTGTGTGGACTTGGAGCTTCTCCCTCCATTAATGTGATTGTGAAAACTGTGTGCTTGGAGTAACTGGTGGTGTGCTACGTATTTGATAAATATTTCCTTTTCTCCTCAACAACCACTGGGCATAGGAATTGCCATCATTTGCAGATGACAGAATGGAAGCCTGGAGGTGTTAAATGACTTGTTCAAAATCCTATGGCTTATAAATGAGGGAGGCTAGATTCAAACCTAAGGCTGTACGGTCTCAAGCTTAATGCTCTTTTTATTACAGCCTGTTGCCTCTCACTGCACTATTTGATCATTAGCTGTGGTCCTTGTTTCCTCAGCTGACCACCAGCTCTCTATAAATCCTATGAGAAACCTTACTAGAATGTTCTAGCCCAAATTAGCCTCTCCTTTCTATTTATCACATTTTACCTCTATTTTAACACTTGCGATCATCTGCTTTGAATGATGTAATTAGTTATGGTTTATCCTTTCTCTTCACTAGAGGGTGAACATCATCATCGTCAATAGCATTGATTTAAAACTTCCTAAGCGTGGGGGGGGGGGGGGGACACTGCGCTGCGCACTTCACAGGCAGTTCTTAGAAAGTTCCCTTGGTGGCACTATTATTATCATTTGCATTGTGCAGGTGCCTTACACACATTGGGAGATCGGGGCTTGCCCAGGAGCACATCACGAATACAACTTGGGATTCAAGCCCAGGTCTCTCTGACGCCAGGAATCACACTCTCAACCAATATCTCCTCCGCAGGGACTACATCTTCATTATCTTTGTATCTTCCTCTCAGGGTCTAGCATCCTGCTCAGGACATGTTTATGAAATTGGACATTTGTTGACTACCGTGTGACCCAGAATCTAGGATGTGACATACGCGAGGGAACGTCGGGCATATATGTGGTCCTGGGAGATACGTAGTGTCCAACGCTCCCTCCCTGCTCTCAGGGGAAACTGAGGAGGAAATGGGATCCCTAAGAAGAGGGTGTCATGCCCAGAAAGGGAAGAGATGACAGGGAGGAAGGGTACGTTTTGCCTACAGTAGAACCTCAAAAACTCTTCATTTGCATATAGTACAGTTTATGAATCTGGATATCTGGGTTGTTTCCATTCTGGGACCATTATGAATAAAGCTGCTATGGACATTTTTCTACGAGTATTTTTGCGTACGTACACACTCATATCTCTTGGATATATACCTGGGAATACAGTTGCTGGGTCATAGAATAAATTATGTTTAATTTTCTTAGAAACTGCCAAATGCTTTTCCAAAAAAGATCGCTCCATTTTACACTTCCACCAATAATATATGAGTTCCAGTTTTGCTATATCCTCACCAACGCCAGGGTTTTTAAAGCTCTATTCATTCTGGTATCACAGGGTGGTTTCAATTTGCACCCCCTTGATGAGTAATGATTTTGAGTACCTTTTCATGCATACTGGCTGTTCAGTTACCCTCTTTGAAATAGTACTCATCAATAAAAAAGAACGAACTACAAATACACACAAAGACATGAGTAAACTTCCAAACCACATGTTGAATAAAGAAGCCAGACACAAAAAAGGAGTACATAGACTGTATGATTCCGTTTATATGAAGTTCAAGAGCAAGGAAAACTAATCTCAGGTGACAGAAGTTAGAATAGTGGTTACATTTTGGAAAAGAGAGTGATTATGAAGCAGCACGAGGGGACTTTTGAGGATAATGAAAATGTTTTGTATCTTGACTTGGGAGGTGGTCCCATGGGTGTATACATACATAAAAATGTTTTACTTCAGGGCGCCTGGGTGGCTCAGATGGTTAAGCGTCTGCCTTCGGCTCATGTCATGATCCCGGGGTCCTGGGATCGAGTCCCGCATCAGGCCCCCTGCTCCGCGGGAGCCTCCTTCTCCCTCTGCCTCTCTCTCTCTGTCTCTCATGAATAAATAAATAAAAAGTTTTTTTAAAAAATGTTTTATTTCATAAAGTTTATTAAAATCTCTGTCAAATGAATTCACTTGAAGAGTGAAGTGAAAGAAGCTTGGATCACCTCAGTTTGAGGCCACAATCAGGGAAGGCATTGCCTGTCTTCTGACACCAGGCACCCCTGCGGTCCCACAGCTGAGGGCAGAATGGCACTCAGCTCATTGATCTACCAATGCTCTGATCTCGTCTTTGAGCGCTGTTCTTCCTTCCACTAGGCAAGGATGTGCCTTAGGAAGTTCCTTCTCCAACTAAATATGTCTGTAATTCTATTTGTAAAGATGATCCTTTCCTTTCCAATGGGAACTTTATAGGAATAATTTAGTTTACCGAGTTCTTCTTCAATTTTGTTTCCACAAACTCTGTTGAATAAACTAGGAAGATGGGCTCTGGGCATTGGGATAACTTGTATTCATTTTTTTCAAGGCCTGATCTAATTCTGTTATCCTGTAGCCAGCTCTGTTCTTTTTCCGCAGTAAAAGGAGACCAGATACTTACTTTCTTGCTTGCTGAGACAGTATCTTATGCAGCCAGGCAATAACAACCCAGCTTTTAGATGGCAGTGTTGTTGCTGCCACCGGCCCTGGGCCTTCCCTGACTTTTCCCTTTTTCCTGGTTGATCTTGCCAAAGTGGGAAGCTGGTGTAAACGGCGGTGAGACCTACATATATAGCGAAATCCTCTTTTGTTAGCCATGACTATAGGCAAGAACACAGGGTTGTTATAAAATATAAATTTTAGGGGTGCCTGGGTGGCTCAGTCGGTTAAGCATCTGCCTTCGGCTCAGGTCATGATCCCGGGGTCCTGGGATCGAGCCCCGCATCGGGCTCCCTGCTCAGCAGGGAGCCTGCTTCTCCTTCTGCTTCTGCCCCTCTCCCCCGGCTCGTGTGCGCCCCACCAATAATATCTCTGTAATTGTGTTTAGCTGGAGTAGAGCAATTATTTTCTCAAAGTTTTCTGTCTTGCTAGGCTGTCTCTTTCCTATCCTTTAGGCTAGAGAGAGCAGGCTTTTGTTGGGACTTCTGTTTGTGTCCTTTGGTGTTTTGGGGTGGCTGGGTGGTTTCCCGCTTACCCGGTCTGGTATACATGAGACAAAACAAAACCCCAGGGAACTCACTGCCCTGTTGTTTACGTTCCGAGGTCCCTTGAAGATCTGTCTTCTTTTCTCCACCTTTAGACTTGTGTTTGTCTTACGTGTCATGCCCAGGCTTTCCAGCCCTACTTAGCGGGAGGATTAGGGAAAATATATCTACTCTGCCTTTCTGGAAGCAAAGATCCTCTGCAGTGTTAGAAACATCAGCTTATTTAAATACTGGTTGTGTATTCATCAACACTCCCAGAGAGCTTAGTGACTTCCTGGAGAGCCTGTTTTCTGATCTGATAGCACGCAGCTGATGTGACCTCACCATTCTTGTTTGCCACGCACACTACCCACATTCGTGGAACTCCACAGCGTTCCCAATCCTACTCATTGCCTCCAGAGACTGTGGAGTCGGCTAGTGGCTTGTTTGTTTATTTCCTTCTCTCTCTCTCCCCTCTCTAATAAGTTTTATATCCACATTTTGCTGCTCTCTTTCTGTAGGCCCACGTTGTTGTGATCTCATAATGGTCTGCATTGGATGTCTTGTCTTTATGATGACTCTTTTGTGTTACATGTTTCATGCAACATCTGTACTTGTTGATTTGTTTTGTAATGAAACAATTCTTTGAGATTTGTTTTCCACAAGCCAGCAGGCACAGGGCCCAAACCTGTTGACAACGCAGAGAGTCCCTTTGTCAGGGTTTTTTTCTTTGGCTGGGCATCAGCAAAACCACTTGGAAAGACTGAGGCTCTGTCATGGGCCCACCCAGTGGAGCTGCCAGCAGATGGCCTAAAGCATTTTACTGCCTGTCTGATGTAGTAGAAATTAAATTTCTGAATAAGAATGGTGGACATTTGATTGGTCTGGGCTTAAATTATCCTACAGTGTAATGGGGGAAAAAGCGAGAACCTTCAATTTTCCACTGGTGACTGTCATTATGCGGACTTCTCTGATGCTCATTTGAGAGGGAAGAACTGGTTCTGATGATCACTGGAGCAATCTGGGGCCTCTCTCATAAATAAAACATGCCATATAATTGCAGTGACGCAGCCAACACACGCATACATGCAAAATCAATGCTTATTATCCTGTCAATTAACATGGAAAATTAAACAAGATTTTAGGCTTTGTTATTGCTAGTAATCCACTACCCACTAAGAGGGTCTGGAAGTCTTTGGTTAATCCATGGCTTCTTAATTTAGGATTTTAATACCCACAGGATGAAGAAATCAGGCGAGAATGCTCAGTTCCACAAAATATGCTTACAGAGATCTGGCGGAAAGACTGAAGGAATCGTTCATCCTGGCAAGGAAGTGCTTGCTTGCATTTTCCCAAAATGGTAGCTTATGTGGGAAAAGGCCTGCTTTCAAAGTCATCTGAAAGTGTTTAACTATGTACCTTCAAACTTTTAATTTATTTTTGAATAAATAACACATTTCCATACTTTCAACCAAACATCTAAAAGGCATAGCGTAAAACCCCTCCTTCCCATTCCTGTGCCCTATCTGCCCAGTTCCTTCTTCCCCCAGTTATAACCACCTTAGTCTGAATTAGTTACAAAACCTGAATTTGTTTCTTACGAAAATCCTATGCATGGTTTTCACAGAGAATTGGAATTGTGTTAAGTCCTTTAGGGCACCAAGCACAGAATAAATGGAGACATAATTCCATAACTATACCACCAGGCATCCAGTGGACACACGCTAGACTGATGGTTTCCCTCCCTCTCCGTACTGTGCATCTTTCCGAGGGTGTGCCTGCTGCCTGAGCTCTAATGAGCCACTTTCGGTGCTTCTGAAAGTCAGAGAAGTCCTGGTGTTGCTTAGCTCGATAATTGGGAGTGTGGTGAGCCTTCACTATTGTCTTGGTGGAGTTCTGGGCTGTCTCCTGCTCCAACCCGATGATTTGTCCTTGCCCTGCTGCTGTGTTCTGGCTACTCTTATCTACTCCTTCCTTTCCCCAGGGAACTGGAGTGCTCAGCCTTCACTCAGATCTTTATTTTGCTCAGTTTATGTCTCCAGCACACAGCTTTTTAAACGCAGTGGAAACATTTTCTGTGCTGGTGTCAGAGTTTGAGACTAATCTGCACTGAAGAAGTAAAATACAATATGATACAAGTCTCCACTGGTGCTTCTGTCTTGAGGAGAATGTGATTTAACCTGGAATACTTGGATGCCCCGAATACTAGCAAGATCTTTGTATTTTTAGCACTTTTGTTTTACTCTATTTTGGATCACATTCTCACCATAAGGTGCATACGTGTTTGAAAAGGTACCATGTTGATAAAATTGTTCTTTTAAAATTTAAAACATCTGGTAATATGTCTTCCTAGGGGCATGTTTGAAATTGGACAGATATAAATAAAGATAACAAAGTTGTAAACAGAAATCTCTAATGTTGAGTGCAGCAGAGATATTAATACACTGATGAATCTATTTGGAGGATTCTAATTTCCCTAACAAAATATATTTTCTCCTGAGCTGTGACTTAGGAAAGCAGGCATCAGCATGTTGCCTTGAACTCCTCAGCACCTGTCATGATGATAAATTGTTACAAGGCAAGTCTGCTCGAGCATATCCCATCACCAATTTTAAATTGTGAAGCCCTTTGGAAGTTTCGGGGAGCACAGAGTACCTGAAATAACACCCAAATGAAAGTTAGCAGATAACTTAGTTACCGCTACCTGACTAGGCATTGACATGATCGATCAGCAAAAATTCTTATCTCTTTATTCACTCTGAGATTTCTTCTTTCCAAATACCTAATTTAGAACAAGTGTTATTTTTTGGAAAGAATGCACTGGAACACATTTTGGAACTATTTCTTCATAGTTGCATGAGTTAGAATAGATGCTTGCTTTTTACGTTATATCTGTCCGTCCGTCCATCTATCCATCCATTCATCTGCCCATCATTCATTCACAGAGTCATTCATCATTTGACATTCAATAACCAACACAGGTTGGGTGCCAACTGTGTACCAGACAGCTGTGCAGGGCTTGGGGCTATACAAGGACGCTGTACCAAGGCTTGGGGGTGCAGATAAAGTCTCCACCCTCCATGAGGCTTACACTTCAGTGGAAGAGACACAATAAACAAGCATGAAAATTATTCATTTGGAGAAAGGAATCTGATACATCATTATGGAGTAGCACGGGGTGACAATTTAGGTGGAGGCAACTTTAAGTTAGGGGAAGAGGGATGGCTTCTCTGATGATACTTGAGCTGAGTCCTAAATCATGAAAGAGTCAGCCATGGGAAGTGCTGGGGGAAATGTTTTCCAGGCAGAGGGAACATTATGTGCCAGCTTTTGAGATGCCAAAAGGAGGCTGTTAGGGCTGGAGTGCAATGATCAAGAAACTGCCATGCATGGTGCAAGGGGCTTATTCTGAGGCCAATGGGGAGTTGTGGAGATGTTTCAGATGAGTTAGAATGTGGGGAGTGGATCACGGTGAAGAATGGATCAGGGTGGCCTGAAAACAGGTGGGGAGTTAGTTTGGAGACTGTTGAGATAGTTGACCTATGGTCAAGAGCAGAAATAAGGCATTTGTACCAGGGATGGTGGGTGAGCGGGGGAGGACAGAGGGACAAATTTGATGTCCAGGGAGCCCCCACGGGATGTGGGGATGTCTTTCCTGCAGAAGGGCCTAAAGGGACTCACAGGTCATTAACTTGAATAAATAGCTGTGGGATGGTTACAGGTTCTCTGCTATTTCTAGAGGTGGGGAAAACAGCAGGTGTAACAGGCTTGGTGAGGGATGGGGACGTGAGGGGAGGAGAGTAGGGAAGTGGAGGCTGGAAGGCCTCGCGGGCTTTCATCATGAAAGTCCAGGAGGCAGTGGACTGCAAAACTCTTGGCAGTTTCTCGTGATCCATGTAGGCAGCCTGGGCTAGAGACTCAGGTTTCAGAATTCATTCACCTGTTCTAGCGCTCAGGGACACTAAGGTAAGACACTAGTGTTTCCCTCCAGGAAATGCTTGTCTGGAGCAGTGGACTGGGGGCAATAAATGATGACAGCAGTGTGCAGAACATACAAAGTGCTTTGAAAAGGACCAGCAGCTCGCTCTGCCTGGGGAAGTCCAGGTGACTTTGTGGAGGAGGTATTCTTTCGGCTGGATTTCAAAAGGGAGTTAGGGTTAACCAGACAGAGAAAGGCATTCCAAATAAGAGGAATAGAATTTGCAAAGGCACAGAGGTACAGAAGTACAAGGTGTGTCAGGCTTGTGGATAAACTGTGTGTGTGTGTGTGTGTGTGTGTGTGTGTGTGTGTGTGTGTGTATACATGCATCAGGGAAAGTCTCAGGGAAATGGCTGGAGTTGGGTCAAAGCCCAAGAGTAGCCATCAGAAGCTCACATGGCCCCTGGGGACAGCCAGGCACTGGGTAAATGAATGAAGGGAGATGGAAGGAAGATAATAGGGAATGGTGGGGACTTCGTCAACCTGGAGAGTATAAGTGCCCTCTAAAGGGAGCAGAATCTTCACAGCTCCAGCCAACTACTACAGGGGGGAAATGTTGTCAGGACTTCTGAATTTACTAATGAAGTCTGAAATGCAAAAACCACTGGAATTTTAAATGTTGGCCATTAATTCAAACTCTAAAGCACTGTATGGGCCAAATGAAACACTTGTGGGCTAGGTGAGACTATGGGCTGATGACTAGCAACCTATGCACTCTGACAAAGGAGTTGCTCTGATTCCCTTTTGTGGCTCCTCGGATGGGTGGTGCAGAATAGGTACAGCCTGATTAAATTCAAGGAACGAAGGTACTGGGTTACAAGCTAGCCCTTCTAGAGGCATCAAAATCCAGCAATTCATTTCCCAGGTGTTAAAGTAAAACTTACTATGTTGTCATTAGTGTTCTTTCCCACCTTTTGAAAATCTGCACAAAATCTGGGGTGATTAGAGCCACTTTGCCCAATATAGTGGCTACTAGCTACATGTGTCTATTTAAATTTCAATTGAAGTCAAGTAAAATTAACAAAAAGTAAAAATTCAGTTCCTTAGTCATTTCAAGAACTTGACAGCCACAGGTGGCTAGTGGTTACCATATTGGTCATACTAGATATTGAATGTCTTTATCATTGTAGATGTTTTTATTGGACAGTGGTGCTCTAGGTTTTAGGTGATAAATTGACTGAGCTGTTGTTCTGTGAGGAAGCCAATCCCATTCAGAGAAATGAACTGAAGGAGTATATTTCATGTACACCCAAAACATTTTTAAAAATCTATCTTATACGTGTCTTGCTAAAAGCTAATTTGGTACTGTGTTATTTCAGATAGGGATGATCTGAAACACTTGAAGGATTAAATAGTCTTCATGTTTCTTTGGCAGTTCTTGTCCTGAATGGTTTCATGTTTCAGAATTTCCAAACAATTGTAGCTGAGCAAGTTGAGACATGCTCAGACTTGGGGGTCATGGTACTGTACTTGTATGTTTGCAGCAATGGTTGGAGTTGGTGCTTTTTTTTAAAGTCTCTGACAATGAGGAAAGACATCGATAGCTCTTTATCCAGCAAATATAAAATGCTTAGTAATCATACACTGTCACCAAGGGAAACAGCTTATATGTTTAAGAACTTCTATTCCAGCTCAGAAACACCTGGATTCAGATGGTGGCTTCACCACTTCATACCATTAGCATCAAAGCCCTCATTTATTTTTCAACATTACACTGTGAGATGAGTACTTTTGTTATTCTCATTTTTAAAAAAGGGGGAAACCAAGGCATAGAGGAGTTAAATTACATTCCCAAAGTCACACAGCTAATAATTGTGGTGAAGTTGTAGATTGAATTCAGGTACTCTGACACTAAGGCCAATTTTCTTTTTCTTTTTTCTTTTTTTTTTAAGATTTTATTTATTTATTTGAGAGAGAGAGAGAATAAGCACAAAAGTTGGGGGGGTGGGGCAGAGGGAGAGGGAGAAACAGACTGCTTGCTGAGCTGAGCAGGGAGCCCGATGCGGGGCTCGATCTCAGGACCCCAGGATCATGACCTGAGCCAAAGGCAGATGCTTAACTGACTGAGCCACCCAGGCACCCCTAAGGCCAATTTTCTTAACCACAGAACTCTCCCATGCTTCTGATCGTTGCCAGTTTATTTAACTTCGCTGTGCCTTGGTTTTCTCATCTGTAAAATAGGGATAATGCTACCTAACTCACAGGAGTTCTGCAAGGATAAAGCTCGTGACATGTTATTTGCCAGTTACTATTGGATTTGTTCACTTTTAAAGAAAGGCATTCTTGGGGCGCCTGGGTGGCTCAGTCGTTAAGCGTCTGCCTTCGGCTCAGGTAATGATCTCAGGGTCCTGGGATCGAGCCCCGCATCGGGCTCCCTGCTCCGCGGGAAGCCTGCTTCTCCCTATCCCACTTCCCCTGCTTGTGTTCCTTCTCTCGCTGTGTCTCTCTCTGTCAAATAAATAAATAAAATGTTAAAAAAAAATAAAGAAAGGCATTTCTTAAGAGAGTTTTTAAAAACTCAGTCTCATCATAAAATAAAGATATTTAAACAAAGCTATAATGTTTTTCTTTTACCTTATCAGAGTGATAAAACCCCCAAGTTAGATAATATCCTAATGTGGCAAGGGTAGGCAGTAAGGGGTCCTCCTAAACCCTGCTGGTGGGTGTAATATAACCTGTAAGGAAGGAACTGGCAATATCTCTGAAAATTATGTCTTTTGACCCAAGAAACCCACTTCCAGGAATTTATCTTTTAGATACGCTTGCTAGTATGCTTAAAGATGCGTTTAAGAATATTCATTGCTCTGATATTTGTTGTAATAGAATGTGGATCTGACTGTGCATGTGTCCTTTAGAAAAGGATTGACTTAACTAGGGCTCAGCAGACTTTTTGTATAAAGGAGCAGATAGCAAATATTTTAGGCTTTGTGGGCCGCATGGTCTCTGTCGCAGCATGAAAGCTGCCCTAGGCAATATGCAGATGAATGGCCATGGCTATGTGCCAATACCACAAAAACAGGTGGCTTACTGAATTTGGCTTGTGGGCTCTCATTTGCTTGCTCCTGACCTAAATAAATTATGGTATGTCCACACATGGGAACACCATTCAGCCATTGAAAAGAGTATAGACCAATCTCTAAGACCCACGATTCAGTGGGAAAATCACAATGTAGCAAGCACTTACAGAGCATCTACCACGTGCTAGGCAATATTGTAAGTGCTTTACAGGATGTGTTAACTCATTAATTTTCACAGGTACCCTAGGTGGTAGCTGCTACCACTATTATCTCCGTTCTAGACGAAAAAATTGAAGTGTCACACTTTAAGAAACTTGGTCAACTTCCCACAACCAGTAAGTGTTGGAGCCAGGATTCAAGCCACAATTTGAAACTCAAGACCAAGCACTCATCCTATCTCATAGGCTGCCTTCTAGAACAGGGTATACCAGGACAGAGTGCTACCTTTTATGTGTACAAACAAATGGGATTACATCAGTACTTACCAACTTATTTTTCATTAACAGCTCTAAGGAAACTTTTTAGACTTTTTTTTTCTTGAGAAAGTGAGAGTGTGTGTTTTGTGCTTGTGAGCAGAGGGGGAGGGGCAGAGGGAGAGGGAGAGAGAGAGAGAGAGAGAATCTAAAGCAGGGTCCACGCCCAGCATGGAACTCTACACGGGGCTCGATCTCATGACCCTGAGATCATGACCCGAGCCAAAATCAAGAGTCGGATGCTTAACCAACCGAGCCACCCAGGAGTCCCCCGACATTTTTTCCTAATGGACTTCCAATGAAACTTTAATATTACAGACATAGCCTGTCTGCTTAGGCAGTGTATTATCTGTGCTTCATACACAAGGAGCAGGATTTTTCTGCCCTCCTCCTCCCGTGAACCAGTTTTCACCCTTTTGGAGACAATACTGCCCTGTTGAGAATGAGTGGATTATGGGTGTACTTATATCTTTATGCGCCATCTCTGCAAAGATCTGTATGAAAGTGAGAACAATGGTTGCTTCGAGGGGTATAGTCTGGGAGGGTCAGAAGTGGGAGACCTCTGATTATATTACTTTCTACAAAAAAAAAAAAAAAAAAAAGAGAAAAATAAAGACAGGCCCCTGAGTTGCCAAATCAAATAACCACATAGTGAAGGAGAGCAAGAGACCCCATGAAGGAGCGCCTGCTGCGCTCTCCTCATTTGTCCCCGGCTGGCTGTGGTTCAGGAGCATTAATGAGGCCTCTGAGTCCCTGGGAAGTCCTTGCTTGGAGGGGGGCTGCCATTTCTTACATCTGCGGGGAGGGTTTGTTTGCCTGGCTTCAGTGGGTCAGTAGGCAGCCTCTCCTTCCCTTTTCCACACAAGAGGCTTTCGGGATTCTTTGTTCCTCACAAACAACTCCAAATTGGAAGAAAGAAATAGATTTTTAGTGATTTCTTTAACTTCTTCTCTCCTGGAACCCAGAAATCCCCTTTAAAGTCATTACAATGAAATACAATTCCCATTCATTCTTTGTTTCCCAACAAACGAAGGCTTCCCTGGGCCCAACAGGACATTTTGGGGGAAGGGAAGGAAGCATGGCAGACAGAACTGGTTACAACAGCGTAAGAATCTTCTAGATTCTAAGCTTTGCTCTCATTCACTAAACCACACTTCTGATGTCAAAACTTTGTGTCATGCAGACATGGGCCCCACGATGACCTGTATCAAATCATTAGTGACCCCTTAGTACTCGAGACTCAGTGGAGTGTGGAGACCAGCATTATAAAACACATGCAGTACAATGGAATGGAACAGAGCTGAATCTAGTAAAAAACAGAGTGTGTCTCGTGTGGAAAAGGTAAGACTTGTTTTGTGAAACTCTGAGTTAGTGACTTGGGTACACTGGGGCACGTTCAAAATGTATATACTGTTCGGAGCACCTGTTCCATGAAGAGATGAGCCCAGAGCTGTGGCCGGGCCTTGTGTGATTGCCTGCAGCTTCTGTATAAATGCTACCCCCTCCAGGCATCCTCTATCCCATCACACTTGCTAAAATCCTCCAGAGCATACCAATAGCTACACTTAGGTTTTTGTTGTTTGTTTTCTGTTTGAGCAGAGCTCAATAAAGTTAAGTCCAATTACCAGACAGTGGTGGTTATTAAACCATATTTTTAGGCCAAGGGAAATTGTCATTTCCATTCCATTTTGTAACTCTACTTTCAAGCATTTGTGTCCCTTAAAGTCTGAAAGTCCTCGATTCTGAGTATTAGAATCACATCTTGGCAGCCCCAAAATTCACAGGAATGGATTTCCCTCTTTGTAGGAAGAGAATGGAGAAGAGTAAAGACCTGTGGTGGGGTGATGGCTGCAGGGCAGCAAGGGCAGCGGGTCAGATGGTCAGGAAAGAGCTTGGCCCCAAAGGCAGCTTAAAGGAAAAGTCTGCAGCCCTTGACTGACTGCTCTGTCCTGATCTTTCCTCTCCCTGGCTAGTTCCTGCTCTTCAGAAAAGGTCATTTTCTGAGTCGAGCCCCAAGAGGCTCTGCTCTGCTCTCTGTAAGACTCTCGTGTCTCTGGGATCCTTCTTCACTGATCGCCTTACCGAGGTCGGCCTTGTACAACGAATCTTTTGGAGTTGTCTTCACTCAGGCATGTGCTAGAAGCTGTTGTGTTGGCTTACACGAATATAAGGCCAGGGGGAATGAGAGGGCTGTCTCCATTTGGTGCCTGGTCTGAATTTTTCAACCGTGGTGCCTGGCTAAGAACCTTTCCCCTTTCCCAGACAAGGACCCTCACTCTGATCCTGGAACCTCCTCTTTGGGAAGACCTGGTCTCTGCTTCCTGTTGTGTGCTGTGGTGTGTGTAGAGCCTGGCCCGGGGGGGCTTTCCCTGATCTGCTGCGAACTTTCAGGGCAGCCATGTCTATCACACTGGGTTTCCTCGGGGCTTGGTCCTGGATCTCCTTCCACACCGAAGCAATGGGGGATGTCTGTGTTGTCAGAGGAGATGTGGTGCAGGGCTGGGGACTGGGCCTTAACTTCCAAGCATTGTGGGATCCTGTGGAGACGGGTTATGGATGCCCAGGAACAGGTGAGAAGAGAACCAGGAAACCAGATTGCGGCACAGACACCAGTGATGCTAAAGCTCTGCCCCAAGCACACAGTCACCTGTTCAGGCCCGTTATCCAAAGCTTAGAATGCAAATGAATTAGGTAACAATGCTCTTTCTCCATCTCCTAGGCGTTGCATCTTCTAATTTCCTTGCTTGAATTCTTGGGATATTTGATGATGAGTACATTAAATGAGACTGGAAACATAGGAGGAACAGACTTTGGGGGAAAGATCATGGTTAGTGTGGCACATACTGAGTTTAATGAGCAACTGGGCCCCCTGATACGGAAGTCCAGTATGGGAGACTGAGTAGTTTTTTCTCTTCTTTTCTATAAGATCGGGCAAAGCTTTTGCACTTTGATCACAATTTCACCAGATCTTTCACTGCCCCTAAAATGGAATTAGCTTATTTATTACTTACTGGGGGCCTGGGGGGTGCAGAGGGGGATGGTGGGTATGATGGATAGTCCTTAGCATGAGGCACAGGTACGGGCTTCAGGAGACCCCTGTATCATGATCTGGGGGTGGTGCAGTTTGCAAACAGGGTAATAAAGGTAGGAAGAAAGCGTACACTGAAATGAGCCAGTGAGGGCCACGGTCTGCAGGCCCCACAGGGAGCCCATTCTGTGTGGGTACAGTAGGAGCTATTTGTAAATATGCTGGAAACTTTCTACAGGAGAGATAAGATTCTTTTTCCTCTCTGGCTAGTCAATATGTTCTCTCACCTAGTTTGCATATTTTATGAAAAAGCTCTAACATAATGGCTTGTATAATGTATTGCACTGTATTTGTTCAACAAATATTTATTAAGTACCTGGTATACTCCAGGCACTCTTCCAGGTGCCGAGAATACAGGTGTGTACATTTTAGTAAAGTCCCAGCCCTTCATGGAATTTATATTTGAGTGGGAGAGAGATGAGGGACAAGTAAATAAATGAATACATCAGGCAATTTCAGGTCTATCTGTAATCTCTCCCATTGGACTCTAAGTACATTGAGGGAAGAACTGTGTTTCTCCAGCTGTTTCTCCAGCTGTGTGTTGGACTGAACGAATGTTTGGTACCTCCAGGAGCCCATCAGTAAACACTGCATTTTAATTTACTGGAGCACCTCAGCAGAGACTGTCATGACCATGGGCTACCTCACTGGGAGCATTGTCAAAGTTGGTGTCTCCAAATATGAACATTGAAAAGCCATCCGTTGCCACACAGTGATGGGGGGGGGTCATTTTCTCACAGAAAAGTTAGTGCTGTCGATCGGACCAACTATCAGTTTTAATCATCATTATCGGGCACTGAGCACTCTGATTAGGCAAACCTGCTAGGAAATTTACTTACCTATGCGGCGGGGAGGGGGGGGAGAGTTTGGTAGGCAGAATATTGCTCCCCTGCCCCCAAATGCCCAGAACCTGTTCATACCCTAATCCCAGGAACCTATGGATACCTTAGGTTACATGGCAAAGGGGCACTAAGGTTGCTGATGGAAATAAGTTTGCTAATCAGTTGACCTTAAAGTCAGGAGATGATTCTGGCTTATCCAGATTGGCTCAAAGTAAAAACAAAGATCCTTAAGAGTGCAAGAGAGAAGCAAAGAGGAGGTCAGTGTGATGCAATGTGAGGAGAACTTGACCTGCTGTTGCTGGCTTTGAAGATGGAGCTAGAGGGTCAGGAGCCATGGACAGAGGTGGCTTCTAAAAGCTGGAAATGGCAAGGAGATGGATTCTCCCCCAGAGCCTCCGGAAGGGCACTAGTCCTGCCATCTCCTCGGTTTTAGCCCAGTTGAGACCTATGTTGGATTTCTAGCCTACAAAACTTTAAGATAATACCCTTGTGTTGTTTAAGCCACCAAGTCGTGGTAATTAATTTCGGCAGTCAGAGAAAACTAACAGAGGTAGACACCATGATCTCACATTGTGTGGATGAGGCGTCTGAGGCTCAGAGATATTGAGGCACTTTTACAGGCTCACAGAGCCTGGTCCCAATGATAGAATCCAGATCTGCATCCAGGTCTCCTCTAAGACCATGCTTACACTCTGCTGCTACGATGATCAATTAGCACTGATAAAGCCAAGGACACATCTACCAATGCCTAAACATGCAACCTAGCTCTCAGCTCCCAAGACCTAGATCTGGACCTCAGGTCTCCTCGGAGTCAGTTGTTCATGTTGAAAAATGCATTCCTCATATGAGGGCAGGTGGCTCCATGCTAAGTTCGGTGCAAACACATATCATTGATAAATGTGAGATTTTGAGGTCTAGGAACTCCGTCCGAGAGAGCAAGATTAACAAGGGACTTGTAGGGCGCCTGGGTGGCTCAGTTGGTTAAGCGACTGCCTTCGGCTCAGGTCATGATCCTGGAGTCCTGGGATCGAGTCCCGCGTCGGGCTCCCTGCTCAGCAGGGAGTCTGCTTCTCCCTCTGACCCTCCCCCCTCTCATGCTCTCTCTCTCTATCTCATTCTCTCTCTCAAATAAATAAAATCTTTAAAAACAAACAAACAAAGGACTTGTAAAAAGGGCAGCAATGCTTGGGGCGATGTGTAAGCTATAGAATGTATCAAATTCTAGCAGTAATGTGACCTTGGAGATCAATCAGAATAGACTCAACCGTCTGAACACACCAGAGGAGAAAATATTCTGGAGAAATGTCAGTTCACAGAAAAGAAGGGAAAATATTTTAATTAGGAAAAACTGCTGCATTTGCATTTTACTTTTTTTGTGTGTGTTCACCAAAGTGCCATGACAGCAAGTAATGTGTCACATGAGGTTGTTTCTGGTGAGTAGGGAGATGACTTTAAGGTCCTATGAGCCCGTGTGTCCAGTTCACAGCACAAGCCAATTAGACCCTCTTAGGCTGCAAGAGGGCAGACACTCAAAATATGAATAAAAGAGCTGTGGTTCAAAGACAAACCCTTTCTCAGCCACCAGGAACCTATTAGGCTTATTACACCTTCCTTCAAGTGTCTTGTTCAATAAACCAGGGCACCTGCACCTTTAGTGAAAATACTCAACTAGACTTAAAATTTCTACTTTCAGAAAGTCTTCCATTTCTCATCTTGGCCTTTTAACATCCACTGTACATTGTGCATGGAGGGCCATTCTTGGAAGTACTTGTTGCCAGTAGCTGTTCTGAGAAGCATTCAGCAGAGCCCTAAAAGCCTGTAAAGCCCCAGACTCCAAGTGAAGCATGTTAAGAAATCATTCTTAGTTCAAATGGATCTTTAGTGGTCTTAATGACTTAATTAAGTTGTTCAGTGTATTGAGTCTGATATTATTCACGTTGGCAAATGATTCTGACCAAAGCTATCCTTCCGACTATTAGGGACTCAGTATCCCTGTGGAAGGTCAAGTGAAGCACTTGATGGTCTGCGTCTTTGTTGAATGCACCCCAGTGGGAGAGACAAAGCACTTCCTGCTTAAAACATAGCAGAACAGTGGGGTAGAACTGTTGGGGTCTAGCAAGATGGTTTAGAGGAAGGAGTTTTGGATGCAGAGAGATCTGGATTTGAATTTGGGGTCTGCCCACTTCCAGCTCAATAATCTTGAGCTATCGGTTACCTAACCTTTATGAATCTCAATTTTCTCATCTGCTCAGTGGGTGTGAAAATAGCATTTTATCTTGCATTTCCCATGAGAATTAAATAGGAAAATGGGTATAACATGTACAGCATAGTTCTCTGTGCAGTTTGGATACACAGGAGATATTAGCAATTAAGAACTATTTTTATTATTGATGGTGACAACAAGGATTTTGTCATCCTCTCAATTCTCTGAACTTTGGTTTTCTAACCTTATTGGGAGTAATACTAGTGCCTCCCAGTGCTGTTGTGGGCTGGTTAAATGCAAAGTGCTTTGCTTAGTGGCTGGTGTGTTGTAAGTGCACAATGAGTATTAGCTGTCATTTTACAGTTGTTATTAAAAATTGTTGTCTTTGGGCAGCAAGATAATACCACAGGGCATATTGAGGTTTAAGTCGTATATGTTGGATAGACTGGGGAGTTAATGGGAAAAAAGTCTCTCAGGGTTAAAAGGAGATGGACTTGTTCTAGTCTTTTCCTGGCATTCAGTTGGTGAATCTGCTTATGGTAGCCCAACCTCAGTGTGGCAGACACTGTCGATGGCCCATGCATACCCTCTTGGAACCCAGCGACGCATGCACGCTGAACCAGTGACTCCCACCTGCCGCGCTGCCCACAGCTTTCTCTGTCTGCTCTAGCCACTCCACCCCTGCACGGGGGCGGGGGGGGGGGTCTGAAAATGCTGGGGAGAAACGTGCTGCTCTGCATCTCAGGCTCTCTGGGGGATGGAGCCCCAGGTGCCCACAGCTGTAGAACTTCTCTCCATGACGCAAGATGCATTCGCTCGCCTCCCTTCTCTGCTTCACTTCCCCAACCCCCTACTTGTAGCTGAATTCTTGCCTCAGAGTCTTCTTCTCTGGGGGACGTGGAGACAAGGCATCCAGCTTTTTACTGGGTCAAATGAAATTATAGTTGTTATGACCTTTGAACACCAAACTACAAGTGCTCTAGGTAAGTGAAGACTTCTTACTCTTCTGCCAGGACTGACGATTTCCTACCGATTGTGTAGACCAAAGAACCAGCCTAAGCTGTTGCCGAACACTGGTGGAGCCTCCATCCTCATTCAGGCTACCACGTTCTCACACCAGGGCTTCTGGCAACTCATACTGTGTCCATCCTCCTCCAAGCCTGTTGCTTTCCCTCGCTCATCCTGTTTTATTTTCTCCTCAGCATTTACCACGGTATGAATTTCTCTTATTTCTTTATTGGCATACGAGCTCTCTGCCTAACACCAGATTATAAAATCCACAAACACAGATATAATGTCTCTTTCAAATCTGAATCCTCAGCAACTTACAGCAGAGCTTGGCACGTGGTAGGTACTCAGTCAATAGCTGTTGAATCGATTGATGAATTAATTGATCCATTCTCAGCATTCCCACTGACAGGAAGTTGCAAAAATAATACATAGAGTCCCAAGAACCTTCTACTCAGCTTCCCCCAATGTTGACATCTTATATCACTATAGCACAACATCGAAGGCAGGACATTGAGAGCGGGACCGAAAACTGAATCATGTCATTACTCTGTTTACCTGTCTTGTGGCTTCCAACTTCACTTAGAATGAATTCTGTTTCCTGTGTCTTACAAGGCCCTTTGTGGTCTGGCTCTTCCACACTCTGCCGTCCCACCTCCTCACCGTCTCCGTACGCGTCCCGCCCCCGTCTCCCATGGCTTTGCTCTTGTCATTTCCTCAGAGGTGCTGGGTGGTCTCCTCCCTGAGGTCCTTGGATGTGTTCTCCTCTCTGTCTCACATGTTCTCCCCACAGCCGCGCCTTCCCATTCTGCAAGTCTCAGCTTAAATGTCACCTTCTCAGAGAGGCTTTCGCTCTCCTATTCTGCTTCTGCTCACCCTTGTGCTTCATTTCTTCCCTTCAGAGCACTAATCAAGACTTCTTCTTCTATATTTGGTTTGCTTACATGTCTATTATTGGAGTCTTTCCATCTTGAGTGTAAGCTCCAAGGTGCCAGGAGCTGTATTTTGCTCATCTCAGTACCATTAGAAGTTTGACTTATAAAAACTCAGGCTTACGTAAGTGTGGAGTAGGTTGCTACCTCAACACTCAGTAGCCGACTGACATCTGTAGAGTGCTGTGCAGTCCATCAACCCTTTCCACACATGAGCAGGTCATTGCCCTATAAAGTAGGATTATCTGCATCCCCATTTTACAGACTGACAATAGTAACGTTCATTGATCACTGCACAAGGTGATTTTAATGCCCTAATGTTGCTTCCCTTGGCCAGCCTTGAATTTTAGCCACAGCTGTTCAAGACAGTTCCTGCCCATGCTGACCGTGCCTAACAAATTATTAGGTCTCCGGGCATATTTCTCTGAAATCACAGGAGCCTGCCCAGTCTGTAGGCAAGTGCAACCTGGAAATGAGGGAAAATTACCGCCCCCCCCCCGGGGGGGCAGCTCTCAGCCAATGGGGGCTGGTAGATAAATACTCCAGCTCCTGTCCCTTGATGAGAAATTGTTGGAGCCATTCTGAATACTATTCAAGAATCCTGCCGGTGTTTCCCCCTTCTCTCTCCGCTCCCCTCACTCCCTCACTCTTGCATCCTGGAATCACCTTCCCCTGCCTCAAGGGGAACCCAAACTCAGTGCCTCCTGGGTGTTCTCATGCCTTTACATGCCTTATCTATTTCATCCTGGTATCATCCTAGGAGGCAGATATACCATTATCCCCACGGCAGAGAGGGGGCAGCTGAATGAATGAGAAGTTAAGTGTCTTGCCAGAGGCATCCATTGACTTGTCCACATCCCCCAGGGCTTGGGGATAGTCCCTTGGGCTGTCAGCTCCCCTTCATTTCCAGGCTGCACTTGTCTTTAGGCTGTGGGTTCTGAATCCCGGGGCCTTTGAGAGGGGATCAGGGAAGACCTAAGAGGGTCAAGTAAATGGCAGCACAGGGGATTCTAACCCAGGCAAGTGGGATCTCAGGACCCACCTGTTCCACCTGGGTGCATTACCTCCCTCCAAGGAAAGGTCAGGAAGGGGAAGTCACACCCTGAGCTACATTTAGGAGCAGGGAAGCGGCAATTCCCAGGTAGGTCTAGTGGGCACAGAGACCTAGGCTCACCTGCTACACTGATTCTCCCCTTCTGAAAAGGCCAGGTCTACTGCTTTTTTTTTTTTTTCTTCTTGAAATCAGAAGGAATAAAGCCAGGTTAGTGAACTCCCTGTTGGATTGCGGGAGCGTTTTATTGTGAATCCGCCACAGACTGTGGAAGCTTCTATCTGGACCAGGGCGGGCAGTGCTTTCTGTGGATCAGAGCCCCATGGGACTTCAGACTGAGGCTGGTAAAGAGAACTGCTGACTCGGGGGGTTTCTCCACTTTGGAGAGTCCATGACAGTATAGGAAGTAGAGGCCACTCTCTCCTGGAGAGCACTGAAGGAAGCGGTCACATCGGCCACTGTCCCAGGAGATGAGGGGCCCTCCCTCCCACAGCCAGCCTGCTGCCTCAAAGGTGTCAGCCATCAAGGCCTCCTGCTCTGCCCCAGGGGTCCTTTATTCTCATCCTTCTGCAGTCTACACTCTATCCACCCTGAAGCCACTGAGATCTTTCAAAAATGCTGATCTCACTGTGTCCCTCCTCCGCTTAAAATCCACTACGGAGTTCCCTTAGCTTTTCTGGATAGAGACAGGATTCCCACTTGTGGTTGCCTAGCAGCAACCCCCCCCCCACAACCCTCCTGCCACAGGTCCACCAGCAGCCTGCCTCTGACAAAGCCCCCCTCGCTCACTGTACTCAGGCAAGCAGACCCAGCCATCCCGCCTCCCACCGTCTGAGAGCTTTGCAAGGCTGCCTGGGATTCTCTCCTTCCCTGCTACTCTGTCCGTCTGAAACCGGGGGCAGGCCTCTAGTCTGAAGCTACCCTCCCCCTAACTAACTCAAGTCCCGTGGATAAATGTTCTCGTGGACTCCTCTGTCTCTCCATGCTGCACACAGCGTTAAGTGGGGTGTGATTATTTTAATGTCTGCCTCTCCCAATTGAGTGGAACCTTTCCAAGGAGAGGCATGTTTCTGTTTTTTTACTCTTACATCCCCAGTGCTTTACATGGCATGGGTACAGAGGGGGTCTTGAAATGGGAGAAGCAAGGAACGAACAACCCTGGGCTTGGAAACAAGGGCAGGGGAGGGCGCCTGGGTGGCTCAGATGGTTAAGCGTCTGCCTTCGGCTCAGGTCATGATCCCAGGGTCCTGGGATCGAGTCCCGCATCGGGCTCCTTGCTCAGCAGGGAGTCTGCTTCTCCCTCTCCCTCTGCCTCTCCCCCTGCTTGTTCTCTGTCTCTCTGGCAAATGAATAAATAAAATCTTAAAAAAAAAAAAAACAAGGGCGGGGAGAGATTGGAAACATTGCTCATTTATACATTGTATAAAAGGTATTGTTAAATCCATTGCTAAAACTAACCAGGTTCTATTGCAATTCTGCACTATCCAGCCAGGGCTGTAAGCAACAACTTTATTAAGGTCAAATAGATATCACAATACAGATTTATCCAATGGGATCCAGAAACTGGTTACAGATATCATCTAAGAAACACGGCTGTTTTGTGCTAAAATGCTTCCAGCATCACAGATCACACAGAGTTTGTACATCGATAACTTTTATCTGGAAATACAGATGCACGGTTTGCCCTCACTATTGGGCCTTGATGTTTCACTTGAGTTAAAAACAAAGAGGAGAAGATTGGCATTTTCTTGATAATGAAAAAATTCTGAGGAATATTTCATGAGAACCCTCTTTGGGATCAGAGTTGCTCACGGAAGTCATTTCTAATTTATGGGTAACACTCAAATCAGAATTAGTAATTAGTAAGGTAAGCCATGACTGGAGAATTTTTAATAATTGGATCAAGGAACATATTAACTTTACAAATAAATAGGATTTAAAAGTTTAGCTGGTAGTGTAGATTCTACAGAACATCCTTTATAAATTAGTATGTCGGCAAAATAGCTTCTGACTATGGTGTCTGATACCTGCATCTCTATTATTCTAAGAAAACAACATTCCATAAACACGAACAGTTATTGGGCCTATTGTTCATGGTCCGTAGGATAAGAGCCACAAAACACCATAGAAAGTTACAAGAATGTAAATATTTAACTAAGTAAATAGAATAAATATTGGGCAGTTACCATATATAACAATGAAATATCGACTAATAGGGGGAAAAAAATCCCAAACCTTAGTTACAGTGCATTCCGAATTGGGTAAAGCCAAAGTGACAAATTTGCAAGTATACAAAGTAATGAATATATTTCTTTAAATGTCCATTTAACAAATTCATGATGCAAACTGGAAAATTTTCATAAATACAGTTCAAATGTTCATTTTGTGAGAAAATGCTTATTCATGCACTAAATCATATGAACACTGATTGATTCTCAAGTAAAAAAAAAAACCAGCATAACTGTCTGAAACAAATACTTAAGAGACTCACAGTCCTACAGGGTCTACAACCAAACACAACACATGCATGTGTGATACACCAAATTATCTTATAGAAATCATTAAAACGTCTTTCGCATCAAAACGCATCGGGAAACTCATTGCTATATAATTTACTTTATGCATAATACATACTAGAGACTTTAAGCTACAAAATGCTTTTACTATCTCAACACACCTACAAAACGACCATAAAAGTATCTGTGTATATAACAAGGTACTCTCCAATTAGGCATCTATGATGAATAATGTATCTCCTCATGTCGTCTCCTATCTAAGTACCATTTATCACGACCCAGGCTTTTCTGCCTTAATGAGGACTCCAGATCTCTGATTTACATTCAACACCCTCTGCATTAATAATTGATTGAAACTCTTATAAAATTCTTCTGCTACTAGAATGGAAGGTGGTGAGGCCCTCTCCAGAAGAATGCAAATACTATGTGTTAAATTTGATTGGTAAAAGAAGCCGGGCCACTGGACTGTTGGCCAAACTCATCGGAGGATGGCCCCAAGCTCGCCTGCTGCCCATACCCACTGCTTGACCCATAGCTGTCTTGGTTGTAGCCGCCGTGGTTATAGTTGCTCGAGTGCTTCTCCATCGGGTCTGAAAGATACCTCTGTCCCGAGGAATGCCAGCCAGTCTCCTTGAAAACAAACCAGATGTTTCCAGCCCAGAGGATAAAGTTCAAGAACCCAAAGACCTAAAGGAGAATCAGAGCAAGTGAGTGGAGAGAAAGAAATGCAAGAAAAATCTCAACTTCAGAAAAATCCTTAACGATACAACGTAAGGCTACTTTCCATTCAAGATTTTGATCTCTTCCAATTTTTCATTTGGATCTGCTATTTCCTTTAGAATATCTGACTTTTATTGAATGCTTCCTACACGTTGGGCACTGTATAAAGGGCTTAGTGTGTATGGATTCATTCAGCCTGAGAAGAAGGTGCTATTATTATACCCATGTTAAAGATGTGAAAACTGAGGTTCGAGACAAGAATCTTGTTCAAGGTCACATGACTTGCTAAGTAGTCCATAAGGGTCAAGCCCTGTTCTCTCTGACTCCATCATCTGAGTCCTTACTGAAGTGTTACTGTCTCCCCAAGTGAGGGATTTCTTATTGTGTAAGAGGTCTCTGGGGGATACAGAGTTGAGAACTCTCATTTTAACAATAGTGCATTCATTTATAAGGTTACCTTCCCATTATGGCTAGAGATCCTACTCTTCCAGGTCTTGTAACGCTATAAAAAATGAATCAACTTAAAGATAGAAGTATGGAGTAAGCATTCGTACAGGTGGTATGCAGGTAAGCACACGAATGTTAGTGCACACAGAGGCTGTGACTTTGAATAGTTGAACTTTCTGTGCCTATCCCATTCAGAAATGAATGTTGAAACCAGATGAGTGAAATGCAGGTGTCAGAGAAGTAGGCGATGTTTTCCTAAGAACTGGATATGAGGCTTTCCTATAGAAATTCCTCTTAACACTCCAAAAGGGTGTTGGTGAATCAGAGGATCAGGCATTGCTTCCCCAGGCCCTGAGGGTTTTTTTGGAAGCAGAACTGTTTACTGGTGCAAGAGGCCCCAAACAGAACGGCTGTTCCACACCTTTCCCCGGGGGCATTGGTTGACCTGGAAACTAACCACAGGCAGTGGATTTTAACAGCCCCCTACTGGAGACAGACAACAGTATGATATAAAGCCATGACGACATTAAAGTATATTTAGTAGCCACTCCAGCGTGACAATCACCAATCAAAATGGACTTGGGCCACCACCATAGCTCTGGAATTTGGGTGCTGGAAGTCCTCTGCTGGGCCAGAATTTATCCTTTTGTTGCTGGATGGTAAGGTGGTCCCGAGTGCCCTGTGGGTGGGAGTGGGGGGCTAGTGTAGTCAATATGAGGCGCCTTGGGGCCTTGGAGCAGGGGCTTTTCACCAAAGTATTTGAGTATTTTAGCAGCAGGTGGATCAGGGCACACTACTTGAACGTCAACTTGCGAGTCATCCCATGGGCTTTGAAATCAGGGTGGCCTAAACTCTGCACCTTCTTGCTCTATGACCTTGGACAAGGCAGTTAGCCTCTGGAACTCAGCTCTTTTTGCCCCGCCCCCCCTTCTATGGAATGAAGACAATTATTCCTTCCTTGGGTGACAGTTGTAAGGATTAAAGAGAATATGTGTAAAGCAGCTAGACGGTGTTGGACACATTAGAAAATGCTTACTGACTGGTAGGCTATACTCTGAATACTTCCCCAGTATTTCCATGAATTGTATTCAGTTGGCTCTTTGGCTGCAGCATAAGCTGACGTGGGACTTTGACGATAGGGGATGTCGGCAGCCCAAGCAGTATTTAGGCCCTCACCTGATCTAAAAGACTGGTTTATCCCTTCTTCCTTCTCTCCCATTCTACCCTCTTTTTTCCCTTTAATGTTAACTGACGTTTGTTTAACATTGTTTTATGCCACGCTCCAGGCTCCTTGCTGAGGGAGATAAAAAGCATAAATAAGATACTCACAGGATAACAGTTGTGTGATCAAAATGAATTAATCACTGATAACATTGTAATATACATGCAGGATCTTTCATTTGTGTGTACAGTAACTAGGATATTTTCCATCAAAGGGAGATCTTGGTTAAATTGTATCTTTGTAAGTATATGTCAATATATGAGTAGAAAAAAATTATCAAGGAATATTTTCAGACATGAAGAGAGGGCTCTGCCCAGAGCTGTCATTTTGTTTCTTATTCCTTGATTTCTCCTTTTTGCTTGCTGCTACTTGGTTTCTAGGAAAGGTATGCTCAAGAAGAACACAGAAATCAGGGAAATGCAACTTAAAAGTGAGAACATACACAAGGTGTCCCCATGGGCATGCGTCAGGAGCAGCGGTGTCTTATTCCATTGTCATCACACTGATATCACACGCAGACTCCTGGCTGGCCCATTGTAGGGGCTCATGGGCTCTTTCATCTTTTCTTGCCATTTTGTTGCTTCTGAAGTCGGAGTAAGGATTTTGATTCAAGCTCAGATGTGGGGACAACGGAAGGAGAGACCAAAAGAAAGTGTGCATAGTGTGAGAAAGAATGAGGAGATGAGATCTAGATTAGCCGAGAAGATGGGTCAAGATTGCCTATGATGAAGCTGGAGAAGCAGAAGTAGAAATTATGGAGAGAACAGTTATGCTCAGGGAACCTTTGCAAGAAAAGTTGAGATAGGAAAACAACAACAACATTCTTTTCCCCTACCCTGTTTTTTGGGCTCTAACGCGATATGACATTTAGGAAAATGAAGGTATTGTAGGGGCAGCTTTTGGTTGACTCTTACTGAACATCTGCCCTATGCTGAGCACTGGGCTAAGTACTTATCATCTATTATCTCATTGAATCAACAGTCTCGTGAGGTCTGGTCGATAATAGCCCTTCAAATAATGAAACTAAGGATTAGGGACCTTAATGAATTTGTCCAAGGGCAGTGAATTATTGAGCAGTGGGGCCAGGATTCAAACCCTGGAAGACTAACTCCAAAGCTATGCCCGTAACTGTTTCGAGTGGCAACAGTATTCGGGCACTTTGGCTCTAGTCTGGCATTGCTGTCACCATTTGGGATGTCTTATGCAAATCCCTTCCCCGCAGCTACCTGCATTTAAAATATCTGGAGAGCTCCCTGCCTATGTGTGTGAGTGTGAAATCACAGATGCCAAAATGCTTTGGAGAAAGTAAATTTGTTACGCAGGTAGAAATACCATTGCTATTGCTGAACCAGTTACTTATAGAGGTCACCCCTTGTGGTGTCCGTCAACTCCTCCAAAGCCTACACTTGCCTAGTAGGCAAGTTGGTTTGGTTCTGTGAGCCATATTTTCTCTGCACAATTCCCCCAGCCCCCAGTCCCCAGCCAAGGTGGACACCTGGCCCAAGATGAGCTAATGAGATTCTCTCTGCCAGAAATGTGGGATTAGACCTGAGTGATTTTTAGTTCAATTCAAGACGTTCCTTTAAAAAGAAACAGGGGCGCCTGGGAGGCTCAGTTGGTTAAGTGTCCGACTCTTGGTTTTGGCTTGGGTCAATGATCTCAGGTTGTGAGATTGAGTCCCGCGTAGGGCTAGGTGCTCAGCCAGAGTCTGCTTGAGATTCTTTCTCTCCCTCTCCCTCTGCCCCTCCCCTGCTCTCTCTCTCTCTCTCAGATTAATAAATAAATCTTTTTAAAAAGATAAAAAGAAATACAAACTCAGAAACCATGGGGTGGCTATCTTCCCTTGTGTAAACAGGAAAAAGAAAAAAATGCATCTGAAAAGAGACAATTATATAATAGTCAGAAAGAGAGAGATGAAGGATGAAGGATGCGAACTGTCCAGTTTCCTGCCAGTCTTCCAGTTCTGGCCCCAAGTCTGGCCCTTAGAAGACACATTTCTAGTGTCTTCCTAATTACTTTTACTTTTTGTGAAAAGCTAGCTCAATAGGATTTGAAGACAAATGAGTTTGTAATGAAAAAAAATCACTGCATTTTGGCAGATAAATATTCTTTCCCTCTGCTTTTGGTAACAGAAATTTTGTTTACCTCGAAAAGCCCCGTTGCAGTCAAATGGCATGAGCTCTGTGCTGGAACTTTAAATCAGGAGCGGAGTATGCAAGGTCAGGTATGCCCTGGTATCTGACATCTGGAACCTTGGTCCTGCTCTAGATGTTGCTTTTTGTAGAGCCTGTTTCATCAGATTTCATCAATTTTCTGAGCTACTTCTTACCTTTCCAAAGATATATTTTTTTCCTGATGAGGTTAGTCAGAGTCAGTTTCTGTTACTTGCAACCCAAATGTTCCAGCACATACAGGCATTGGTGCAGAAGGAGGTGCAGAGAACAGACGTTAGGGATAGGCGGATTGTTTTGCTTTAGCTAGCTTGAATTGAATTTTCTGTCACTAGGACCCTTAACTGTTGTAGATCCAGATCTGTCCTCTCTCACAGAACATGCTATTTGGTTTCCATTATTTCTCTTTTTGATTTTTTAAAAATTTATTTTGTTAAGATTTTATTTATTTATTTGAGAGAGAGAGTGAGAGAGAGAGAGAGAGAGAACGAGTGGGAAGGGAGGGAGAGGGAGAAGCAGACTCCCCTGCTGAGCAGGGAGCCCGATGCAGGACTCGATCACAGGACCCCGGGATCATGACCTGAGCCAGAGGCAGACACCTAACCAACTGAGCCACCAAGGCGCCCCTCTCTTTTTGATTTAAAAAAAATTTTTTTTAATTACATATTTTATTTAAAAATATACATGTATGTATGTGTAGAATTTAGTGGATATTTTTTCTTTTCTTTTTTTATTTGAGTATAATTGACACACAACATGGATGGACCTAGAGGGTATTATGCTAAGTGAAATCAGTCAGGCAGAGAAAGGCAAATACCTCTTTTTGATTTTAGGAGACACCGCACATTGTTTCTCATTCAAAATTCCCATTGCCTAGTCTAAAACTTGTTAGAGACATCAGAGGTAGAATTAAATAGACCATGCAGGATGGCATAATGTATTAGAAGATTGATTAGTAATTGGACAAACACATTGGGTGATTTTTCTCTTTGTTCTCTTAGATTTTGAGATCCAGATTACAATAACCTTCATTCAGCACTGCCTAGAAAGAAACTGCAGAAGCAGGAGAATATATTCCCATGCATTCCGCAGTAGGTGGGGCCAGCAATGAGCAAAGATGATGGTGAGATCCTCGGACACAGTTTCATTCCATGTTTCCTCTCTCACCAAGGCAGGATCCACCATCAAATCAACAGGAAATGATTAGCAACCCTTTCCCCCATCTTAAATGCCTTCTCAGATTAAATTTCAGAAAGCTGTAAAACATAAGCTAACCTTGAAGCCAAGATAATTATTTTTAGGGATTGCTAAAGAATGTTTTTCCTTCTGCAAACACTGTCAGGTCTTCTTCCGTAACGACTGCTTTTTGCTGCCATTATAGCTTCTGTCTTTCTTAGATGCAGTTTCTTTAAAATAACACAAGCATCCAATTTAGCTGCCCTGCTATCTGTCAGATTTTCTGTCTTCCTGTGAGAGATATACATTTGATAATATTTGACTTTGTTCAACTAATATAGTTCAGCTTTTCCAAAGTTACCAGGCAATTAAACCGGGAACATGGAGGAGATAAAAAAAAAAATCACTGTAACTATTATAAGTATTTTTTATACTGTGCTATTCTTCCCACGTCCTACCAGGTCTGTGTGTTCTTTCTCCAGACAATCAACTGGATGTATTCTAGCTATGTGTGGCTTGAACAATGTTTTCTTCCCAGGAAACCTCTCTGCCATCAAATATTCCTTTTAACTTCTGGCAGGCTTCAGCCTTAAAGTTCAGATTTTATATCTGCTTCTGGCTTAGAATTTTGACTTGACTGTCATCCAAGCAGCGGTTGCCAATACCTGCTGGGTTCTTACTAAGACTCCTTAATTGGCGGCATTAAAGCCCATGGGTTCTGACAATAGAAAACTTGAAGACCAGAGGATCATCTTGCACAGGGAGTGAAATATTGCCTCTTACATTGACCTAGTTTCGGAGGCAGAAATCTCCAAGATGACTTCTGAGATGCTTTTCCTATTCACTTGAATGGCAAACAAAGATTTGGGAGGTAAAGCATAGATGAAAACATACCACGGAAGTGTTTAAGCTGGACATTACAGGGCTGTGGACCGCCATGCATTTGTTGGACGGCTGTTTGCAAGCTGACATCAGTAACAAGACTTCCTTGGGATCCGTCGCGACCTTGACATCAGACAGTCCTTTCGCCCAGGCTGATGAACCCACCAACCACAAGAACGAAAAGACTACGGTGACGACGAAGTCCTACAGAAGCAGAAAGATAAAACAGTAAAAGAAGTGTGAAGTCTAGAGATGAATTGGTTACTTTATGCAACTATGCAGCTTGCCTTTTGGAAAATTCCTAGATCCCAGAGCCCTGGAACCAGGGAGAAGTTGAAAAATAAATAAAAGAAAGTTCTGTGACATTATATTTATATTCGTATGAAATATACAATGGTACTACTTATTGAATGCTTGCTGTGTTCCAGGAATGATACTAAGTACTTATAGCCCTCCTCTAATTGTTCCTACAACACCCCTGTGAGGAAGTTCCTATTATTGTCCCAGTCCCAGTTGACAAAACTGGGACAGGGGATGATCGAGCGACTTGTCTAGATGCCCACAGATAATCAGTGATGGCGTCAGCACTCAAACCTGACAAGCCAACCCCTAAGCCCACGATCTTAGCCACCCTGTGCTGATGACTGCAAACAGAGAGATTTGTGATTGCTAAAGACTCCTAGATAGCAATATTCATTCATTCATTCATTCGACACATTATTCTTATGTGTCATCTAGTGTATGCTTGGGACGGTGTTAAGTGGGAGGTACTAACAGCCATAATGTTTTGAGTGCTTTTTTATGGGCAAGAGATTTTATATAATATTACCCTTACAAATATCATGTTAGACAATATTTTTAATACCCATTTTAAAGATGAGGAAATCAAGGCCCAGAGATATAAGGTAACATATAGAAAGGGGCAGAGCCAGAATTCAAATCCAGATCTGTCTGACTTAGAAAAGGATCTGCTAAGATTACAGGGGAAAGAAGGTTCTTTTTTCACATGAAACAACATCTCTAGAATGTAAGAGGGTGAATATTTTAAAGAGACATTCTGAGCATCTGGGCTACTTCTCATATCCTCCCTCATGACTCAGAGGGGGTGGGGGTTGGGAGTCACTGTCCAGGTTGGAAGCAGACCATGTTCCAACATAGGACAGTTTTTCAGATTTACTTATTTATGCCTGACTACAAAAAAATGTTGCATCCTGCTTATCTAGTATACGAAAAACACTGACCTGGAAAGGAAAAGAGTACATTTGCTATAACCAACAGAAAGATTTCTTTTTTTTATTCTAAATGATAAGCCTGTCATGTAGAAAACTTGCCCGGTGTCTCTTTCCCACCCAAAGGCATGGCACATGTGACTTGTTCTGGTGAGCTTTCCCTCATGACATGACTGAATTATTTTTCATCAAATCCCAGGATCGACACTGAGGGAACTCTTACACTGTAAGGATGCTGTTGTGGATAGTATTTGTTAGGTGTGACTTGTGTTTCATATATCCTTGTAAGCTATCTTAAGTTGTTTCTGGAATGAATGGTGGTATAAACAGATAAACAAATACAATATCTACAGCAATCAAATAAGAACATTTGGAATCAAGAGAGTCAAGTGTTTTGAGTCTGAATTACAAACTGGAGGAATGGTTACAAATAAATAAGACTTGTTTATTTACAAATAAATAAGACAAATAAATAAGGTTGACTCTGTCAAATACAAATTTAGGTTCATGTTCAATCTGGTACCTTGCTCATTCATGCATGCTTTCATTCAAACAGTCATTTTTGAGTAATGTGCCAGGTACTGAGCACAGTCCTATGAGGGAACTAAGAAAATGCAAAATATGGACTCTGCTTTCTTGCTGTTGCATATTTGTTAGGGGCTATAGACACCCTATCGTTCCAATTATGAGACAGTAGCTGTCATTATTTATGCTCATCATAATTAAAAGTAGACTTGAGAAAATGGTGTTAGGGTGGGGAAACAAGAACAGAGTCATGTGAAGACCTCTGCATTGGAAATTGGAGAAAATACTATCAAAACTTTTAGACTTTTAATAATAGTAAGAATGCCTATATGATCTCACTGATATGAGGAATTCTTAATCTCAGGAAACAAACTGAGGGTTGCTGGAGTGGTGGGGGGTGGGAGGGAGGGGGTGGCTGGGTGATAGACACTGGGGAGGGTATGTGCTATGGTGAGTGCTGTGAATTGTGCAAGACTGGTGAATCACAGACTTGTACCTCTGAAACAAATAATGCATTACATGTTAAAAAAAAGAAGATAATAGGAAGGGAAAAATGAAGGGGGGAAATCGGAGGGGGAGACGAACCATGAGAGACTATGGACTCTGAGAAAGAAACTGAGGGTTCTAGAGGGGAGGGGGGTGGAAGGATGGGTTAGCCTGGTGAGTATTAAATAGTATTAAACCTATTGAGTGGGGCACTGGGTATTACACACAAACAATGAATCATGGAACACTACATCAAAAACTAATGATGTAATGTATGGTGATTAACATAACATAAAAAATTAAAAAAAAAAGAATGCCTAACATTTATGGAACACTTTTTTTTTTTTAAGATTCTGTTTATTTATTTGACAGAGAGGGACACAGCGAGAGAGGAAACACAAGCAGGGGGAGTGGGAGAGGAAGAAGCAGGCTTCCCGCTGAGCAGGGAGCCTGATGTGGGGCTCGATCCCAGGACCCTGGGATCACAACCTGAGCTGAAGGCAGACGCTTAACAACTGAGCCACCCAGGCACCACCTATGGAGCACTTTTTATATGTGAAGTATTTTCCCAAGTTTACATGAATTAACTCATTTAATCCTGACAACAGCACTGTGAAACAGATGCTAATCCAGTCCCCATTTAACAGTTGGGGAAACTGAGGTACTAAAGGGGTTCAGTAAAACTGCTCAGAGTAAGGAGTTAGCCAGTGGTGGAGTCAGGAACGTCAGCCTGGTCAGCTGCTTCCAGTACCTTTGAGCTTGACTAGTCTATACTTTCCCTCATGTCCACTTTAAGGAATATTGATCTTCTTATTTAAAACAAATAAAAAAATAAAACAAGGACACTAAAAAGCTCCAAAGTTGGACTTGAAGTCCTGCTTAATTTAGATATGACAAATAGTAACGAGTCATTTTCCATAAACAAACTTCATGATTGAAGTCAAGGATCTGTGTCCTTGAGGGTAAGTAAACACATCATATTTGGGAGAACATCTAAACATTTACCCCAGTACCATTTTGCAAAGAGACAGCAATATGTCATATTAAAGTATCTTCTGTACTAGTTAACAGCTCAGAGTCTGTCGTCAGATAGACCTGAGGCTGAATCCTGACCCTGCTATTCACTAACTGTGTTCTTGGGCAATTTGCTAGACAACTTGATGTTCCAGTTTAGTTCACTGTAAAATGAAACAGTAACAGTATCTGTCTCATAAGATGGTTGTGAGAAGTGAAAATACATTTTTTTGTTTGTTTGCCTGTTTCTCCCAGTAAGATGTCAGCTCCATGAGGGCAGGAACTGTCCACTTTGCTCATTGCTGAGTCTTGGCACAAGAGTTGCCATCAACAGTTAGTCAAAGAATGAAGGAAGGGAGAAATACACAAAATGGTCCCAATTTTGATAAGATATTTACATTTATATATATAACATGTGTAAGAGTTTACCAAGTGGTGGTTGTAGGATTAAAGATGACTTTTATTTTGTTTTATTTAAGCTTATGTATTTTTTAAAAAAGATTTATTTATTTTAGAGAGAGAGAGCATGAACAGGAGGGACAGAGGGAGAGGGAGAGAGCATTCCAAGCAGACCCCTCCCCCCCGCCCTGAGCCCGATGCGGGGCTCCATCTCATGACCCTGAGATCAGGACCCCAACCAAAACCAGGAGTTGGATACTTAACTGACTGCGCCATCCAAGGGCCCCTAAGCTTATGTATTTTTAAACATACCTTATTTTAAATTAGACCAAATAAAAATGTGACAATGTAATCAAGATATTGACTGACAGAACTTCAGATGGCTCTGTTTGTCCTTAAAATAGCACCAGGATTTATAATTAAACCAAATAATAAATGTCATTAGAATTGAGTTTTGCAGCACAGGGTTTCAGAAAGTAGTCTCAAGTGCCATGCTTCCACAACTAAGCAAAGTGTGAAGATGAGGAGATTATGTAAAAAGTTCTAGATAAAGAATATATTAGCCTGAACTTTTTTAATTTTTGGCTTCGGCACTTAGCCTGAGTTAGAGGCCACTTGCAGGGAGTGCGGTGTGGGAGCAAATCCTTGACCCTACATTCCTCCCTTCCAATCTCCTGTTGAGGCTCCCATTAGCCAAACCCAGCTGGAACCGAGCAGGCAGGCTGCCCACTGCCGTGATCCATGCAGTCAGGTGCTGGCACAGAGCAAGATGGGGAAGGGCAGGGCGTCCATCAGAAGCTATCCCGAACTAGAAGTTTTCTCCGGAGCCTCAACCACAGCTGCCGTGACCTGTGTTCACCAGGCACTCTGCTCAGCACTTACAGACATCATTAACCTTACGACATAGGTACTTGACCCCTGCTTTTCTTACGAGAAAACTGAAGCAGAGACAGGGCGAATACTTTCCTTATAATTAATACCTGGCTTGATTATGTATCATGCGCTTTCTGAAAAGCTGGGGGAAAAGATGCTCTTTGGTGTGTTTATGTAGATAATTACCTTAGCTGGTGTTCTCTAAATTTTAGTCATTTTGGTATCACCAAAGAATTTTGATTTTATCCACATCCTCTCATGTTGTTTCATCTTTCATTTAAAGCAAATTGCCCTTTTTACATAAGTGAGGTCATCTCAGAAGGAAATTATATGTGTACTCTAATATCAAACCAACACAACTTGCCATGGATAGGTGGGAATTGCAAATATAAGTGCTCCACAGTGAAAAAGAGAATACCTTAAATTCTAGCTGGGGATGTTTGCACAAGGCTTTAGAATCTAGGATCTTTGTTAAAAGGGAGATTAGCAAGTGCTAGAGGGATATTAAAGAAATACTAGCATGACCTAACCAGAAGACCTGAAGTTAACTAGAATGTGGAATAAGTTCCTCAGTCATGTTACTTAATGCTATGTTAAGGGCCCAGCTATACCATCTGCTGTGTCAGGAGGGGTAAACTCCTCCCACTTGAGAGGGGATTTTCTTCTGATGGTGCAGACAAGGACCTGGTGTTTACAAATGCTGCTTCCCCATGTTTATCTAAAAGAAATAGTGGGCAGGGAACAAACTCAAGAGGTGAATCTGTAACATTTACAGCTAGGTTATCATGTGCATAATTAACCCTTTGAAGGTATCTTCTGCTGGCTTTGCTTGTGTTCTTTATTCTCATAGAGTGCGCAGGCTGCCATTAGAGTGCCTTCATGCTTCCAAAAAACGCTCACACTTGGGATCTCTGTGGTCCCCGTAAAACCCCAAAAAGTAGTCAGAGGAGGTTATTAGCCCCATATTACAGATTAAAAAAAAACAAACTGTAGCCGAGGATAAGTGGATTTGCTTATGGTTCATTAAGTGGCTCATAAAGTATGCTCTGGGCTAGTGGTCTCACTCTGTACCTAAAGAACACTGACACCCTGTATAGAGAGGACACTGTCGCGCTGCCTGGCCCTGCGTCTGCAGTATGTTCCAAGTATGCGCTCAGTGATCCAAAAGTACAGCCTCCTCGGCCGAGGGAGCAGCGGAGCTTAAGGCTGGCTGGGTGCTTTGTTTCCAGTTTCTTTGCTGGATGTGTTTTGTTGCCCCCACTTCTCCTAATTTGCCGTTAGCAAGCTCATTTTCACATTAGAATGTAATTTAATATATTAAAGATGCCTGTCCTGGATCACTCTGGGTTATGAGAGGGAATCATCTTTGGTGATGGAAAACTTAATCTTTTAGAAGCAGGTAAACCTATCTCCCCCGATAGTGGCACCCTGGATATTGGTAAAATAGTCAATTCTCTTATTTCTATCTATTAGCAAATATTCTCAGTATTTCAACTCCTATGACATTATTATCTGTTTTGTCTCCTCGATGGCTTTGCTATTTATTCTGTGGCTGACACCTATGCCGACAGCCTATACCAGAAACAGGGCAGCCCAATGAGTTACCCTCACCCTCAGTGTAACTGGATTTGCTTTGCTAAGTCAGCTTTCAGGAATCCCGGAATGAAGCTGGGAATCAGGAAACACAGCATCAAACAGCGAGACAGAAGCTCAGCTCGGGACGGAGCTTGGGACCTGTGTTGGAAGAGAGGAGAGCTCCTCAGCAGTGTCTGGATGGAATAACTTCTTGTCCGCTCACAGATCTATTTCATTATTTCATTTGAAGGATGAATACTAGTGACCTCTGACTTCTGGAGAATGTCTTCAGTTGTTAACATGATGTCACAGAAGATCACCTGATGTTCACAATAACTGCAAGAGGGTGAAGATAATTATACTCATTTTACAGATTCAGGGAAGTTAAGTGATGTGTCCCCGTCGTCGCAAGTATTGAGATTTGAATGCAGGGCAAAGGGCTCCATGTTTAGTGAATGACTTTTCCATTATGCCCACACTTTCCGAAGTTTGAGTTACACATTATTGTGGGAACACAGACATAGAAATAAATAACATTGGGCTTCCTAACGCTGAGAAAGGCATTTTTCTTCACAATTGTCTTTCAGTCTGAGAAGTAAAGAAGAAAGTCTCAGCTGGGTGCTAATCTGTCGCTAACATCTATTTAAAAATATTTAACACCTATTTATCAAAGGAAATTGGCCCCAGGCTCAGAGGCTTTACACAAGCAATGGTATCTGGCTGCAATACAGTACTCCTTACTCTCCATTGATTCGTTTCTATGTTTATCTCCTAATTATGACAAATAACGCTGGATTTCTGTATCCAGTAGTGGTACAGGGTTTTCTTCAAAATTACATTGTATTTAAGTTTAAATTTATGGCTCAGGTGACAGAAGCAGAGCAGAGGATGGCTGAAGTTGGGAAAGGCCTATAAGGCCCCAGTGGGGAGGGAATCCTGAGACAGTGCTGTCCAATAGAAGGTGAGCCAGAAGTGTGATTCATATATGTGATTTTAAGTTTCTTAGTAGTCCCATTAAAAAAAAAAAAGCAAAAAGAAACTGGTGCAATTAGTTATATGAAGACAGTATATGTGTTTATAAAATAAAACCAAATATATAAGATTATTAATAAGACATTTTACTTTTTTTGTACGAAGTCTTTGAAATCAGGTGCGAATTTTATATCGATAGCCCATCCTAATTTATATCACCCACATTTCAACTGTCCAGTAGCCACGTTGCTAATACTGCTGTATTAGACTGCACAGCTGTAAACCATAGTTAACAAATGGAAGTACATTTCCATCCACAGTGAGAGTGATGCTCCTTCTCCTATTTTGGGTCACTGATGTCACATCTTCTCTTGGTACTTGAGTCTGAGATGACCCTAGTTGCCATCTGTCAGCTTAGCTTTTACAAGGCCAGCATGCCTCTCATGTCCCTCCTGGCCTGTAGGACCTTGTATGTGGGTTGATAATAGCAACCCAATGCATGGCCCCAGTGGTCTGGTAGAGGTCTGAAGGCAGACCAGTGTGACCAAAGAGGCTTGGGCCTTCCATATTGGCAGCCCACAGGAGGAGATGGCCTACAGGGACAGTGGGGACTGCATTTCAGGCTAGATGTAGGGGAAAATCTGACTTGACTTATCTCTTCTCAGGACATGTGCAGGACGGTGGCTGGTGAAATGGGATGAAATATGCAGTTCCATTTTCCAGATGGAATAAATTACTTAACTCCAGCGTGAAAGATCAGAGTCAGGATTTGGAGCCAGGGAGTTTGGCTCTAGAATCTGGGTTTTTAATCTATTATTAAAGGGCTCTATTGCTTTTAGAGGACTTTTAGAGGCTCACAATAAAAATTAAGTTGCAATATTAATACTTCTGGCTAGCATTTATGGAGCAGTTACTATGTATCAGACACTGTGTGTCCCATACATTATTCCTTTAATTCTCCCAATAGCACTTTGAGACGACTATTACTGACCCCATTTTCCAGATGAGATAATCAAGGTTCAGAAAGATGAAGTGAGTTGCTGGAGTTCTCAGAGTCATTAAGTTGCTGAGCTTTGTTTGCAAACAAGGTTTGCTGAGCTCCAAAGTCTGTGTCCCTTGCTGGAGGGTGAATCTCATTATATTCCAAAGTAGCTTTAATGGGGGGCCCAACATGTGTCAGGTATGATGTTAAAATGCCTTCCATATTTCACCGCAGTTCAGCCTTTCCACAGCCCTATGAAGTAGCTGTTAGTTTTTTGTTTTGTTTTGTTTCTTTAACGGATGAAGGAAGGGCTTAGAGAAATAAGTAGAGGAACTGAATACCAAACTTAGATCTACTGGACTCCAAATCCCATTCATTTCTTCATTTGTCCATTGTTCTATCAGTTCCTTTTCCTAATTACTTGCCCAGTATTTATGATCTTCCCACTACAGGCTAGGTACTGTTCAAAAAATGGAGTAGGGACAGGAAGGTACCAATCCTCAAGTGGTTTGCATCTTTCCTTTCTCTGCACAATCTGGATCATTTTATGTTATTACTGTAAAATGCACTACTGTCACACCATTAATGAATCGAAATTTTGCAAAAGGAAAAAGGTAGTGGATGCTGACCTTCTGTTATAAGGGCTGAGTAGTAATCAGTCATCTTGTTTCATGTGGGAAGAGTCTGGCTTATGCTTGAGAATCAGTGTATCACTTCATTTCTTTTCCTCTTAAGTTAAATTTGATTGTGATTGACACATGACACTTTTTCCTTTTTAGTTTGTTCTTCAGAGAACTTTATCAATTGATCTGTGGTTGCTCAGCTGTGGTACTGGGGCCTCCTGTTTCTTGTTTTTCACTTTTCTTATGAAAAGAAGACTTTTTAAAAGATCCTCTGCCTCTCTCCTTTTAGCTTAGTCATAGACAATTGATTTCATAGTCTGTGCAAGAGGGAGGTATTCTTGGCTGTTTGACAACCTCAGAATGGATGCAGTCTTCACTAGCTCGCTGCAATGTTGTTGTAAATCAATATTAAAAACACCCCCTTAAAAACTGATTTGATTTCTAATTGACCCTGCCTAACCTTTTCACTACAAATAGCACAAACTTTTCAAAACAAGTTCATAGTAATATTGGAAGATTAGTAACAGTACAAAATAAATTAATAGTAATAGTAGCAGTATTGCTTATAGTAATTGCTACTGAGTCAGTGCTTACTTTGAGCCATGCACTGTGCTAGGGCCTTCATGTGATTTATTCTATTTAATCTTCATTAAGAATTTGTGAGGTAGGTCTCACTACATATAGGTTTTTAGAAAAGAAAGCATCACATAATGGTTAAGTCTATTGTCTTTGGAATCAGTCAGCCTTGGGTTCAAATCTCAACTGTTACTAACTAGCTCTGGGACTCAATGAAGCCTCAGTTTTCCTATCTGTAAAAAGGGGCAATAATGACATACGTTTTCACAGGGTTTTTGCGAAGGATGCATGAGTTAATTCAATAAAATACTTAGCTCAGTGCCTGATACATAGTAAGCCCCCAATGAATTTTCATACACACAGAAAGAGAGAGAGGAAAATTCTATATATAATTGGATATATAATAGCATAGAAAAGTGTATTGGTATTATTCAATGGGTTTTGATGGTCAAATAAATCAGGTGGGTTCATTCATTTATTCAACAAATCTCTGGTAAGAACCGACTAGGTGCCAGGTCTTTGGAATATAGTAATTAATAAAAACAGACATGATCCCAATATTCCCTCTGCTGGAGGAAAGACCTTACTCAAATAATCACAGAAGAATATGTAATTGCAGATGATGATAACGGCTTTGCAGGAAAAGGACCTGGTGTTTTGAAAGCAAACAAAACAATGCGTGGCACTAGCCAGTCTAGGGGGACAGGGAAAGCTGCACAGATCTGGTTGCATCCAGAATCTTTTTAGGTTTGTCCCTTGGATGGTTCTCAACACATGTGGAATAATAAGTACATCACAAAATGACTTATCTGAAAGGTCGATGAATTGGTGTCTAGAGGGAATTTTGGGCTTCTCTCCACTACCTGCTTATACCATGCCCAAGAAGAACGCACGTTGACGTCGGTCAGGACCAGGAAGATTCATTGGGCTATTCTGCTAGCAGAGAGAGGTTTAAAAGGAGGGAAAGAATGCTTGTTCAGTGAGAATTTTTGTGGCTCAGGTATCTGCTGAGGCTATTGGTTCTCTGCACTTGCTCACCTGTAGTCCTCTCTCTCGGAAAGCCAAACAATCATCAAAGAGGTGAAGAGGTCTACAGGGATCTTTTTAGCTATCTAAATGGGGGCAGAAGAGGATTCCTGCCTTTCTGGACCAGCATGGTCTTTGAAGTTCATAAGCTTAGGGAAACAACCAGGGCTGTTAACTGTTTCCAGGTGAGTTTCTAGCTTATACGGAAAACAGTACTCTTTCCAAGTGGCTGGTAATTGGTTTTGACACATCTACCAGTATGTACAGAAACAAGTAAGATGCTCAAGTCCTAGACCAGAAGGGAGTCAACCGTTGAAACAGTTTGGACATCTTAAAAATAACTCAGGGGAAAAAAAAAACACATTTGTATTGTGATTCAAAGATGAATCTGGAAATTTGGAGACATTTATTAATCATCTTATCAATATTTTTTATTTTTATGTATTTTTTAGCACTTCCTAAGTATTTTTGGGGCTGCCATTGAATCATCTAGATAAAAATGCTAAGATTTAGTCAATTAACCATCAGCTTTGTGTACTTGACATAAAGCATCTGGGCATTGTAAACATATCTGGAAAATGCCAGATGTCAGGCAGTGTACACATAAAACATCTGGAGGAAGTGTGGCATACAGGAGACATGGGGGGAGGCTGCAAGTCAAAAGCAGCCAGAATTGAACTCCATCTCTCCCATGTACCCTGGGCTAGAATGTTCTCTCCCTGCGTGATCAAAACTACTTCACACGCCTGGCTGGCTCAGTCGGAAGAGCATGTGACTTTTGATCTTGGGGTTGTGAGTTTGAGCCCCACATTCGGTGAGGAGATTACTTATATATACATATATATGTGTATATATATGATATCACACACACACACACACACACACACACACACACACATCACACTTTTTTAAAAAACAGATGACACACAACTACCTTTTCCTCTCCATACAGTGGCAAGTAGTAGAGGCATGGATAGTAAAAATATCAGATATTCCAAAGTAATTTCTTCATTTGTCTAAATATTTTTAGGTTTCTCTCCAACCTATATTTAAAAATGGATGCATTTTATAGGAAATCATGTCAAGTGAGCTACTCCTAGAAATTTTGACTCAGAAAATGCTGGAAGACCTTTCAGGTGCCACCTTCTGAACCAAATCAGCCCCTCTCTGGTCTCTGCTCTGTGTTCTCTTGCCATCATCTTCCCTGCAAGTGGAAAGAAAGCACATCTTCCTCCTTTACAATTACATAATATTAGAGTGGGAAGGAACTGTCGAGATAAATCCAGGCTGTCAAATACTCCTTTGAAAACATAATCCTATTATTAACTTACTATTCTACACTACTGATATCTCCCAGCTAAGACAGAGAAGAGTTGCTATGCATGGCTGGAAATAGTACAATAAAGCAAACTTGTTGGATCATGGATTTAAAAATTCTCTGTGATTCAGTGTTCACATCTGTAACATGTAAGCCTACCTGACAGGATTGTTGTGAGGTTTAAAATTAAATTAAAATGTGAAGCATGGAGACTGGATTATTTTAATTATTGCATAAATGGTTGGGATGATGATGGTGGTGAAGATGATATAATCTTCAAGTGACATCGGCTGTTGTTGTCCTGGTCAATGACACTGGATCATGAATTCAGCTGTAATGACTTCTTTTTTTTAATCTGTATACTGATGTTCTTTTGCAAATAGATTCACTCTGCTGAGGTTCAATGCATAGGGCAAAAATATTGCTAATGCAGTCTAACGTTTGAGCCATTGGTTCTTTGTGGGTAGAGCTTCAAACCTATTTGGCACCACCTAGGAGGTTTGGCAACAACCAGGTATGCATGTGTGAATATTTCAGCTGGTTGCAGTACATGACTGGAAAAGAACTAGAATAATTGTGTGAGGACCTGGAAGTCCACTTGAAGAACTTCTGCCTGGAGAATGAGCCACTGCTAGGATCAGTGAATGCCCTGATCATCCTTACATTCTCAGAAAGTACACAGTATGTGCTATTTAAATTCTTTTCCCATGGTTTCATTCACTGGATTGTAAGTTCCTTGGGGATGGGATAGTCTTAACCACCTGTGTCCTTAGTGCCTAGCCAAATGTCTGTTGTACGCATGACTTCTTAGATATATCCACTGCATGGCAGAAGAAAGGACAGAGAGCTTACATCTGGCATTGTCACTTGGAAAATCATCTGGATTTCAAAAATCTGCATGTTTCCTAAAGTATCTCAAAGATATAAGAAACTCATGACACTGGCTACCTGTAAAAAAGAAAATTAAATGGCTGGAAGACAGGGAGGGAAGAAGGTTATTTGGAGTTTCGTTTTTATTATTTTACTTATGTATTATCCCTCACGCCACCCCCCCATGTCTTTTTAAATGACTGGAATTGGAAATGTTAGCATAATTTTAGAATAGGCATATTCTACTGGATTTGACCTTTGGCAATTGTGAGAAACTTTCTGTTTAGGGGAATGATTATGATTATATTTCACACTTCCCGCCCACATTTTTTTTTTTTTTTTTTTTGGTTGCAAGTGAGCAAGCATTAGCACAGCTAGGTTCATGAAAAGAGCTGCTATTTTTTCAAGCATTCCTTATGTCTTTCTAGAATTGAGGACCCATTATTCTGTCATATATCAACCCATCTGTCAGCCCGCAACAGATGGTTAAAATGAAGAACTTCTAAAATACCAAGAAGGAAATTATCCTGCACTTCACCATCCACAGCTTAAATTTACTCTGACTTTGGAAAATTCCTTTGCCACTTTGCCACTCATCATACCAAGTGAAAGTGAGGGAAAATATTACATTTGAATTACAAAATAGAAGCCATTCCTCAAAAAGATGGCTATTGGATTCATAGACCTTGGCTTTACTCCGTCAGTTGGAGAGAAGACAAAACTGGGTTCAAGTCTCATTTATGCTGCTCCTTAGCTGCATTTTTTTTTTTTTAAGAGAGGGGCGGGAAGAGGCAGAGGTAGAGGAAGAGACAGACTTATAAGCAGGCTCCATGCCCAGTGCAGAGCCCGTCACAAGGCTCGATCTTATGACCCTGAGATCATGACCTGAACCCAAATCAAGAGTTGAATGATTAACCGACTGAGCCACCCAGGTGTCTCTTAGCTGCATAGCTTTTGATAGTTTATTTGACCTTATAGGCCTTTATTCCCTCAATTGAAACAGTAGAGAATTAATAGCCTGTTTTAGAGAGTTATTTCAGGAATGAAAAAACAAGAGGATAATCTGTGGGACAATATCTTGCACAACAAGGCACCGGATAATTGATAGATACTACTATTTTCACCACTGACTCTCCCCTTCTGTTCTTATCCCCTTTACCAGAGATTTATTTTAGATTAAAGATTCTTTGTCTCTGGCAGGCAAGATTCGAGCAGGTGCCTAAGGACAGAAAGAAGGCAGCTATGAAAAAGTGTCCAAGTGTAGATGAGTCTGGGTGTATGTCTGTGTGTCTGCAATGTATGCTGTGTACACAGTGTAAGTCATTGAAATGCTGTGTGATTGTTTGGTGTGTGTGTAAGGAGGATGGGCGGGGAGACCATGGAAGTGAACTGTCTGCATTCTAGGGGAATACATGTTTTTTATAAGCCTGAAGGTACCAGGGACTTCTGCCCAAATCCTCCCAAAGAGAATCATCATATGTTTTCTTGGTTTTCATTTTCAGTCTGGATGAAATAAATATTTGTGATTTTTACCCTGTCTAGGCATAAATATTAATTGAATCATAACTTATGTTTCATGCTTTATTTGGCGGATTCCACTTATTTTTGTCAGTTCTATCATAGTTCCAACATGTAACTGTTAGAATTTAACATTCACAGTTTTTTTTTTTTTTTTTTTTTACAGTGGGAGTGTTTGGGAGTAGACTCTCCCTCTCCCCAGTGTTCTTCTTTTGTGAGCACTGATGTGTGTGATAAGAGATAATGACAGGCCTAAAAGCTTTGAGGGGTGAGATGTGTTCTAGGGCAGTGCTTCTCAACTTCCTGTCCCACGAATCTCCTGGGATCTTGCACAGTTTTCTGCCTCAGTAGGTCTGGACTGGAACTGAGAGTCTGCATTTCTTTCTTTTTGTTTCTTTCTCTTTCTTTCTTTCTTTCTTTCTCTTTCTTTCTTTTCTTTCTTTCTTTCTTTCTTTCTTTCTTTCTTTCTTTATTTTTTTCTTCCTTCCTTCCTTCCTTTCTTCTTTCTTTCTTTCTTTCTTTCTTTCTTTCTTTCTTTCTTTCTTTATTTTTCTTTCTTTCTTTCTTTCTTTCTTTCTTTCTTTCTTTCTTTCTTTCTTTCTTTCTTTCTTTCTTTCTTTCTTTCTTTCCTTTTTTAAAGATTTATTTACTTATTTTAGGGGGAAGGGCAGACGGAGAGGGAAAGAGAGAATCCCAAGCAGACTCCATGTTGAGTGTGGAGCCTGAAGTGGGGCTCGATCCCAGGACCCTGAGATCATGACCTGAGCTGAAACCAAGAGTTCAACCGACTGAGCCACCCAGGTTCCCTGAGAGTCTGCATTTCTAACATGCTTCCAAGTGATGCCAGGGCTGCTGGTCCACGAACAAGGTCCCACAAGGAAACTTCCTCCATAAAAACCTCCCAGTGTGCTCTGGCGTCCACTGCCCTCCATGGACCCACTCTCAACGAGCGTTCTTACACCATTTTGCATACATTGCCATTTGGCCTCAGTTTCATAGAGGTAGGTCTCATTTTCCCAATATAATTTTAAGATAACTTTCTTCTTAACTTTCTCTCTTCTAGTATTTATTCAGTTATTTCTATATACCAGGCACTGTGCTAAGTGTTAACTTCATTTAATTTTCAGTGATAAGGTTAGCACTATTATTACCATCAATTAACAAGTGAGGATACAGAGGCACAGAGAGGTTAAATAGATTGCCCAAGGTCACCCAGCTAGCAAGTGGTAAAACCACAAACACGGTTTGACTCCAGAGCCTGGGCCCCCAATCATTAATGCTTCGCTAAGATTGTGCCTCACTGGAACAGTGTCAAATATATTTTTATAATTTTTTTTAAAGATTTTATTTATTTATTTGAGAGAGAGAGAGAGAATGAGAGATAGAGAGCCCGAGAGGGAAGAGGGTCAGAGGGAGAAGCAGACTCCCTGCTGAGCAGGGAGCCCGATGTGGGACTCGATCCCGGGACTCCAGGATCATGGCCTGAGCCGAAGGCAGTCGCTTAACCAACTGAGCCACCCAGGCGCCCCCAAATATATTTTTATAATTGCTGCAGCACCTAGTCCAGTGTTATTTCTAATAGATAGAGGCAGATAAAAATGCCTATATATATATATGCTGTTTTTTCTTTTCTTTCTTTTTTTTTTAAACTGGCTGCTTAATGAAACCTGTGGAACTGAGTTTCAGGGGATTAGGACTAACATTATCAGATGAAAAGTCCAATAGTATGCACTTAGTTAAACTGCATATTATTAGAATCTGGTCTTGAGAAGTTAGCTTATGTGGGCACCATTTGACCTGTGGTATATTAAAATCTGTTGTAATGAGATCTCATTATATGCCATATTGTGTCCTGTTGATGAGAGGAAAAAAACTAGTTATAAAAGTGAGGGTTTTATATAAGATGTTCTTAGTCACAAAGAGGACCCTGATTCCACACAAATTTGCAGAAATTAGCTGAAGATGTAATAATCTTGTACCAGTTTGCAGAGCTGCCCCTGTTAAGTGCTGTTCATAATATGATTGCCCCTTTTTTAGAAATCGTTTTCACTATTACAAAAATGAAGCCAAATAGAGAGCATTTTTTAAGAGCACAAAGACAGCTGCACCCTGTTCTGGAGGTAAGTATGCAACATCCTGATTCCGTATTTTGGGAAACACCCCCATTCTGTTTATGCACTGCGGCAAACGGTATCTAGCCCACTGGAAAACACCTGGGAAATAAACATTTTGCAAGTACTTTGTTTTGATGATTTTGAGAGAATGTGAAAGCCAAATTATGGGACCTGTGAAGGTAATTGTGCGGAGCTTTAAGTTAAAGAGAAATCCACACTTGCAATCACAATTACTTTTTAAAATGTGTTGGAAATATGAGAGTCGAATCACACACAGGTGGAGATGGGGTCTAAAATCTTTCTGTAATGAGAAAATCTCCAAGAATTAAAACAATCTTTGATAAACCTTTCAATCTCCCATAGTGGGCGGTGTCCTTACTTTTGTACGAGCATGAGGTTGTGGGCTTGTGTTTAGGAGCCATGTATGAAAAACGCGGATGTTTTCAACACTGGAATTACTTCAGTTCAGGGAGATGCTCTCACTGAGAGAACCATGAGGGAACGGAGATAGAACATTCTGTTTTGCTAATGCTTTTTGTTGGGATGGCAACAGATCGCCGGCAGGTTGGAAATGTATTTTTCTTTTTCACTACATCTTTCTAATACCTGTATGCATGTGTTGCTGGTTTTTGCCTTTTTTTTTTTTTTTGATAAATACATATATTAAACGATCACAAGTTACATGCATGTACACTTCACTCTGCTATGTTGCTGGCTTGGAATGGCCATGAGGCTATTTTGCTTGGTTTTGTTTCAGTGACAATCCCCCTACCCCCATCTTACCTAAAAGGTTCAAAAGAATGGTTCTCAAACTAGGGCTCCTTTGAAGCAATTTATGAGGAGTCAGTTTGGAATAGAGACTGGCTGAGTCTTTTTTTCTGGTTTAGTACATAGCTTTCTGACCCTGCTCAGAAACACACCCCTTGGAGATCACTTCTCTACCATTTCCCGATCTCTCCATTTTTCATTCTTTAGAAGGGCAGTAGAGCACAGGGGTTAATAGCTACAGTTCTGAAGTCAGTTCTGGATTCTTCAATGCTCACTCATTGTGTGACATTAGCCAGGACCCTAAACCCTCTCGAACTTGGTTCCCTTGTCTCTAAAAGGGGGGATAATCCTTATCTCACAAAACTGTTGTGAGGATTAAATGAGATATAACATGAAATACTCATTGCGTGCCTGGCATATGGCAAATACTCAATAAATATTAATTGTTGAAATTATTATTTCCAGATATACTAGACACAAGGAGACCTATTTGTCAAGAATGAATTCCCAAAGCAGATCACTGATGGCAGAAATGGAGCCTTTCTGGAAGTGAGACTGTGTATGCTGGATGCCAACCCACTTGACGAGAATGAACACAACCCATGGATTTTTAGGGCCAGAGACTGTGGAGTGGTAACTAAATCTAACTAGTTTTGACTCAATGTTGATTAAAAGGCTGGCATTTGCATTAGGTACATGCTTCAGCATTTTGAAGGCTAAGCCGCAGCTGCCCAGCTGAGTTTCTCCCTTTGAGGCCCTTGTATTGCACCATGTGCCTGGTTTTTGTGGCTATTTCTTTCCACCTTATTCCAAGATCTACACGCTGCCATTTCTCTCCCCACAGGCTGTGCCTTACTTAGGGTCTGTATTGCTACCAGCAAGGAACATTTAATAAAGTATTTTTCTGAGTCATATTTGTAGTTGCCCTAGGGCACTTAATTCCATGAATTTGGGAAAGAAATACAGTCTTTCCCACAGATACTACTGTGTTTGCTAAATCACCTGCATATCATCAATATACATATATTATATATTTTCTGCAAGACAAGTGGGGCTTGCTCAAAACTGTGAATTTTATTCTAAAGAAGTTTTGATGAACTTTGCTCATAAAAAAGTAATGAAATAGAAAGGCTTCTTCTTCTAATATTCACCAACTTCTTTGTTTCTAAAAACAAAATGGATGTGAGGACTAATTTCACCTTAGCCATTAGAGAGCTCCTACCTCAACTGAGTCATCTAATAGCTATTAATAAGCACGAATGGGAAGACCTTTCAAATGAAAATTCATAATTCATTTTTAATAACTTTTAAATGGAACAGTCCTCCACCCCCACCCCACACCCCTGCCATGCTTGGCATTCAAAAGTAAGGAGAAATACCAATGTTCTTCCTTAAAACGAGAGATAACAATTTTATTGTTTGTTTGTTTTTGTAGCTAGATATGAGGAATCAACCTCAAAAAGAATTTGAAATTACTTATGCACTTCAGGTGAGAACTAGGAAAATTCACCAGATGATCCAGGACAATAAAAAACACTGAAAGAAACAAACAAACAAAAATCAGTAAACATCATTGATCATTATCTACCATGTATCAAGTGTCCTTTTAGACACTAGGGATATAGTAGTGGACAAAAGCAGACAAAAATCCTTGCAGAATGTACTTTCCCGTGGAGAAGGCAGACAATGAACAAGGTAAATAACTGATGTATATAGTAGTTTGGGTAGTGGTTAAGTGTTATGGTGGAAAAATAATGCAGGAAAGAAGGGTAGGAACTGATATGATGGGGAAGTGGGTACTGAAATTCTAGGTAGGGTGGCCAGGAAGACCTTATTAAGAAGGTAGGTTTTGAGGAAGGACCTGAAGAAAATAAGGCAACCAGCCATGTGGATATGTGGAGAGAACCTTCCAGGCAGAGGGAAGAGCAGACACGAGGGCTCTGAGATGGGAGAGAGCCTGGTGGGTTTATCAATCTAGAGAAATGAAGGCTTTAATTAATTTGCTTGAAGTGACTCCAACCTGGTTCTTTACCTTTGTAGATCAGAGACTCTTTGTAGGATGGGATAACAAATGTATACCATATACGGTTCCAGGGAAATAGGATTTGGGGGAAGGATGTGGGGAGGAGTAGGAGATTGTGGTCATGCTTTCAATAAGAGATGACAACAGTCTGGATTAGGGAAGTGGCAGCAGATTCAAGTAAGAGATAATAAGAGATAATGATGGCCCTTAGTGCGGGATTTGATTTAGAAGTGGAGAGAGGGTGTCATAGAAAACACTCGGGTTTCTGGCCAGGAGGACAGTATTTCCATTTATTGGGGACCCAACTCTCTAATTCTGGGATACCCAGCAGTAGCAAACTCTATAAGCTCAGTATGTTGGCTCAGTGAACCTGCCCCCTTGAACTCAGGAAGTTCCGGGGTGCACGTGGGTCAGACCCTTGCATGGTTATTTCATCAAGATGCAGGTGTGGGTTCTGTGTACCCCGTTAAAATTATACTCACAGTAAGAAGTAACACTGTATTTCTAAATCTTCTCTTTGCCTAGGGGTGGTTAAAGAAAAATCTCTCTCTTTTTTTTTTTTCATTTCAAAATCCTTTAGATGGGAGATCTTCTCATGGTCAGCACTGTTACCTTAAGTTGAGGTTTTCTTTGAGAGCCCTTTCCTTATTTATCCCTAAAATATGGGAGTTACGAAGGTCATAGCTTCTCCTTGCACTCCTGTCTCTCGTCACATTCTCATGATCTCCTCTGAATTTCAGATCCACACCCCATCTCTTTGCTACTATCCACACATGGATGCCCTACACTCCTCAATTTAATTTGTTTGAAAAAGAACTCCATGTCTCTCTCTCTTAAATGGACTCTTCCTTCTCCAGGTATCAGCTTGGCTGAAGACAAAAGTCTCATGTTATACTGGGAGCCTCCTTAAGCTCTTCCTCCCTCCCCTTTCCTTCTTGCCTTTCTTTGGGATAGGGTGTCTGCCAGCCCAAGCCTTGGACCACACAGATCTGGATGCACTTCTGGCTCAGCCATTCCTCAGCCATGTTACTTACCTTGGGCCTCACTTGAAGTGGGAGTGAAAACACTTAGCTCCTAGGCTTTCTGTGAACTTTAAAATGAAAAAATGCATGTAAAGCCCTTGGTTTCATGCCTGGCATGTAGTAAGTGCTCAAGAAAGAGCTGAGGTTATGATTAGACTCTTATTGCTTCTTCTGTAGACTATGGCAATTGTCTGCTAATCAGCCCCCCACCTCTATTACCAGCATATTATTTAATTGTTAACACAAGCTTTTTTAAAAATTTTATTATGTTATGTTAATCACCATACATTACATCATTAGTTTTTGATGTAGTGTTCCATGATTCACTGTTTGCATATAATACTCAGTGCTCCATTCAGTACATGCCCTCCTTAATACCCATCACCAGGCTAACCCATCCCCCCACCCCTCTCCCCTCTAGAACCCTCAGTTTGTTTCTCAGAGTCCATAGTCTCTCATGGTTCGTCTCCCCCTCCGATTGCTTTTTAAGACACAGGTTTGCTAATATCCTTCTTCTTCTTTTTTTTCAGAGAGGGAGGAGGGAGAGAGGGAAAGACAGAGGGAGAGAGGGACAATCTTAAGCAGGCTCTATACCCAGCATGGAGCTCGATGCGGGGCTTGATCTCACAACCTTGAGATCATGACCTGAGCTGAAATTAAGAGTTAGATGCCTAACCGACTGAGCCACCCAGGGACCCCCTGCTAATAGCCTTCTCCAACAGAGAACTTCCAATTGTGTAGATAAATGTCTTGGAATTCATCCTGCCTTGGGAACATTTTTTTTTGAAGGAGGAAAAGTCAGAGATCTTTTATAGAATATAAATCTATGCTCCACAATTAGGGTTATCCCACCTTTAAGAGCCTTATCTACGAAATCCTCCAGCATTAAATACACTCACCCTCACACACATTCACACACTCTCACACATGCACACTCATACTCCTGCACCTCACCACACATATCCTCACTCACACACCTTCATTCACACGCATCCACACTCACTCTCACACACAACCCACACTCACACACCCCCACACCCCCACTCACACAAATACACTCCCTCTGCCCTCTTCTGTGGTTCTGTTCCTCACTCTGCTTCCCTCCTCATGGAAGAAGCTTCCTACCGTATTTGCCCATAAAAACTCAACCTTTGGGACACCTGGGTGGCTCACTCGGTTAAGTGTCTGCCTTCAGCTCAGGTCATGATCCCAGTGTCCCAGGATTGAGCCCTGTGGTGGGCTCCCTGCTCAGCAGGGAGTCTGCTTCTCCCTGTCCCTCTGCCCCTCACCCCCACTCATGTTCTCTCTCTCTCAAATAAATAAAATCTTAAAAAAAAAGAAAAAAAAAGAAACTCAACCTTTGTTTTCACATTAGACCTTCGGCTCCTCAGAAAAAATATCCCGTTTCTGTGGTTGGATCAATCCTTTGTTCTTCCTTTCTTCCTATATAACCATTTGTTCTTCCCTCTTGGCACAGTGAAACTAAGAGCTATAAAGCTAGGCTTCTCTGAAATTCAGCTTTCCCTGGACCTCAGAGCTTAGCATAGTGTGTTGCACACAATGACTTCCCAGGAACTGTGTGTTGAATTCGATTAGGAAGATTTCCGCCTCTAAGAGCTAAATGTAAACATGCAGACAGCATCAAGCGTTGCCTTTACCAGGCACCTGTTGCTCCCTGGTTCACAGTTTACCTTACAACCAAGTGTGAGAATCATACTTGCAGAGCCATCTGTCTCACAAATTGCCAGCAGGCCTGGCTTTGCCCAGTCTCTGCATCAGTACACCTTTCATTTAGCTCTCACCAGTGAGCCTTTTTGGTGAGACTGCCACATAACAGTTGAGACCAGAGATGAAAAACAGGTTCAACCAGTTGGACTACCTACCCTGGGAGTGGTTAGAGGTAGAGTGGGTGAATGAGGAAATGGAGTCAATGGGCCAGTGGCCCTGGGTTTCGGAGGCCCACCTTTGTCCTGGTTGATGTGTTTACCAATGGTGGGGAAGATTTAGAGCGCAGATTTTCTCTGCATGGAATACTGTGGTCTGGCCTGGCATACTGTTAAGCAGAATGATGGCACCATTTTAAGAAAATCAGACAGCTGCTTCTTGAAACTTGGAAAGTCATTCCAACTGAGAATTCCCTTCCTAACTTTGGGTGAGGGAAATGGCCAAGAACTTTCTAAAATTAGCACCAGTTCCCTTATCCTTTTACAAATTACCATCTGGTGTTTGTTTCATGTACTCGAAGAAAGCCAGCTGGAATGGAGAATATCAAATACCAGTAACATTTTATTCTGAAAGGTCCATTTGATATCAAACTCCCAGACCAAGTAGTGAAATCTCTAAATCTATATAAGGGTGATGGATGCTGTGGACCTTGTGGCGAGGAGAATCTTCTTAATCTAGTTTAGGCAGACACGGCATATTATAGTCTCAGTTGGCTATTTCTCTGTTGTGGTTGTGTATCAGATGGAACTACAGAATAAAGGAAGTTATTGTACCTAGAGTTAAAGATAGTCACTTTATTGTCCTTAATATTTACTCATAACCAAACCATGACACTCTGAATTAAAATGAAGTAGATGTTTGTTTTCACAATAACTGCACTAAAGATGATAAACTCTGAAACAGAGTTTAGCACAAATAAGAAGTTAACTTGCATCCTCAGTGTCTTTCTTCTGAAGTCTAGGCTTGGAGAAGTCACAAACCACACCCATTATTTACTTCACTCTAGCAAGTTTCTACAGAAGATCTTTCTGACTTCTCCCTCCCCCCAATAAAGTACGCCAGCAGCTGGAGACCATTCTACTCATCCAGGAAACAGGAAGTCCAGACTTTTTCTCATATTTTCAGAGGCTTAATGATTAAATTTCCTTTGAATAAACTGACAACAGTCTGAATCATATTTCTTCTGTAAAGCTTTTTCCCATAATCCCAGGGAGGGTGAGTTAGCCTAGCCCTTCTGTCTGTAGCCACAGCATGACAGAGACCCCACCTGGAGCTCAGAGCCATGAGAACCCTATCTGGGAAAGGTTATTTTATTGACCACCTCTAACTGGTTCCTGTACAGGGAGGACTGCTTGGTGACTGGGCAAGGCTAACAGGTGCAGGGATGCAAGCTGGGGACAGTGCTATACCTTTGTGATAATAAAAGGCAGCAGGGGGATCACGGAGGAAGGACCATCTGGAAAGCTGGAGAGGCTGGTGGGGGAAGGTTCGAGAAGCAGAGGAAGAAGCTGTTGGCCTCAGAGCACTTGGCAGAGGGTGGGCATGAGATGGGGGCGGGAATGAAGAACAAGCCTCTAGCAGGGTTTTACTTATTTATTTCTATTAACTTTGTATACTGTAACATGCAACGTACAGTTTCCAACTCCCCATGAAATCCTTTATATACCTCATACCTAGCTCCTGTGTGTGGTCATGGATTCCAGGAAGCATTGACACCTGCTTCATGGTGACTGCTCAGGAGCATGGGGGCTAGAAATGTGCCTGGTTTATATAGGATTGGCCAGTGGCACGGTTTCATCTGTGTTCCTGCCTTCATTACTTGAAAGTGCTCACACTCAGTTTCAAAAGTATATCTGTTTGGATGATAAATTATAAGGTCACACAGAATAGCTCTTATCTGATTGTACTTTGAAGACCAGACATATTTTATCCCTAAACTGCCTGTTTACCTATCCCCACTCCAGAGATCATGGGCTTGGGCTCCCAGAGGGATAGGATACCATCTTCATGAATTCATTCAACACCATGTACTAAGTTTTGTATTCTATGTGTTAGGTGCTGGGATGCGATGAGAAGTAAGAAATGGCCTCTGCACTCAGAGATCTCAAGGGGGGAGGCTGATATGTCCCCAGACAATTATACAGCCGAGAGGACAGGCTTGTACCAGGGTTCCCTCACCTTGGCACTATTGACATTTTGGACCAGATAATTCTTTCATTGTGCTGGGGGGTCCTGTGCGCTCCAGGATGTTGAGTTTCATCCTTGGTCCTACCACTACCTGCCAGTAGCAACCCCTCAGTAATAATAACCAGAAATGTGTCCAGACATTGCCAGATTTCACCCTTACCCAGGCTCCCATCCCAGTGTTGAGAAGCTTCGATTAAGTCTAGACCAAAAGGCATCATGGGAGGAGCACCTAACCCAGATTTGGGCAGAATCTTATTAACTCTTCATCCTTAACACCGAGTCGACACTTAATAAGTGCTTGATTAGTGAATAAAACGCATAATATCATGCTATTCTTCAGGATCATTGGAACAAAGTCTCTAGTAAACTAGGGGGAAATTTAAGTATGAGGTCTTAGGCAGAGTTCAGCCACTGAATTTCACTCTGAATCACTGGCCCTCACATCGTTCCCAGAAATACCATGTGTAGCCACAAAGGAACCTGCTCCCTAAATATCACAGCACAGATTTTTCTAGCCGTTATTTTCCTGTTAATAAACACGGATTGTCAAGCACTTTGGCAAATATCAGGTGCCTTAAATGCTAAATAGTCATTATAAAGCCACATAAATATTTTAGATTCATCATCCACAGCAGGGAAAGCAGAGCCCAGATTCTAGAAGGGAAAAGAAAAAAAAAGCCCTGACATTCAACTAATGACTTCACAAACTGATGCACCCACCCGGGAGCCTGAAATCTGGCCCATCTCAGAAGTAAATGTTCTTTGCAAAACATAGTCAAATCTATCTCAACTTCTGTGAAGGCATCCTGTCCCCAAGTCACCTATTGTTGTGATGTAAATGAGGACAAAAAAAATTCACAGCACAACCCACATATGCCTTTCCCACAGCCTCTGCCCTAAACCAGACTGATGTGGAATCATGGGAAGGCAGGTGGCAGGATGAGCCTGATTCACATGTCAGCCTTTCTTGGTGGACTCGGACGAACCGGGTGATGATGGAGCTTTCTAGAACAGGCTGTGTGACTTTGGGCAAGTGACAACTTTTCTGGGCCTCCATTGGTAAGATGGAGGACAAAGAAGTCATGATTTCAAAGCTGCTCACAGCATTAATGGTTACATCTGTAATTTTACATCTTTAAAGATTCATGGGTTCATATGAGGGGTTCATAGCAGTGATTATTATTTTGGGGATGGAGGAAATGGCACACAAAAATCAACTTCTCAATAGTCCTGACATTGTTCCTATTTTTTTGAAAGCTTTTATTTACTTATTTGAGAGAAAGATAGTGAGAGAGCATGATCGGGGGAGCGGGGAGAAGGAGAAGCAAGGAGAGGGGGAAGCAGGGGGCCTGATGAGGGCCATGACCTGAGCTGAAGGCAGATGCTTAACCGACTGAGCCACCCAGGCGCCCCGCTGATGCCCTTCCTTAAGAGGCTCCCTAAAGTATGGTGACACTCCACAGAATATCGTTCTGAGGTTAGCAGCCACATAGAATGAATGGGCCAGTCTGAGCTAATTCCCAGTTTGCCCCTCTCTGGGATGGTTTTTATGATGACCATTATGGTGTCCTAATGACTGGAACATGATCCAGCTGGTAGCCCTGGGCTTTGAGTTACCAAATCTTCTGGGAACTCTCTGAAAACCCCTCCTTTTCCCAAGATAAGTATTCCCAGCAACTTCGCAGAGACCCACAGATGTTATTTAGAAGTTGCAATTAATAGTGAGCTTTTTTCCCCTGATGGATCAGTTGTCCTCCTAATTGCCACACCATAATTTCTTTACTGACTCCCCAAAGGTTCATTTTATTTGGAGTACTCTTAAAGCACACACAAAACCCAGCAGAATAGCCATTTCTTTGTTTTAATGTTGCTGCTAAGCTTAAAAAAAGAAAAAAAAAAACAACTCTGCTTCTCTCCTTGAATTCCTTCAGGAAATGCCTCATTCTCAATACTTATTAAAAATGGGAAAGCAGTCCTAGGAGGCTTCTGGAGGTCTAAGTTCATAAAGTGAATATGCATAAAGGCAGCAGAATATCAAGTTTTTATAATTACACCTTTTCATGTATACACTTCCTGGAGTGAAATCGGCTTTGATTTGAGTTGATTTAATATAGCCTTTCTAATTTAAATCTATCCCTTCACTTCTACTTAGCTGTTGTTCAATTTTAGATGGGAAAAATGGGTTCCTATTTCCCACTTTCACACACCAATAAGGATTCTGTATTTCTAAACAAGAGTGATGATATAGTATTTAATTTCTGACCTCTTTCCCTAATTCGAGAGCTTTGGGGAAAGAAAGTATTTCTGTTTTGGAGAGATAAACTATAAAATGAGAGGGCCAAAGAGGATGGAGACACTCAGGCTTAGGTGATGTGCCTGGCATAATGCCTTACTCAAAGTCAGCAGGCATCAGTCTTTGTTGCAAGAACAATGCTTAAGATAGGAGAGGAGACTCTGAATAATCTTGTAGCAAAAGAAGTAGTTAAGAGCACAGACCAAAAAAACCCCATAGTTAGAAGTGGAATTTTGATGAAAATGAAGGTCTGTTAGAGCAATTTGTTTCAGTAGGTAGAAAGAAAGGATTTTAAGTTGAACTACAGCTAAAAGTGCCACTTGCATTGCTATCCCAGGACCTATGGTTGCAGGAAGAACTCGCAGATAGATGTATGATGGGCCTAAACTGAAAGTCAAGTGCGTGGGGAGATTGCAGTTCTAGTTAAAGAGCCAGCACACACCAACTGGAGCTTATGGGAGTTTTCCCATATTGTTCTTGGAACAGACATTGGCTATGTGCAGTTAGTGCTGACCGCAGTTCCTGACACAGAGGAGGAACTCAACAAATGTGTGCTGAATTATAACAGGCCCTATTCTCGATGACCAACTTAGGTCATTAATTTCACTTTTAATACTGACTTTAGGGAACTGTGGCTGTGTTAGAAATAGTCTTTGCCCTTCAGATATTTAGTATTTAGTGGGGGAATCAGATAAAACCATGTCTACCTAAAGTACAAGATAGTAATGGTTTCCATACAAAAATTTTTTTTCACACAGAACTATGGAGGTTTGAGGAGAAAGAATTTATATGTCATATAGTTTGAGGAATATGGAAGATGTGGAAGGTGAAGGTAGATATGGAAGGTAAAGGAGTATTTCATGGAACAGACAGCATTGGAGATGGGTCTTTGGTGATGAGTCTAATTGTGATAGGCTGAGATGGGCGAGGTGAGGATAACATTCCTAGTGGCAGGTAGAGATGCAGTAGTCATGCAGAAATAGTTATATACACAGCAAGTTTAGGGAATGGTAAGGACTCTACTTTGGCTAAAACAAGGCATGTAGGAAATGGAAGGAGATGGCTCTGAAGAGTAGGTGAAGGGTCATGGCTTTGGATGGCCTTGAATGCTGGAGTGAGGAGGGAGTCTCTATTTCCATAAACCAGAGACATTTGAAGTGACGGCTGGAAGAATGAAAGACAGGACCCCTTCGTTAAGAGTCTCCATACAGGGGCACTTGGGTGGCTCAGTAGGTTTAAGCATTGGGACTCTTGGTTTTTGGCTCAGGTCACGATCTCATGGGTCATGGGATTGAGCCTCCCATCGGGCTCTGTACTCAGCAGAGAGTTTGGTTGAAGATTCTCTCCCACTGCCCCTCCCCAACTTGTGCACACACTCTCCCTCTAAAATAAATAAATAATTCTTGAACAAAAGTCCCATACATATAACCTAATATGAATGCATTCTCTCCTTTCCACAGCCCTGTGCCTAGCCCATTCCCCATAACTGTGCCAGTCTTTGAGGCATGAGGATTTTATAAAGCCCTGAATGGGGTCACACACGGGTGGATCTTCTAAACAGGGATATTAATCCCAGGTAGTTTGGTCTTGGTTTTTTCAATCCTAAAGCAACAATTTACAGAACACACGGGGAAAAATAAGCCAAGGCAAGTTGTGGAAAATCGCCTAACTGGGGGTTTGAAAAGAGCCACCAGATTAATGCAGAGACTCTCAGGAGGTGACTGCAGCAGACAGGGCTGGACAAAAACTCTTCCTGATCTTGCTGCTCCCCAAACAGCCACTGGCTTGCCACATACAGAACTTCAGCCATTGGCCCCAGGATGAAACTTATAAATAGCCATTCCATTATTTTAAAAACTCATCACATGGACTTTCTCTATTTGTTTTCTTCTTTTGTTTATGGCCAGAGGAGTAATTAATGATCTTGAACTTCACTTACTGAGCCTCAGTGAGAAAGGATACTGCCAGAGGACCAGTATGCAGAGCTCAGTGATACACTGCCATGCAGATTAATGCCTATCTTGGGAATTTCTCCTTGGTAATTAAAGCTTGCACTTCTGCCTACTTAAATATGGCTTGAATTGAATTTTGATGTCCCCTTAGTATCTCAAGTTTCAAAGCAAATGTGTCAGTGGCAGCATCCTTACAACAAGTTGTGTTATTGTTTTCCTCTCTGGGAAGAATAAATTCTCTTTGTTGATCCTTTTGGGAGATCTTTCCTCCAATAGTAGTAAGATTGCAGAGTCTAGGGTAGAGTCAAAAGTTGGAATCCAAATTTTCACTCATATCAGAGGTAATTTGTTAGGGATATGCTTTATATGGATTTAAAGAAATTTCTCCTTTAAAAACCAGGAAGAAAACTTTGGGGTTTTTATCCTAAATGAATGATTTAAAATATGCATTAAGATTACAGTACAAGGCTGATTATCATAGCATGGCTTGTGAGAGAGAAAAATTCAAAGTCTAACAATAAGAGATGGGTTAAATAATTCATGTTATCTCTATATAATGAAATATTATATAGCCATACAAATGGAAAAAACTAGAGTTGTTTATAATAATGGATATAAAAGTACTACCAGAGTTATTCCACCTATTCTTTCTTGGTCCTGTGAATAAATAAATAAATGTCATTAAGCATCTATTGTGTGCTTAGCTATTCGTTATTTAAACTTCATAATTAACTTTCGATGTATTAGTTCTCATAGCTTGTTTTACAGAAAAGTTAGACATTATGTATACATCAAAATCATTTCATTTAGCAAGTATCAGAAAGCCAAATCAAACCAGCAAGTACAAAGAGAAATTTAGCAGCCCATATATCTGGAAAGTTTAGAGTGTGCCTGGTTTCAGGTATGGCCAACTCCAGTTGCTCATTTTTTTGGAGGGGGGGTCAAGTCTCTTTATGTCTTTCCCTATCTTTCTTTCTCTCCATATCTAAAATCTGCTTATTTCTGCTCAGCTTTATTCTTTAGACAGACTCCTTCCACATCACCAGTAATGTGGCCATCATCAAGTAGACTCACCTCTTCCTAGCCTAGCAATTCCAGAGGAAGAACCTCACTTCATAAATCTCACACCATAAGTTGCCTGGCTTGAGTCATCTGACCATCTTATGTTACTGGGTGAGGCACCACCTGGCAGTCCAGCAGGACTGCGTGAGTGGGAGAGGGCTAGTTCCCCCAAAGAAGGAAGCTGGTAAGGCAAAAAAATGTGTCTGCTGTTATTCTCCACACTCCCCCACATTGTTCTTGCTCAAGACATTGACCCAGTCAAAGCACCCTCCCTTCCTTCTAGCTAGTTTCTATTCTTTTCTAAGTCTTGTGGACTTCATAAGCCTTCTTTGACCACCCAAGCCAATAGCACATGCTCTTTCTTGTTGATTCCTATGTGATATCTCTTAATGGGAATAATAAAACATACTTCTTTTGTGCTTTTATCCTAATGTGTCTTTATCTTGTCCAATGGAGATGACTATCAGCTCCAGCATGGTGAGGAATTGTCTATTTCATGCTATCACAGTTCCCGTATGTCTTGCACGGAGTGGGTGCTTAAGAAGTTGATAGACATTCTTGGATTTTCATTTTCCTATTTCGAAGTGAAATTGGGGTGGCAGTGAGCACCGTGGTAAAATGCCAGACATTTTAGTCTGCTTTTCTCTAGCCTCAACTGCAATTTTCCTAAGTTATTTTTCTACTGTAAAAATCTCATTGTTTTTGGTCTTGTAATTTCCAGCTAGCCAATATTGACATATTTTTCTGCCCATAGGTGTGGCTAGTGGATCCACTTGGCCACAAATGGATCATTACAAACTCATTACAATTCAGGCTTAGTTGTTTATTTCTTTTTAAAATTAGATTTAATTAATTAGATTTAATTAAGTAATTAATTTAGAGAATCAGATCTGGGGAGGGGGAAGCAGAGGGAGTTGGAGAGAGAGAGAGAGAGAATCTCAAGCAGACTCCTAGCTGAGTGTGGAGCCCAACACGGGGCTCAGTCTCACAACCCTGAGATCATGACCTGAGCCGAAATTAAGAGTCAGATGCTTAACTGACTGAGGTACCCAGGTCCCCCTTAGTTGTTTATTTTTTGAGGCAGCATGTGAATTGATTAAATGTTTCTTAGACATTTCGGAACCACATGGAGACATTTTCAAAGTTACAGGTCTCAGATAGGTAGGTAGTCAAGTCAAGGTGAAATCATATCTTGGCCAACCTCTCAGGTATTTTCAATAACCATGTCCTTCATAAGGGATCCAAGGCAGTTTTTATCTGGAGTCCCACTTCCTTTGTGTTCCCAGGGAAAATTTTTTCCTTGTGTGGCTCTGTGGCTTTGATTAGGGTCCTACTAATAAGCAATGGAAATGAAGATGCCCAGCTGGGAGAAAGAGTTAAGAGGGTTACAAAAAAAATCCAAGCTCTGGACTTTGTGCCAATTATTTGAAAGTTTAATGAACCATGGGTATTTGTGCAAGGCATTCTTAAACTGCTGAGAGCCCCAGTGACTCCAAAGCTGTGTGTTTGTGAGTGTCTGCTTGTTCTGGAATTATACAAATAAACTTAGCAAATAGTAAGGATATTTTTGCCATTGTGGGGGTGAAGTGGGGAGGGGAAGATTTCACCACTTTCAAAAAATGATAGGAGGAGGGTGAAAGTCTGAACCTCACTTCTCAGCTGGATGCCCCCAAGCAATCAAATTTCCTCAAGTTTTTTCCTGTTACACAATTGTGCTCTTCACACTCTCCTGCTATTTTCAGACTTGCCAGCTGATAAGGGATTCAAGCTCTAGTTCTCTGGAGTCTGGTTAGTTTAATGGGGTTGTGTTCTTTCCCCTCTTTTCCCTAACGTATGAGATCTGCGTGCCAGGTTGGGGGTGAGAGAGCCAAGAGAGGGGAACTGAGTGATGGAAAGGCTAGACAGTGTGAAACCCCATCTTAGGGTTGATTGCATTTTTCTGTAATGATAGCAGCTTAAGCTGAATTTGGAGGCTCAGGAATAAAACACAATGTAAAAGGGGGTTTGATGTTAACAGTGCAACAGGAAGCCTTCCAAAGCATTTGTCAAGATGAGAAAGTCAGTGGAGTTTGCACTTATCCACTTATTGCACTTATTATTATTGCACTTATTATTCAGCTCATCAGCCCATTGAGATTTAATCAACACCAGCTACATATAAAGCACAATATGGACACAAGGGTAGATAATAATATAAGGCTGATGAAAACAATGGCTCACATTAATGAGCACCTGCTGTTGTTATAAGTGCTTTATGTGTCATAACTCATTTAACGTGACCAATGACTTAGTAGGTTAGGAACCACTGTTATCTGTATGTTAGAAGAAGCAACAGAAACATGGAGAGGTTCTTTTTTTTTTTTAATTTTATTATGTTATGTTAGTCACCATACAATACATCATTAGTTTTTGATGTGGTGATCCACGGTCCATTGTTTTCGTATAACACCCAGTGCTCCATGCAGTACGTGCCCTCCTTAATACCCATCACCGGGCTAACCAATCCCCCCTCTCTCCTCCCCTCTAAAATGCTGTTTGTTTCAACCATGAGAGACTACAGACTCTGAAAACATGGAGAGGTTAGATCTATAACTTGTCCAAAGTCACAGAGATGGTACTGACTGGTGGTACTGAGATTTGGGCCCAGGCAGTCTGGGTACAGAGCCTCAATTCTTAACCACTGGCCCCGACTGTTTCCCCATGAAAGATCAAGGGTAATAGGAATAAAGCAAATAGCTTGAGGCCAGGAGCTAGGTATTATTTTGTTATATGTCTTTGGTGCCTAGCATAGGGCCTAGGACCCACGAGGGCTGAAGCAGCCAAGATCATTACTCTTGAATAAGAGCTTTGTCTTGGAATCAAAGAGGAAACACCACATGAACTTTAGTTTGATTGAAACACAAAAACTAAAAGTCAACAGTGTCTGAGGGTACTGTAAGGAAAAACCAATATAAGACAAATTGTTTTTTAAGAAATTGCGGATAGGTATTATTTGAATAAGGAAATATCTTGGCCAACTTCCTTCCTGATTTTATACTATTTTGGGAGTTTCACTGAAACTACTTGTAGTCCTGAAATTAAACTAGTGCCCCAAACTGGTTGGCAACATTTAAGTTGGCTTAAATTTCATAATTAGAGATGGAGTCCAGAGCAGTATAAAAGCTCTTGGAGTCTTCTGGGAAAATGCAAGAGTTTTTTCCCAAGTTAACATCTAAAATTGGTTAAAGAATTAGAACTGGCACCATTTTCTTCTCTAGTTTGTCCACTAGATAGATCAGAAGGCAGAGCTTTGGAGATAAAAGCTATAAAGCTGAGACATTGAGACTGCGTGAGTGTGTGCGTGTGTCTGCGTGTGTTGGTGGTAGCTACAAGAGGAAACACAAGAAGACAGAGGGATTGGGGGTGGCCAACAGCCAGCAGTAAGGTCCATAGACCCAGAGAAATGAACACGGTGAGAAGCAGATTCAGCTAAAAATGAATCGACTTCTGAACTGGGGTCAGGTAGACCTGAATTGCCTCTGGGGCCAGGAACCTAGGGCAAGCCTCTTAAACTTCCTCAACCTCAGTTTCTGCATCTCATGATTGGGAATTAAAATATGAAACTCGAAAGGTGAGCTTGAAGATTTGAAAAGAAGATGTGAAAAGTGCTCATCCAGGACTTGGCACATGGTAGCTACTCAATGGCTGCTGATGGTTGCTATAAATCGGGGTTTCTAACCTCAGCACTGTTGATTTTTTGAGCCCGGTACTTCTTTGTTGTGGTGTGTTGTCCTGTGCACCACAGAATGTTCAACAGCACCCCTGGCCTCTACCCACTATATTTCCCCCAGCAGTGACAATCAGAAATGTCTCCTGATATTGCCTAATGCCCCCCACCCACTGGTGGAGAACCATTATTCCATCTGAGAAAGGGAGCGTGGTTTCTCTTGGGTGTGCTGGGCCATGGAGTAGACACCTTTCACATTTCAGTTTGTTTTAAATGAAAGAAAGAAACACACAGGAAAGACACATTTGGGGCTTTGAACATTCCCCTCTAGGTCCTAATTTTTCTAACTGAATGAGTTCCCGGGAATGAAAGAAAATCTGAAAAAAATGATTGGGATTCAGACAGACAAGCTAAACTAGCCCTCTGAATACACTGGCTCCAACACAGGATGAGAAGAGCTCTGGGCTCTGGAAAAATCATGCTAATTCTATCAGTAGCTCACTGTCCTTATGAAGGCTATTGGACTACGGCTCAGGTCTTTGTTTAACTAGTTAATTGGAGAAACATGGCACCAAATAGAGTGGGAATTAACCTTCATTTAAATGAAGAATTTGCTCATCATAAGAAGCCGGAAATGAACTGAGGATACAAAATCTGATAAAATGTGTAGATGGTGTGCTGGGAACATTTTAAATGGGTTAATTTATTTCCCTTTATCTGCGGTACAATTCTGGAAAAATATATTTGTTGATGCAAAATGTGTAGTAGTTTGGATAAAAGTTCGTATAAGGTTAGGTCCATACCCTTTAGTAATGTTATCACTTCTTGTCTCAAAGAGTGGGGAGGCAGAAACACACACACACACACACTCCACATCACAAGCCAGGCTGTCAGATTCTGACAGGTGTGTGCCCCTAGAACAAGATACACACTTTGTGGGCTTCAAATAATGTTATTCTTTTTAGCATCACATACATTGTTCCTGGGGCAGAACTTCAAACACAATCTCCACTTATCCTCTCACCAAGCACCAGATGCTCTGGAGTTGTCTTTTTAATACTAGCCCACCCCCCAACCCAGGGGAGGGCGTGGCCTGGCCTCTGGGTGGAGGGACACCTGTCCTCTAGGTTACCAAAGCCCATCTATGTAACTCTAGCGGATCATTTCTAGGAGAGTCATAATTATTAAATAATTTTCCCCACCAGGCTGGATGCTCTCAATTCAGCCCTATATACACTGCTTGGCCTGTTGAAGACAATTAGTGCCCAGGAAGAGGAAGTACACAGATATGATGTGGAACCCACTTAAGAGGCGAGATGAGGAAGGAGGGAATGGGTGGAGAGGGGGAGAGGTTTCTCAGCAATTCCCCAAAAGCTCGAGGCTGCAGTTCTGATTTCCATCTCTGATTACAGCTAAGAGAGATGTGGTTGGGAGGAACAAGCATGTGAGTCTCAGAACATCCAGCTCTCTGCCTGTCTCCTGCTGTCCAATCTTAGCGATGGCTTTAGCCTGCACTTGAAAATGGGAGCCTTACTTTGTTTTGGGGGGTTAAAAATCCACCTTCCAGTCATCTAATGGAGTGGGGTCGCAGGAACTGAAAGGTTAACTGGGTGGCCCAACCTAGCAATTGTGGTCTTAGAAGCAGTCCAGAGTCCAGCTCTATCCCTGGGGGAATTGGGGAGGAGAGAACGTTTGGGGAGACAAGTAGCACTGAGAAGGCTGCTGGCAATTAAAGGAAGCTGCCTGCAATTTCCCTTTATGGGGCTAAGGTCCTACCTAGTAATGGGCAAGAGAAAGATTAAAATTATAGCAATAATAGTGCGGCAGTTAGATGCCGTTAATTTATCACTTACTGTGTGCATTTCCCTGTGCAAAGTGTCTTGTAGGCATTAACTCCTCCTTTCCTTTCAGCAGCTCTGAGACATGTGAATTATTACTAGCATCATTCTGCAGATGAAGTAATAGGCTTGCAACTGTTAAATAATAGGTTATATGGGGGATTAAAGTCCAGGACTCTAGAGCTTAGCCATCACCCTCAAGATCATTGGACTAAAAGTCTAAGTCTTTCTTCTGCCATTCACTTCTCTGACAACAGGCAAGGTTTCTAATCTCCCAGGGGCATATTTTCCAACACCTGGTGCTCAGTAAAGAGGTGGTAAATTGAATCCGTAGAATGGGGCTGATTCTAATTGCTCTACTTCTCTCTCAGGGTTGCTCTGAGGCTAGATGGGAAAATAATTGGAATGCACAGAACATAAAACAAATATGAGCTACGACACCACTGTGTGCCTGTGGTGGGTGAACACCGCTAGTCTCATAAACTGCCTTTGGTCAACCTTTATGGGAAAATCAGAGCTTGAATAATGCAGCTCTTTTGTTTTCCACAAAATCTTAAGGTGGATATTGATTCTCCTTAATTTCTAGAGTAGTTACTTTAAACCAAACCTCTTGTAACAAGGATTTACCAAAATGTGGGATTGTGTTTACTGTACGCTCATTCTTTGAGCACTCTGTCAGCCCTGTAAGATATTTTTTTAAAACTGATTTTACATTAATACGGAAAAAACCTAAAGCTTCACAGTGTCACTATTTGACATGAGATCTGAAAATGGCTCAGAATATCCCGACACAGAAATCTAGGCAGGAGATGGGCTTTACTAAGGAGTATGACAAAATGATCTAACCAGATATGACATTTCAATTCACAATCATGCCAGGATTCAGGTGGCCATTCCTGCTTTCTGAGAACTGTTATATATTCATCTATACAAGAGGGCATGAACTGTAGGGACCTACAGTAGCTGGCTGATTCTTCCAGCCCAATTTTCTTGCTACTGTGTTATTCAGCATCATTGACAATTATGTTACTTCTAAAGACATTCATATTTTCATTTTTATTTAAAGGTGTACCATCTTGTCAAGCATATTCAATAGAAAAAGATCATTTTAAAAAATCGCCATTGATAAGCATGGCCCCAGTCTGTCTGAAATTGTTCACGACTGCTTGTAAAAGTATAGGAATCAGTCCTGGTAATCTCTGATTTATAATACCCATTGATCCTGGGCATTTTTAAAGCTTGTTTTCTATAATTGACGTCTTCCATGTGCAACAGAAATAAACAGCCGCACAAGCAGAACCCTGAGTTCTTCTAGCATCATAGATTTATGGCAGTCATTCCAGGACTCCAAATAGATTCTGAAGGCAAATAAAAAACGTCGATGGCATCAAATGAGCAGAAAAGTCTAGGGGTTATAAGGTTTGGTTTCTCTATATCCAGAGTAAGACAATATAGGAGCCGTCCAGGTGTATAGACCAACTGGTCTTACCCACCCCTACCTTTCTAATTTCGTAGCACATGACCTACCAGGAATTACGACCCTCTTGCATGGTGGTTATGAATTTGGGCCCTGGAGTTGGAGACCTGGTTTCAAATTCTCTACCCTCTGACTATTAGTGATGTGACCTGGGAGGGTCAGATAACCTCTCTGAGCCTACCTTTCCTCATCTTCACATGTGAATAATAACACAAGCTAGGGTTGTTATGACTGTTAGCTTTACGCACAGTAGATAATCAATACCAGTAGATATTACTGTTGTTCTTATTACCAACATTGTTACCAACCTCATCCCTTTCCTACAGGTTAATCTTATCTATGCATGTCATGTCCTAGAGGATTATAGAACAAGATGGGAAATTGTTAATTTCTAGATGTGAACCAGCTTAAAAGGATACCTGACTTCTTTAAATTGCTTGAATTAGTTCATATCAGCATAATATGGTAACTTTGTTGTTTCATACTAAAAATTCTACATGGAAAATTACAGAATGAAGGAAAAAAATGTGTGTTTTGTTAAAAACAAAGCAACAACAAAAAAGAATAGATGGTAACAAGAACTGAGGTGACCAAGTAATAATCAGTAGCCATCTTTCTGAATAAATAGGTTTGACTTAAAATAGGTACCATTATTGTTTAGATAGCATTTGGGAGTTTTTCTAGGTTTCAATCATCTTCTTGAGATCTTGCTCACAGTGTGGATTTTCTGTATGCTAACTAATCACTGAGGGTGTGTATAATAGCCCACTCTTCATCCCCCAATTGTGCCCTCATCATGGTGGGGTCAGAATTGATATGGTTTGCCACTTGCGGTTGTAATGGCATCCTGTGGATCCTGCACAGCCATTCTGACTCTGTGACTCTTAGGACTCAGGCTCATTTTTAAATTAACTTTCATCTGCTAAATAATGAGCACATCAGTTTTTTAATATCACAGAAGTTTCATCTAGGAGCCTTTCCTTTTTCATTACTAGAATTATCTCCTCTGCCCCTCCCCTTCTCCCACAGTGTAATAAAACAGAACCTACCCAGTGTAGTACACAATTCAGGATTTCATTATATCCTGCTTGATGGGAGAGACTATTTACACAGAGATGAAGTAGCATGCCTTCACAAGATTATTTCATATGAGGAGAATGTAGTTTTATATAACAAAATAGATCTTTTTCCACTTTGTGAGCAAACTAGCTGAGTCAACTTCTTCTCTCAGGAAGTCAGGAGATTTCCTCAGACTTTAGAATTCTGTAACTGTGTCTACACGTACCCAGGAATGGATGTTGGTTCTGTGGTACATATATAGCAATCTCTTTTGTGTATCTATCTGCACATCATGAGAGGGTTAAGCCCAAGTTAGGTGACTCTCTTAAATGTATTTTAAAACCATTAAGACTATTAGCTCCAATTTGGGAGGAAAAAAAAAAGACACCTGTCCAAAAATGCAAGTTCATTACTCTTCTTTTTCGAAGAAAACATATTAAAGTGCTACAAATTTGATTTTTGGGGTCCTTTCATACTTAATCACAAAGCTTTGCAAACAGGGATTTCTTCCGGTTACCCTTCAAAATGTGTTTATTTTAAAGTTCAGGTCTCCATAATATATTGACTAGGTTATATATCTATAAAATTTATTTTACTCCCTAAAAGAATTTTGAAAAATTATGTTCTTATTTGCATAAAGTTGACATCTAATTTTGTTTTTATTAAAAATCTAAATAGTTCAAAGAACATTGTTTCTGGCATACATATTGATATTTTTAAAACATATCCTCTGTATCCATTTTTAAATGAATCCCGTGGAGTCGTTATTTGATACTCTCTATCTTCCATTAAAAAAAAATAATGAAAAGGTTCCTCTTTAGCAGTTGGAAATTTTACATGTTCCTTTTGTTCTCTACGAATTTGTATTTCCATTGTACTTCCCTCACAGAATTATAGTGTAATATAATATTTTTTATACTGGAAAGCATTTTATTGGTCACACTATTATATTTCTTTGCAACACAAATATGTACATAAGTTTAAATAACTTTTGGCCCACGACTCTAATGCTTTAAGTGCCAAAAATTTATTTGGGGTTGGGTGATATTTTTAATAAATATTATTAATGCACAATTGTCCCAAACAACATAAACGTATTATATATTTTGATAATTATTAAATTAAAAAAATAAAAATTTTATTAGAAATATCTGGGGCTATTTTTTCTACAATTAGTTTGCATACTTTTTGGGGGAAACAAATATTATTTATTTCTAGAATGGGCCATGATTCAGCATAAATTCTCTTCCCATTTTTCATCTTATTGACGTGTTGAGAAACCCTGCTCGTATAAATGAGTATATGAGAACAGATGTTTATTATAGCAATGTCATGAATTTCTTTGAATTTCTTCTGAGTTATATGTTCTGATCACATAGTGATCTGTCATCAAAAAGTATTTTTTAATGGTCTATCAGCTGATGAGATTAAGACTTTCAATTTTATTGAAATAAAAAAATTGGGAATCTCCTTATATGCAAAAGAATACATTACCCAGGCATTAGAATCACTCACTTTTGTCAACACCAACACCAATATTTCAAATGGTCCCTTTTTAATTAGCACCTGAAAGGTTTTGCCTCCTAGCAATGTACTGTGTGGTGATATTTGGGATGGAAAAGAAGGATGATTTTCTTTTATAAAATGGGAGTAGGTAATTAAGAAAGAAGACAGCCCAGTATTTTCACATGCAGAGCATTCTCAGATAAATTTTAGGCAAGTGTACATGTGAAGGTTGAGAAATTTAAAATTTATTTCCTTAAAAATTACCCACACCCCTTGGGGCGTCTGGGTGGCTCAGTCCTTAAGCATTTGCCTTCAGCTCAGTCATGATCCTGGGGTCCTGGGTTCGAGCCCCGCATCGGGCTCCCTGCTCAATGGGAAGCCTGCTTCTCCCTCTCCCACTCCCCCTGCTTGTGTTCCCTCTCTCGCTGTCTTTCTCTCTGTCAAATAAATAAATAAAAATCTTTAAAAAAAAACTTACCCACACCCCTGTGCCCCTCTGATAGTTGTGCCCCTGTAGGGGTGTGTGTGTGTGTGTGTGTGTGTGTGTGTGTGTGTGTGTGTCCCCATCGGGATATTCTGGGCTATACTGGTTTCATCCGTGTGAGTCCTTGGACCAGTGTACAAGGAAAAAAAAAAGTGGGAGGAGGGTCAGTGGTGGAAAGAGAGAGAGATTGAGAGAGACTGGTTGGGGTGGTGGTGGGGGAGCTCAGAGATGGAAACCTCTATGCCCAGTCTATCATATACTAACTGAAGAATGCATTTCGAATATGTGTAAGTCACACTCTCTACATAACCAGTGAGAAAAATGGTTGACTGGCTCCATAATGCTGGAATCATAAATAAATCTGCAGTAAGCCTCACTTGTCTTCCCTTGATCTCATGAGATTTCCAACCATTTATTTCAGAAGGGTTTCTAGCAAATCTCCTAATACTTTCCCAATTCAGGGGCACAAAAGAATGGCAGACATCATGCTTCTCTTTCGGATCCAAGAGATGTGGATAAAAAAGAATGTGATTAAAAAAAAAGGAAAACAAACCAAAAACCTGCCCCGAGGGCTTCCAAAACCATTCAAGCCATGGGAAAGAAATCCGAGGGGACAGAAAGAGTTATTTCAAGAAGAGAGCCACTTACGATGAGTGGGCCCCGGTTGTTCTCCCGATACTTATTCTGGAAGAAAATGTAAACGACGGTGGCAGCCAGGGAGTAGAGGAAGGCGAAGACAGCGACCGTGACGAAGAACTCGGCGGAAGATGAGGAGTCACCAGTCAGAGCCAGCTTCTGCCGCTCCTTCCCCTCGCAGGTGGGCACCTCAAAGGTCACCTGATGCAACCTAAAGCGCCAGAGGGAAGGAGACTCTTTACAATGCAAAGGAAACCAAGCGAGGGGCCCTGCACAGACATGTTCTAAAGCAAAGCAGGGGTGACTGGGGAGTTTTATGGCATGCTTCTGTGACAGGTTCATTAAAGAAATTACAGAGGTTACCGCTGGAAACGTGGAAGTAAATATTGCAGGGAAACATTCCACTGGGTTTCCCAGTAGCTAGTCACTGGAACAGAGGGAGGAGGGGAGGGAGAGAGAACCTGAAATGTCAGTAAGTTAAACTATCTGACATCCTCCTGCCCAAATTCCTCAGTGCTTTCTCACTGTGCTTGGACTCAAACCCCTAACTCCTTAACATGACCCACCAGGTCTTACATCAGGTCCTTATGGCTCAGTCCTGGCTTATGGTCATTTCATTGACTGTTCTCTTTTCCTCAGTCTGTCCCCTGGCATTTTCCATAGGCTGGCTCCTTGTTGGTATTCTAAAGTCATCTCATGGGAGAGCCTTTTCCTGACTATTAATCTAAAATAACTCCTTTCCCATAGACATTTCCTATCCCACTGCCCTGGTTAACATCATTCATAGCACTCATCAATAGCACACTATCTTCATGATGTTCTTAATTACTTCATGGAAAAGGCATGATGACCCCATCTTTTCACGAAGATTTCCATGATGATGGCATCTTGATTTTCTTCTTCTCTGTGTATCCTGAATGCCTGACACTTGTTAGGCACTTAGTACACAGGACTTGGATAAACGAATGAACATTCTTGATTCTGTAAGGTGACAGATCGATACTAATTTGGTTGAACTTTAGAACTTCTATTTTAGAGAGTAAGTTCTATCAGGAAAGCATTCAGGCTTAATATATTACCTAACAGAGAAAAATAAGATTTTGGGGATAATACTTTCTGCTCAATAAATGACATCTAAGGAAATATGTTATATCCAGCATAGTAGCTCATGTTGTGAACTAGGTGGTAAACTATAATTTAATATAGGAGCCAAAGTTCTGCTTCATAAGAAATGACTAAATTATTCCTTGAGTATTAGGAAGGCACGTAATAGCAATAGCAGTGATATCAGCAAAGTACCACTTGGAAAATTATCTATGAAAGCAACAATAATGATAAAGCCATTGATGAACCTGTAATTTCCCAATTAATACTAGAAAGTATTTTTCTTACTAAGCAAAACTGATCTCTTTAAAACAGATTTGTTGTGTACATAATCTTATACTTTATATAATAATATAATGGTAAGATAGTAATAACAATAGCTTTTTTCCTGAAAATTTTATTTATTTATTTGAGAGAGAGAGAGTGAGCCAAGGGAGAGGCAGAGGGAGAGACTCTTCAAGCAGACTTCGCACTGAGCACAGAGTCCGATGTGGGGCTTGATCTCACAACCCATGAGATCGTGACCTGAGCCAAAACCAAGAGTCAGATGCTCAACCAACTAAGCCACTCAGGCACCCCAACATTGGAGCATTTCTTGTGTGCCAGATATTGTGTTTTATACTCATTATTTAATTGAATGCCCATGGCAATTCTATGACATAGGCACTTTATTGCCCCCCTCCCCCTTTACAGAATAAGAAATGGTCTTAGAAAGATTAAGTAATTTGTCCTAAGCCACATAGATAGTAAATTGGGCAGGGATTTAAACTGGTATCTGACTCCAGAGCTTGCGTTTTTAACTTCTACATTAACCTGTTTCTGTCAAGTGATGAGAATATTAAGTAGGATGAAGAGTTTTTCCAAGTGAAGCTCATGGGCCCACTAGCATTGCAATCACTAGAGGACTTGTTAAAAACATACATTCCAGGGCCTTGTCCTAGACCTACTCAACCAGAATCTCTAGGGACGTAGCTTCATTGACAACCAGTGCAGGGAAGTCCCGTCCCCCTGAGTTCCTTATTTCTCAGAAACCCAGTCTTTTTTATTTATTGCTTGACTTAAGAGAGAGCTATTTACACAATCTACTTGATTTTGCTTGTATATACCGAGGCTCCTCCTGTTTCTTATCAACCAGAAAGGTGTATGGTTTGGTACAATTCAGGAAAATAGAAGCATTCGTCACGGGTACATTGTAGAGTTCCTTTCCTCCCCTTGCAAGAGATATTAAAATGTTTCCCAATGGTTTGGTTTGTAGGAATGTTGAAAAATGAAACAGCTTTAAAGGTAATCATGCCAATTATTCTCATACAGGTGATTTTCAGATAATGTACACCTTTTTCTCAGTATTTTGTAATATGTCATTATTCCACAAATTTTTAGCAAGCAGCTAGTAGTTCATACAATGGTGAGATGCTGGGGTAGAGTAAGGAGTCTAGGATGGGCCCTGCCCATGTGGAACTTCAAGTGTAGAGGGAAAAGATTAGGTTTTCTGAGAGGAGCCCGAGGCCAGTCTGGGGTGGGGTGGTCAAGGTAAGATTCCCTGTGGAAGTGACTCTTAAGCTGCAGCTTGAAAAATGGGTAGAAATTATCCAAATCGAAAGTTAAGAATGAAAACACAATGAAATATAACTATATATCCACTAGGCTATAATCAAAAAGAGTATAAGACTGGAATAACAAGTGTTGGTAAGATTGGGTAAGAACAAGATAAAATTGGAATACAAGTTCTAATTAGACAGATTGGGACTTCTGTATATTGCTGATGGAAATGTAAAATGGTGCAGCCACTTTGGAAAAGCAGTCTGGCAGTTTTTCAAATGGTTAAACATAGAGTTAGCATATGATCCAGCAATTCCACTTCTAGATACATACTCAAGAAAAATGGTAACATTTGTCTGCACAAAAACTTGTATAGGAATGCTCATAACAGCACTAGTCATAATAGCCAAAAAGTGAAAACTCAAATGTCTATCAACTGATAAATGGATAGATAAAATGTGGTGCATCCACACAATGGAATATTATCTATCCGTGGGAAAGAATGAAGTGTTGATGCACGCTACAACACGGACGAACCTTGAGAACCTTCTGCTAAGTGGAAGAAGTCAGTCACAAAGGACCACACATTGTAGGATTCCATTTGTATGAAATGTTCAGAAAAGGCCAAACTATGGAGACAAACAACAGGCTGGCCTTTGCCTAGGGCTGGGGCTGGTAGTGATAGGAATAGGAGAATTGGGGATGATGGCTAAGTGATGCAGGATTTCTTTTTTGGGCAATGAAAATGCTCTAGAATTGACTGTGGTGACTGACGCACAACTCTGTGAATATACTGAAAACCATCAAGGTGTATATTTTAAGTGAATGAATTGTATAGTATGTGGATTATATCTCAATAAAGCTGTTAAAAAATAGGTAAGAAAGAGCATGTACCAAGATCCTGCACAGGCCAGGAGCACCGCACATGAGAAGAGATGAAATATGTCTGGGAAAATTGGAACATGGTAGGAAAAGAGAATGAATGGTTTCAGATGAGATGAAGAAGTCCTCAGGGGCCCTCACTGTGGGGTATTGCCGGCCAGGTTACAAATTTGGGTCTTTATCTTAAGATGAAGTTTGGAAAGATTTTCTTAGCGTAAACAACATATAAAACAAAAATAGCAGGCAGGGCCATGTCACCTGCTGCAACTATTTAGAGATATGCAGACTTGCTCTCCAGATGCCAGGATCAGTGGTGCTTCCAAAACCCCAGTTCCCTCAGCTGACACGCACAGACTGGGTCTGCAGTCTTTGGGCACGGTGGGGGCAGCGGGGAGTGGGAGAATAAAAGAATTGGGTGGGTTTCGTTTTTTTTTTTTTTCTATGCAATCGGCTGACTATCAACACTTCCCCTATCCCTAATTTATTATGTTGATTTACAGTAAATGTTAATTGTGGTTATCTGTACAAGGCACACATACACAAAAATCACTAACAAATCTGCTTATTAATGCCAGTGATTTACAGCTTGGTATTTTGCCCACCAGTCACACTGGGATGAAATCAAGAGAAAGAGGGGGAAATGGAAGTGAGTTCCAAGCTAATGCCTATTCTGTGGAAGGGAGTAGGGATCATTTATAAAGAAAGAGCATGTCAGCTCAAAATAGTCTGAGTATAATAATTCATATCACTGAACATTTTTAAGGCTGTATGATAATATGTATTACTAAACACATATTTTAACGGAGAGGTTCTTTTAAAGCATCAGATACATATACATGCATAAATATGTATGGTTTGTTTTGGAGGGAGAGATTTTTTATAGTCAGCATGCGTTTAGCAGCTATAATAATTTTGGAAGCAAATATCATTCATTTAGAACCTAGACAAGGAAAAAACTGTTCTGTACAGATAGAGCATGTTGGTTGACAGAATCTGGAAGGCAGTGGGGCCACCTCTGATCTTGTGAGGAACTCTTCAGGGAGCAATTGCTGAGCCTGCAAAAGGGACCAAATGCAATTCTGTTGATTTTAAATGTATAATTCCCTTCTGGGTTGGCCTGACTCAATCAAGCGGTAATTGAATTTCATTGGATCTTACTGCATTGTGTCTACCAAAGAAAAGCCTCCAGGTTAGAGTAGATGTAAAAAAAAAAATTGCTAATGCATAAACAGTCTTTTAAACATTTTACTGCTGCTTCAATGACATTAAAAGGGACTGCTGGGCACCCGCACTTTTAAGTTCTGTTTGTGAGGCCTGGGAAGATATTAAGCAAGTTGGCATTGCTTTATTAATAAAAATGTTTATGATAACAAGCATTGACATTTTTCAATCTCCAGACATTGTGCTAGTTTCTTCACAGACCGGTTTCTTACCTAATGCTCATAACACCTTTCTTAGGTAGGTGCTATTTCTAGGACCATTATACAGATGGGGAGACTGAGGCTTGGAGTGCGCAGTGAGCTTGCCTGAGGTCATGTGGCTAGTGGAGGGCAGGGACGAGTGTTGAATGCAAGCAGATTAGGTGGAGCCTACACTAGTAACTATTGTACATTTCTGTCGCTCTGCTTCAGAAGTTACAGCATCAAATTTTCAGCTGAATGTCTGAATAAAAATGACCAAGCCATCTAACCTAATGGTGTGCAGATGGCTTATCCTGAATAGAATTTCAAACCAACATTCCTTGTGTTTCTACCTTGAAGTGTGTGAATCTGGCATTGTACAAGGCACCCAGCAATAAGAGTTGAATCCCTGCAAGCCAGTCAAGAGGAAGCCATTAAAAGCTTCCCATTTTCCAAATTTTTGACCTGGGTTATTCTAACATTTGCCTCAGAAGCAAGGAGAGGGCAAATGAACCTGCATGCATCATGTACTGAAATTGTGATCGTTGTAGTGCCTGTGGTTCTTTATACAAAGGGAGATATTTAGAACAGGAAGGCACAGACTCACGCTTAGGTAACACTGTACCATTATGGGCATCTGGTAATAAGACTTTTGAAGTTATTGACAGTATCTTTCATCTACTGTGGAAGAAAACAGGACTAAAGTTCCTAACAGAGCATCTGGGGGTGGCTCAGGGAGAGACAATAATGACATGTCCCAATGGTGGCAATCTCCCAGGAGCAAATGTAGGAAGCATTAAGGATGTTGGGGAGCAAACTGCTGTCACTGAATTTCTCATAGCCAGAATTAAAGTGGCCAAGGGAAGATCAGAGGGCAACTGGCAAATTGTGGTGCTAAGCATGTTTCTCTCTACTTGATCATTTTCTACAGCCCCTGTTTCAATCCTTTTATCAGTTGATAGAGACTTTAATCCTCTTGCTCCTTTTTTTTTCTCTCTTCCCCATATGAAGTATTGGCATTTGTCTGGTTTTAGATTGACTTTTCTTTTCCTAGCCATATGTGTCTGTATAATAAATGTGTTTATGTGTGCATGTATGCACTCACACACACCTCTACTTGCTCAGCCTATATGATTCACAGCATAAATCATGATAAAATCCTGGGAGTTTAGCAACACGTTCACACACTACATCTCATTTTTTCTCCCCAGAAAACTTCCCCATTCTATAGATGAGGAAGTTGGAGCTCAGTTATCTTGAAAGAATCATCAAAGATCACCCACTTGGCATAGAGGAGAGGCAAACTTGGAAAACATCTCTGAGTTGTTTCTTTTTTTTTTTTTTTTTACTTATGCAAATACCATCTCTTAGGTTTCCAAACTACTGAATTCTCCATTATGCTCAAGTCTTGCTGTCACTCAAGAGGGATGTGTTGAGCTCCATGGGCCAGTCACTGGAAAAGCTAAGCGATGAGTCATGAGGAATGGGAATGGAGATTTTCTAGGAGGTTGAAAAGGACAAGCCCTTTGGTCTCTCATGTCCCTGGTTTCCCACCGTACCTGAAACAGGGCATGTGGTGATGCTATATAAGAGACTGAGGACAATTCTACTACTACTGGATGGCAATCCCCAATGACGGTTATTAGTAGGCCAGGCACCATGCCAAATGCTTTCATGTTTTATCTCACTTGGACCTTCAAACTTGATGAAGTACATACTATTTCTCTTATTTTAGGAGTAAGGAGAGTGGGGAGAAGAGAGGTTAAGTGACTTGTTGAAGTAAGGGCCTTGGAACAGAGTCTATCTGACCTTAAAGCTCTTCCTCTTAAGCTCTCCTATGAAAAAATATAGTGCTACTAATGTTTATTTTATCCACCACATATCTCCTGACTTCTTACACCATTGCTGGCTTTTCTGATGGCCTTCCTGCGGCCAGCTCTCTCTCTTGCCACTTTCAGTTGTTTTTCAACAGAAGAACGGTGGGATGAATGTATGGGGTCTGGGAACTTTTGTCCCACTCCTCCCCTGGCTCATGGATGATCTCAAACTGGTTCGAAAGACTCGCATATTGATTAGAGCGAGGTTTTCCTTTATGCCACCAGCTCATCATGAGGCATATTTCTATACCATGGTCAAAATCTGGGGAAAATGACATCACAGGGCTGCAGGTATAGGATCTATTTGGGGTGGAAAGGGCAGAAGATGGGGACTGGGAACACTCTTGGGAAATATGCCCACTGCAGTGAGAACTGAGAGAAGGTCCCAGTATGTGGACTTAGGTTGCTCAAGTCGGAAAGAAGTTTGACGTCTTCAGCTTGCAAAGGAGAAGGGGGAGAGTTTGTCCGAGATGTAGGACTCGCTGACCAGAAGTGTCAGTATATGCAGGATGCCTCTGTTAACTAAAAGGATCATTACTAGACACTATCCAACATCAAAACCAGCAGAAATATAAAACAATCCAGTTCACAAACATCCTAAGAGTGTCTCAGGGATTCTAGTGATGCTGTTTGTTCCTAGAAAGGTCAGTGGACATGCATCCTGTCTGCTAAGACCTAAGAGCTGATCCCCAGCTTCCTTATCTTCAGGTAAATGGCATTTTTAGGCAGTCAGCATCATTTTCCAGACATCTTTGTCCTAACCTTAGTTGAATCAAGAGCAGCTTTATCTCTTGCAACAACAGCATATGTTCACTAAAAATGTTTTCTTAAAAGATAAAAACAAAGTGAAAGACAAAATGCTGTACTTCTGCTCTTAAACACAATAAGGGCATTTCTCCTTGAGGTGATTATGTATTAAATGTATTAAAGCTTATTGTCTCCATAGGAGGAACTTTCCATTACTTTCTGTGCTCTCCACTTTATCATTAGAGAAGATAATTTTTTGAAGGAGAGCAATAATAAATACTGAGCAGAGGGAACTGAACTAGACACTGGAAGATGCAATCAAGGTTACTGCAAACAATACATTTTTCTACACAATTTTATTGTGCTTGCACACACAAGGACATGGCTGGAAAGTGACTGCCCACTCTGTGCACCCTGTGGCTTTCATTTCCACAGGCCATAAAGAAACTTACCCAATTTATTGGAAGTGTATTATGCTAATAAGGATCTTTTCACATTTCATTCCCCTCCCCCCACAAGTTTGTGTTTATACCAACATTTCAAAATAAAAAGTTAGACTACAAGGTGATTAAAAAGAAATGGACTTGTAGAGGCCACGGCATGTCCTAGAGTGGGGCCCAGAGAAGGAAAACTCTGTAAAACCCATTATAATGGCTTGCAAAGAGGCACAGCCATTATCATGAAGCCATGACTTATTAATTTTAGTTTCTTCAAATAGAATTTGAGTCATAGAGAACTTAGACTGCCTCTACATTGTCAAATTAAAATAGATAATGAGGTCATTATCTGTATATTGCAGAGAAAATCCTTTTTTTCCTATCTTGTTTGTCTTCCCTGAACTGTGGAACGGGACTCAAGTGAATTATGAAACAAAAATCGTCAGAAGAGTTTTCTTTTTAAAACTTGAATATCTAGATAACTGCCTATCTGTCCATTTTATTATTTGATTAGTATAGAAATGTTTCATGAATAAGCAATGTAAACAATTTGACTAAAAGCTAATTATTAATAAACATAGCATGGGAGAGGGCAGCAGAAGTCTGTCTGATCTTGCTTTTTGTTTAAATTTAGGTCGAATTGATTTGATTCATTAATTCAGTCAAAATATGCTATTTAAAAAATGTAGCCAATATAGACATGTTTATAGGAAGAAAATGTAAGTTTCTTCATAATTCCATCCTCAGTATTAACAACTTTCAAAAATGAAAATCAAACAGGGTTTTTAACCTGCTGTTTATTACTTAATAGTATGACTAATACATACCTTTTTTAAAAAAAGGTCTACCTTATTCTTTTTAACAGTCATATAATATATGCGCAAGATAGACAAATTACAGTGCCAGAATGCTCTACATATTTACATTGCAGTTTTACAATAATTTTTTAAATGGTCCCCCACAGGTGGACGTTTTGATTGTTTCCAATCTTTAAGTGTTAAAACAATGCCTTGAACATGTGTTTTTGGATATTTGTACAATAACTTTCTTTGGATAAATTTCTATAAGCAGAAGTGCTGGGTAAAGGAGTATATTAGTCAGGGTTCTCTAGAGAAACAGAAATAAGATATATATTTTAATGAATATAAGGAATTTATTTTAAAGGATTGGCTCATATGATTGTAGGTGCCGGCAAGTCTAAAATGCATAGGGCAAGCTTGTAGGCAAAGGAGTCAGGCAAGAGCTGATGCTACAGTCCTGAGTCCAAAGCCAAGAAAACCAGAGTTTCTGCATTGCTGTCTGGAGATAGAATTCCTTCTTTTACAGGAGACCTCAGTCTTTCCTTGTCAGACCTTCATCTAATTGGATGGGATCACTCATATCCTGGAAATACTGCTTTATTTAAAGTCAACTGATTGTAAATGTCAATCACATCTTTAAAAACACCATTATAGCAACATCTAGACTAGTGTTTGGTCAAAAAACCTGCCACCATAGTCTAGCTAAGTAATTACATAAAGTTAACCATCACAACAACCAATAAAATGTGGTACATCCATACAGTAGAATAGTACTTAGCAACAAAAAGGAATGGAATATTGATACATAAAACATAGGTAAATCTCAAGATAATTATGCTGAGTAAAAAAAAAAAGCCAGATTAAAAAAAATAATTACTACAAAATCCAATTCATAGAAAGTCTAAAAAGATGCAACTATTCTTTAGTGATATTAAGCAGATGGATGTTGCCTTGAGATGGGAAGAGAGGCAGGAAGGAGGAATCATCAAGGGGTAGGAGAAAATTTGTGGGCAGTAGATATGTTTATTATTTTGATTGTGGTGATGGTTATACAGGTATAGATATTTGTCAAAGCTTACCAAATTGTGCGCTTTAGATACGTACAATTATACCTCAATAAATATTTGTTAATACTTTAAAAAAATTAACATCACAAGGGGTATGTATTATTTTAAGGACTTTGATAAGTATTGCCCAAAGCCCCTGCTGAAATGTTGTAGGAATTTGCATTCCCTTGAAGAATGTACTAGGGTTGTCCCTTTTGCTTACTGTTTCTCCCTTTAAAAAAGCTTTTATTATAGAAAATTTCAAACCTACATGAAGTACAGACTATCATACCATCACCTCCCATGTTTCTGTTCCCCATGATCAACTGTCACCAAATCATGGCCAATCTTTCTTCATGTCAACTACCACCAGGTGCCTCCGACCACCACCCGTCTACCACCAATAGGTTATTTGGAAATGAATTCCCGACATCATATAATTTCTTCTGTAAATATTCAGTATGCATTTTTAAAAGATCAGAATTCTTAAAAACATAACCACAACACTACTAAATTCACACCTTAAAAATAGTTAATTCTTTATATCATCAATTATCTGTCCAATGTTCAAATTGTCTCACATGTTTTTAAGTTGGTTTATTTGAATTATTTGCATTGGGCTCCCTGCTCAGTCGGGAGCCTGCTTCTCCCTCTACCTGCTGCTCCCCCTGCTTGTGCTCTCTAAATAAGATCTTTAAAAAAAAAAATACTTGAATCAGGGCCCAGAGAAGTTAGTACATTGTGTTTGGTTGATATGTTCCTCCGGTCTCTTTTATTTATTTATTTATTTGACAGAGAGAGGGAGAGAGACAGTGAGACTGGGAACACAAGCAGGGGCAGAGGCAGAGGGAGAAGCAGGTTTCCTGCGGAGCAGGCAGCCCAATGCGGGGCTCGATCCCAGGACCCTGGGATCATGACCTGAGCCGAAGGCAGACGCTTAACAACTGAGCCACCCAGGCACCCCACTCTGGTCTCTTTTAACCTACAGACTCTTCTTTCCTCTTTTTTTCCCTTTCAATATGTGCAATATGAATATGCAGAAGGAATCAGGGCCTGTACAGCCCCCTCACTTCTGTTAAACATCAGATTCAAGGATAAGGCTGATGTTCCTATATGCTTTGCACCCGTTCCAGGTGGGAGATGAGGAGATAGAGAGGCATGTGAACAAAAACAGCGATTCCTAGCATTTTAGAGTTTTGGGATATGTACAACTTTCAGGAGAAATTCGGTACCAGAGGGAACTATCAATTTTTTATATAGCTAGATGAGGACATTCAAAACAAAAATTAAAATTGAGAACAGTAATTATCATTTATTACTATCAAAATTTCATAAAGTAAAAGCTATATGAGTACTCCGAAAGCAGAAGGGGAAACTTTCAGGATGAGAGCCAGTCATTTCAAATGGAACAGTTCCCAGAGTGTAGAGCCTGCAGAATAGAATCTGGGAACTATTAAAAGTGAGAGGACTTAGATTTTTGAGCTTATATATGCACCAATTTTCTGTGTGACCTTAAGTAAGACCATTCTCTGGGTCTCAGTGTTCTCATTTAAAATGAGTGGCTGATTGAAGGGTGTCTATGGATGTCTATGGATGAGCTTCAGGGGTTCAGGACAAACCTCAGATAGCTTCATAATCATAAAAACTCATCTATCTGGGTCATGTTTCATAACTTTATCATATTCTTAGTAGGTCTAACTTCAAAAAGGCTAAGATTTACTAAACTTGATGATTTTGGTGACCTAGTGGAAATTACATCTGAATTCTAAAGATTTTATTCTAGGCTATTTCATGGGTCTACATTTTGCCCGGCACAGATGGTCCTTCACTCTATCCATTGTTTATCTCATGGATAAACAATGGATAAACATTGTTTATCCATTGTACCTCATCTAATCTTATACCTGGGGGCAACGTGCAGAAGAATATTAGAATATTAGTCCATTCAATGAGATGTGACTTCCAATACACCTACAGCCCTAGCATACCTTCTATTTGTCTCCATTTGGGGCCCAGTGCAGCACCACTTTTTACTTATTTTTCCCCTGATTGGAAGGCAAGCTAAAGTAGCTCCACCAACTATTAGCTATGTGATCTTGGACAAATCTTGCACCCTTTTTGAGCCTCAGCTTTCTCATCACCTATTCCTCATAGGGGTTTTGTAAGGCTCAACTAAGATAATGGAATACATTGCATTTATTGTAGAGTTTGCACATATTTAGCAACTACAGTCACTATTCTTTGGTGTGCAAAGAGCTTCCAAAGTTCATAACTCAAGGTCTAAGTCTAATTACTAAAGTTGACTTTAAAAATCCAAAATGCTTTCAAAAAGTAGATTTCAAAGACCAGGAAACATGTCATGCTCTATAACTATTTTGCTTTGTCAAGAAGCCACCCTATCAAGTCGTTATTTGGTCATCTGTTGTCACATGCTGTCATTTCATTCTGTACATAATAACTGGCCTCGTTGAATGTTCAGGATAGGGAACCTAGCAGAACCACTGCTGGGTGGGAAATTCAATATATCTGCCAGATTATAATGAAATAAACAGTAATTGCTTATGCATATAGAACAAAATGCAATCTCCTTTAAACCACCAAAAAGCTATTGCCCTGTCAAGTGGCTATGGAACTGTACATTTCCAATTCTTCAGTTATTAATATCACCATAAATACACAAATCCTTTTTGGAAAAAAATGTCTAACACACAAGTCAACACTGTTCATTTTAGTTAACTAGAAACAGTTTATTTAACATATTTGTCAGCTCAGGATGGAAAAAGTGTCCTTTATTATCAGCAAATATAATGTCATCCATGTTTCTGGTGCTTTGCCAGCAACCAGGGGATTAATCACACTATTTTCAAGTTGCAGTTGGAACATGACAGGTAGGAATTCATTTTCTGCACCACAACCAGAAATCTTTTAAAAATATAAATCAGAGCATGTCACTCCCCTGCATAATATTCTCCTCCAGTGCTACCCCTTGTAATGGAAGCTATATTCAAACCCCTGACCAGGGCCCATAAGGACTGACATCACCTGGATCTCGCCCACTTGTTTGCTATCACCATGCAATCTTGCTTCTTTTTCTTCCTAGAGCACTTCCCCTACCCAAGTCCTTGGGCCTTTGAACTAATCTCAAATTGCCCACTGTCAGCTTCATCTCTTCATTCAGGTCTCAGCTCAAATGCAACCACCTCTGAGGGGCATCCCCTGACCACCTAATCTAAATAGGGTGTTCCTATTTAGATTAGGATTATTATCTAATCACACTATCCCATTTTACTGCGTTTATTTTTAGGATTATTTTAGGATTATTATCTATCACACTATCCCATTTTACTGCTTTTATTTATTTTATTGTTATGTTAGTCACCATACAGTACATCATTAGTTTTTGATGCAGTGTTCCATGATTCATTGTTTGCGTATAACACCCAGTGCTCCATGCAGTATGTGCCCTCCTTAATACCCATCACTCTTATCATCTAAATGGCTGAAGTTATCCTGCTTATTTGTGCCTCTCCTGCTAGAACATTAAGTAGCAGGAAGGCAAGGATCCTGTTTATTCTGTCTACCTCTCTATAACTGAATGCCAGGTTGTATCTGGTTCAGGGTAAATAGCACGTATTTGCTACATAAAGAACAAAGGGAGGGAGGGATAAAAAAGGATAGAGATAGGACAGATCTCATTAAAGTCTGAGACCAGATATTTGTCTGGAAGCTGATCCTGCTCCTACCTCATAGAATTGTAGAATGAGATGACTCAGCTGTTCTACTAGAGAAAGCAGGACTCAGAGAGGTGAAGGCACTTAATCAAAAGCACATAGTGAAAGAATCACAGCTTAAGCTTTCTGCTCCTAGATCAGTAGACCTTCTACTATCCTGCAATTCCAATGGGAAAGAGACTCTCCAGTGGCCCAGAGAGGTCATGTCTGGAGGTTGGAAGGGACATAGGATCTAGAAGTCAAAAATGGAAGCCAACTCACAGGTTTCTGGGGCCTGCTGGAGAAGCTCAACAGAGCCCTCCCCTCCAGACCTTCTCAGGTCTTTCTCATAGACCCTGTGGTCTAAGGCATGCCTGTGCAGCTGTGTGGTGGCTTTGCCCCATTGTCAGGACCAGGCTTCAGTATGATGCTTCTAGCTGATGCCTTATTCATTCATCCATCTTCCATAAGCACTGTGCTAGGGATGATGCATATCAGAGGAACCAGTATGGAGATGGTTTCTGCTCTCAGGGTGTTTGTTTTCATAAAAAGCACACAACTGAACAATCTGTTTCTATAAGTGGCAATGAGGGTTAAGACCAGGGATATACAGGGGCCCTAAGCTAGTCTAGGGGACCAGAGAAGGTTTTTTGGGGGAAATGACATTTAAATGAGGCTGGAGAGGGTATGGTGGCTAGAGAGCTGGAAGAGTGAGGGCTCTAGGCCTGGAGGTGAGAAAGTGTCATTATGAGGAACTATTTTCAGTCATTAATGATAACAGTTAACAATAACAGCTAGTAGGTATTGATCCCTGTCTCTGTGCTAACCATTGAACTATGTGCTTTACATGCTGTCTTTCCTTTACTCTTTACCAGAGCTGTGAGAGGTATAATCATTATTATTCCTACCCTATTGATGAGACAGAGGCTGAGCATATAGGAAGTCAATCAACTACAACTGGTCTGTCCAGAGGGATTCTCATTGCACAGTGGTGTAGTCTTCCTTTTGCCTCCCAACAAATGCTTTATGCATCTCTGGCAGACTAGATGTTTCCTCAGCCTTTCTCAGGGGCTCATCTATGTTAGTTCCATATATGTCCACAGAGGAAAAGAGCTATGCAAATTTTTCAGAGTGGTTGATAGGAAAAACTAGTTTGTTAAAAATTAATTGGCTGAACACATGCAGAAGAATGAAACTGGACCATTTCCTTACACCACACACAAAAATAGACTCAAAATGGTTGAAAGACCTAAACGTGAGATAGGAGTCCTTTAAAATCCTAAAGGAGAACACAGGCAGCAACCTCTTCGACCTCAGCCACAGCAACTTCTTCCTAGAAACATCGCCAAAGGCAAGGGAAGGAAGGGCAAAAATGAACTATTGGGATTTCATCAAGATAAAAAGGCTTTTTTTTTAAAAAAAGATTTTACTTATTTATTTGACAGAGAGAGACATAGCGAGAGAGGGGAACACAAGCAGAGGGAGTGGGAGAGGGAGAAGCAGGCTTCCCATGGAGCAGGGAGCCTGATGTGGGGCTCGATCCCAGGACCCTGCGATCATGACCTGAGCTGAAGGCAGACGCTTAACGACTGAGCCACCCAGGCGTCCCAAGATAAAAAGCTTTTGCACAGCAAAAGAAACAGTCAACAAAACCGAAAGACAACCGACAGAATGGGAGAAGATATTTGCAAATGACATATCAGATAAAGGGCTAGTATCCAAAATCTATAAAGAACTTATCAAACTCAACACCCAAAGAATAAATAATCCAATCAAGAAATGGGCAGAAGACATGAACAGACATTTTTCCAAAGAAGACATCCAGATGGCCAACAGACACATGAAAAAGTGCTCAACATCGCTCAGCATCAGGGAAATCCAAATCAAAACCTCAATGAGATACCACCTCACACCAGTCAGAATGGCTAAAATTAACAAGTCAGGAAACGACAGATGTTGGCGGGGATGCGGAGAAAGGGGAACCCTCCTACACTGTTGGTGGGAATGCAAGCTGGTGCAGCCACTCTGGAAAACAGTATGGAGGTTCCTCAAACAGTTGAAAATAGAGCTTCCATATGATCCAGCAATTGCACTACTGGGTATTTACCCCAAAGATACAAGTGTAGGGATCCGAAGGGGTATGTGCACCCCAATGTTTATAGCAGCAATGTCCACTATTGTGGACATCCAAACTGTGGAAAGAGCCAAGATGTCCATCGACAGGTGAATGGATAAAGATGTGGTATATATATACAATGGAATATTATGCAGCCATCAAAAGGAATGAGATCTTGCCATTTGCAATGACATGGATGGAACTGGAGGGTGTTACGCTGAGCAAAATAAGTCAATCAGAGAAAGATATGTATCATATGACCTCACTGATATGAGGAATTCTTAATCTCAGGAAACAAACTGAGGGTTGCTGGAGTGGGGGTGGGGTGGGAGGGATGGGGTGGCTGGGTGATAGACATTGGGGAGGATATGTGCTATGGTGAGCGCTGTGAATTGTGCAAGACTGTTGAATCACAGATCTGTACATCTGAAACTAATAATGCAATATATGTTAAGAAAAAAAAAAGAAGAAGATAGCAGGAGGGGAAGAACGAAGGGGGGAAAATTGGAGGGGGAGACGAACCATGAGAGACTATGGACTCTGAAAAACAAACTGAGGGTTCTAGAGGGGAGGGGGCGGGAGGATGGGTTAGCCTGGTGATGGGTATTAAAGAGGGCACGTTCTGTGTGGAGCACCGGGTATTATACATAAACAATGAATCATGGAACACTACATCAAAAACTAATGATGTGATGTATGGTGATTAACATAACAATAAAAAATTTAGAGAAAAAAAAGAAATGCTATTAAAAATGTTAATTCTGTTAAAAAAATTAATTGGCTGAAAAATCAATTGGCCAAATAATCAATTAACCTGAAACTGTCGAGGAGGTTTTACTCGAGCTGTTTTGCTACCATGTTTTAAGTTGAAGATGTTCCTTAATTTGAAGGCTGGTAAAAATGTAGATGAGTGTGTGTATGTTGTATGAGTGTGTGTGTGTGTGTGTGTGTGTTTTGGGAGTGTGGTAGAGGGCTTGGCCCAGTGCAGCTAATACAGTGAAAATATTTTCGAAGAGAAAAATCTATCTTTCAGCAAAATGATTATTTGGAAAATTGGCTCTAGGGAAATGGTTTTCCTGCAAATTTGGTTTTAGTTGGGAATTAACCTTGGGACCCTCAGGGCCACCTGGAACAAAATTCTTTGGGAATGACTTGGTAACTTTGAAGCCAATGCCATCTTCACCTTGTCTGCCCTAGTGAAGCTAGCATTGAGAATGAGACTTAATCCTTCAAGCTGTCTAGGAAAAGGAAAGAGATGGCTTCCTTCCCTCACCTGTTGGAGTCTATACACATGTTTGTGGTCTCAGTAAATCCTCCATTGTGTCAGCTCAACCCCTTCCTGCTTATCTAAGCCAGTCTCCTGGACTTCTGCCTCTGATAAATCACCCTGGTTCAAGCAAATCTTAAATGAAAGGCAGTTCTATACAAGGTTTAGCAAGGATTTGATTGGAAAGACACCAATCTATGTATAGAAGGGCCAAAAAGGTCTTAAAACAGAAAAATGGTATTCAATCATTTGGAAGATCTACAAAACAAAAATAAAAACCCTTCTACGATTACAGTTCCTCTTGATTCATGAAATATTTGAAGGGAAGAGAACAGAAGCTCAATCTAGCTTCCTCTCCTGATAATTAAAAATCAAGGTCTAAACCATGTGGACATATGCTACAAATAAGTCTTACAAGTAATTTTACATGCAGTATTTTTGTTTAGCTTCTTAGAAATAATGTTTCTGAAAACTCTAGATCAGAATTCCTAAACTGTGGTTCAGAGACCCCTGAGGACATCTGAAGCCCTTGCAGGGGGGCCCACAAGAGAAACACTGTTTTCAAACCAAAACACTAAGATGCTATTTGTCCTTGTCACACTCATTCTTTCACAAGTGTACAGTGGAGTGTTTCAGAAGCGACATGTTGTTGTGGGGTGTAGACTTTGTTCTGATGGCTAATGGAATGGCTACTTGCACATTCTTATATTTTACAAATTTCTGTTTTTATTTCCAATATGGTAAATATTCAGATATAATCCACACAAATAAGAGGCTCTTTGTAGTCCTCAATCATGCTTAACACAGTCATGCATGGCCTGATTCACCATTTTACATAGGCAGTGCTTTCAGTCAACAGATATTTATTGGGTAGCTATTGCATGCAAGTCATCCTTAGCAAAACCTGAATAAGGGCTCATGTCTGAATTGCAGATGGCACTACCTAGATATTCTCTAACTAGCTGACTGTCTATGCATGATCTAGAAAGGAGAAGCCTTTATCAGGTTATGAATGTTTCCTGGTCTTCGACATTTCACTTCTCAAGGTCTCTCAGACTAGAGGCAGGACAAGAGTGGTCAGACTTACATGGTCTATTGCAATGATTATCCACTATAAACACTACTTCTCCATCCTTTATCTCATCCCTAAAAGGGAGTCACATACTGAGGCCTACAGGTGGGGACATTTGCAAGAGGGGGAGCAGGTGTTGTCTGGGTATCCCCATGTAGTGGACATCTGATATTTTTGCTTCCTTGGCACCTGTTTTTCCTTTTCTGAACAGTTCCTTGATTTTCAGGTTTGTGCTTCAGATCTAGACATAATGAATTGTCATGTTTCATTTCCTGAGCTTAAAAATTGAACATAGGCATACTGGACCCTACTCCAGGATAAGGAGGCCAATACAGAAGAAAACATGTGGAGAAAGAGACAAAGAGAGTCTAGTTCCTTATTGTGTTCCTAGCACCTAGCACAGTCCCTGCACATTGCGGGTGCTCAAAAGTATTTATTGATTCAACTGACTTTAATCTAGCTGCTTTACAAGTGACTGGAGCATCTCAGATAGAAACAGAGGCCCATTTCATCCTTTATCTTGAACAGGCATCAGCTCCAGAATATGCCCACTGGCCTATCAAAGTTTGATAAAATCAATTTCTTCTTCTCTCTTCTATTTACCCTTCCTCTTTGCTGCTACCTCATACCATTTCTCTAGTTTTTAATTTTCATTCCAAGTACCCCCTTGAGAAGGTAGTTATTTTATATCAGGACACTCGATATGCTGCTTGATTCAAAAGCATGCTTTTCTGAAAGTATTTTTAACTTTGCATTTCTATGTTTAGCTTCTCTTGGCTCCTAAATCTTGTGAAAGAAATTTTAAATTTGGCCAACCTATGCCAACATTCATAGTCTGGATCTGGAGCCAAGAAACATGAACCAAAGTAGATTAGGAGAATAAGTGAGAAGAGGGAGAGTTTAATAAAAGGAGGATTATAATTAGCCAGATTTAGTACTCAATAGGTTTGGCTCTTTCAATCAAAGAAAAACTAACCTATTCAAATTTCCATCTGAAATTTACACAACTATTTCAGAATCCCACTTATGTAAAGATTCAGTGGATCCGATGGCCTGTAAATGCATCAGGTCAGTAGGAAGGATTCATGGCATTCTGGTGTCCAGCAGATTGACTAGGAGAATAGATCGCAACCCTGCATCTTTGGTTGGTCAAGTTTTTATAAGAAGCCATGTTAAGAAGAGTTCAGTTAACCAATCTCCTTTTCTTCTTCCATGTGCAATCAAGGGGGTTTCTTCTAGAAAAATTTGAGATAAGATATATCTCTTGTTTACTGTCAGGCTGACCCCAAGAATTAAAAAAATATATTGGCAGGACACTGTCCATTCCTCAAATCTGCTTGCCTCTGCTTGGCTTTAATCTTGCTCTACATGGTTGAGCAAGATGACAGCCTCACACCCATACCTTACCAGCTCAGTATATCCCTGATCTTCAGAAGCCAACTCCCAGCTTCAATAGCAAAATCCAAATAAGGACACTGAGTCCATATCTAAACCAATTACTGAGGCCAAGGGGATGGGTGCTGTAATTGGTCAGGCGGTCGTCAGGTGCTTAGGGTGTGTGTGCATGTGTGTGAGTATGTGCATGCTCATGTGTGAGTGCATATGGAAACGTGTAGGGTGTAAGAGGAGATGGCGCTCCACACAAACATCACTGAATGGATTCTTCATTGAAAGGATTCCAGTACTAGAAAACAGAAACAACATGGATCTACCGTGTAGGTCTCTTCCCTAGAAGATCATGCGTTTCGCATTTTTCTAATCTTTGTATCTCCCATCCCAAGTATGACACAGAGGCTCAATACATATATGTTGAATGAACAAACATAGAGCTATATGCGGTAATATATATGCCTATCCTTATAACAAGGACCAACTCTGTGTAAACTCTAATGCGGTGTTTTGCTGAATTCATGTCCATTATGTTACAGCCCCCTTCCACCTTCCTCTTTCCCCACCTTATCACGCACAGGCTCATTTCTTTTTCTGCACTTTTCTACTTAATTAGTCTTAAAGTATTACTCAGGTGTATTTCTTCCATGAAGGCTTCCCCGAGGATTACATGACTCAGTACTTTCCCCATCTTTAAGTTACTGTTGCCTTGGTTTTCTGTGCCTTGCCCTTCATGAGTAAAGTGTTATTTAGAGCAGGGCCCTTTAATCAGACTGCTCACATTCAAATCTCCACCAGTTATGGGCTTTGCCATCTTGGCAAACTTCTTAGTTTCCTTGTCTGTAGAGGATGATAGTTACAGTATCTCCCTCACAGGGTTGTTGCAAAGATTAAATAATATGATAACCATAAAAGGCTTAGCATTGTGCCTGGCACAAAGTGCTTAGCGAATATTGACTATGGTTATGCCTGATGGAATAAAGAGTTGTGCTCCTGTAACAGACACAGGAGATGCCCTGCACCTTGTTTCCTTGGCCCACCTGACTTGCGGCAGCTGTTGCAGATGTTGATAAACCTCCCACCTTACCCCTCCTCTCTGAGGGCCTTTGGTCCAAGGAAGCCTTCTCTGTGGCAATTAGGCACAGATGGAGGTGTATGGGAGTTAACCACTTGGATGTAGCCTTCAAACACTGGAGGATGAATGTCAGCGGGTAAATGCGCAGCCTCCCTGCTCTCCGGTCTTAGGATTCTTGGGTGTATTCCCCACAGTTTCTCAGAGGATCCCCAGCAGGACTGCGCCTCACTTGTCCATAGTGGCTGGATTTATTTCCTTCCTTCCTTCCTTCCTTCCTTCCTTCCTTCCTTCCTTCCTTCCTTCCTTCCTTCCTTCCTTCCTTCCTTCCTTCCTTCCTCCCTCCCTCCCTCCCTCCCTCCCTCCCTCCCTCCCTCCCTCCCTTCCTCCCTTCCTTCCTTTTCTTCCTTTTCTTCCTTTCTTTCTCTTTTTCTCTTCCTCCCTTCCTCCCTCCCTCCCTCCCTTCCCTTCCCTCTCCTTTCCTTTCCTTCTCTCCCTCTCTCCCTCCTTGCCCTCCTTCTTTCCCCTCTCTCTCTTTCTGGCATTTCTCTCTTCTAACTTGCCCACTTCTTTGCTTGTGCCTCCTGGGATCACCTCACACATAAATGCCCTGTACCAAGTCTTTGTCTTAAGGTCTGCCTTGGGGGAATCCAAATTAAGAACAGGTCCCAAAGAAAGTCATTTCTCAGGATATATTTACTTAAGGCAGATCACACCCCCTTTTTTGTAGCTCTGTATTGTTTGGCATGTTTTGTGTCCTGACACCCAGTAACTATTTGGTAAATAAATGATATATTTTGAGAAAAATTTTAGTATTTAAATTCAAGAGAAGGAAGCTCTATCATTATTTCTCACTACAGTTGGTGAGACTAATTTGCTATTTACATTGCTATTAGGTTCAAGTTTGGGATACACATACACAAAAGCTTGAACTTCTTTTGGAAAATTTAGCCTCAGAATTTTAACTTGTGAAAATGAGCCATAAATTGGGTTTATTTATAAAAGTGACTTCACACTTTACTTGGTGGATTTTACTTTGTTGAGGAATCACCCATCTATTGAATGACTGTACTAACACACAAAGATGCCAAAATATAAACTACCAACTAGAGAGTTGTACGTTTTTTTCAATAATGCAAAAACTTTACACTATGTTACTGAAAAAACAGATGTCCTGGTACAGAAGTGGAAGCAGAAGTGTAAAAGAGAGAGAGAGAAAAGGCCTTTGCTTTCTTTCAACTTAACAAATGGTTTATTCTTTCCAAATACAGATAGCTAGGCTTTGTTTGTTTTATGATTTACAAGTACCCTGCCATTTCCAGAAATGATTTGGCAACTATAGAGTGAACAAGACAATGTTTAAAAAGGTGAACAATAGCAAGGTATACTAATAATGTGTAAGATTAGGACTGAAGACTGTATCAGTTAACTCTTGCTATGATAATGCTGTGTAATAAGCCACCGCCAAACTCAGTGACTTAAAACCATTACTATCTATTCTTACACTGTGTCTATACAGTGGCTACAGTAGCTCTGCTTCATTCATGATCATTCCAGGGCTTAGGATGGAAAGGGGGGCACATCTACAAGAAGGAGGCCTTCTCTTGCTGATGACAGAGACATAGGAAGGCAAGAAGGGACATACCATGCCCATTAAGGTCTTGTTTGGGAATGACGTACCATCACTTCTGCACACCTTCCATTGACCAAAGCAAGTCATTTGCCAAACTCAACATCAGTGAGGCAAGGAAATACGTGCTGTTTCTGTGAGATTAAGGCAAAGGTGGCTTTTCAAAATACTGTTGGGGTAAGGGAATGCAGAATTGTGACCAAAAATTTATCTACAACAGGGAATATTATCATACTGCTGTCTAATGTCCATTATGTCACCCCAGCCTCTTTCAATTCACCAAATATATTCTCTTTACACTAATTATTCATTCTGCTTGGAATTACTACCCCCTTATATTTTCCCTTATATCTCCTTACCTTCTATAATGTAAACTCCGAAAGGCAATTTTTTGGGGTCTATTTTTTTTACTGATGGTGGTTTCTTATCTCTTGGATGACATCGACTGCTTAAGTATTTGGATTTGTGCATCAAAGAAGTCCTACAGATCAAAACTCATTGTAAATTCTTAATCCTTTTGTCCATATGATAATCTTCTTCAGATGTTTCAAACCACAGTAAGCTTAAGTAGTTGAGCAGGGAGATACTGTTTTGGAAAGACAGTAATCTGGATAAAATTTATTAACCAGAGGCTCTATTTCCCTCCACAATAGTCCCTGATTCAATCCTTAAAATATCTTGGGTTTATTGACAACCAAGGCTACATGCTCCATTGAAATGTCTTAGGATCCTCCAATATAGCTTGTTAATTGTGCAAGAGTATTCCATATGGCAAGAATTACTTGTTTCTCTTAGGAAGCTCAGCTTATCCTATGGACTGAGTTAGCATCTCATATCTAGAAGGCAAATATTTATTCATTATAGCATTGATTTCCACAGTTTAAATTCAACACACAACAGAATTTAAGATTTAAATCTAAGACATTATCTACAATAAGAAAATGTCCTTACATCATAGGATGTTTCAACTAGGAGATATTCTTTAGTTTTCTGTCTTTAAACATTTATTCATTCATTCAATAAACATTTCTAAGTATGCACCATGTGCCAGACACTGTGCCATGCCTCAAAACACAAGGATAAATGCTTCAAGGAGCTTACACACTAATGGGTAGACAGACACAAACAGATAATTACCATGGAGTATGATCTGTGCTAGAATGAAGATGTATATAGAGTTCCACTGAATCTTCAGATAAATGCAGCTCAAGGTGGAATAAGGGATTCAGGGAGATTTCATAGTAGAGATGAATTGTGAGCCAATTCACGAAAGATGATTAAGACATTTGCACAGCAGGAAAGGGGTTAGAGTGGGGATTGGAGTGAGGGTAGAAGTTTGAATACAAAGGATGGAGTGCATGGATAGTTATAGAAATGTATGAAAATAGCAAGTTTGGGGGAACTATAAAGTCATTCCTCAAACTTACCATCTCAGAGAGATAATAGCTGACCATAGTTTTTATGGTTAAGCAACAGCTTTATTGAAATATAATTAACCATAATATACTACCTTGAAGTTCATCCTTTTGAAGGGTACAGTTCAGTGGTTTTTAGTGTATTTACAGAAGTTAGTATATTCACACAGCAACCTACACCTACTATCTAATTTCAGAACATTTTTATCACCCCAAAAAGAAGTCTTACACCCATTAGCAGTCACACTCCATTCCCCCCCATCCCTTAACCCCTGGAAACTACTAATCTACTTTGTTTTTATGAATTTGTGCATTATAGATATTTATGGTATTATACAATATGTGGCATTTTGTGACTGGCTTGTTTGACTTAGCATAATGTTTTCAAGGTTCATCCATGTTGTTGAACATGTCACTCCTTCTATATTGCTGAATAATATTCCATCATATGGCTATACCTCTTTGTTTATCCATTTATTGGTTGGTGGACATTTGGGTTGTTTCCACTTTTGAGCTATAATGAATAATGCTGCTAGGAACATTTGTGTATAGGTTTTTGTGTGTATGTATGTTTTCATTTCTCTTAGATATACACCTAGGAGTGTAATTGCTGGATCATATGGCTTAACATTAACATAATCATATGTTTAACATTTGGAGAAATTGCTAAACTGTCTTCCAAAGTGGATGCACTATTAACAATTCCACCAGCAAATGTATGAGAGATCCAATTTTTCCACATCCTTGTCAGTATTTGTTATTGTTTGTCTTTTTTATTTCAGCCATCCTAATGGAGTTGAAGTGATAGCTCATTGTAATTTTGATTTGCATTTCCCTAATGACTAGTGATCTTGAGCATATTTCCATGTGCTTTTTGGTTATCTGTATGACTTCTTTGGAATAATGTTTATTTAAGTCCTTTGCTCATTTTAAAACTAAGATGTCTTCTTGTTGTGGTTAGAGTTCTTTATATAGAGAGAGTTTTGTAGAGAGAGATTTCTCTCTCTATATATGTCATTAGAGTTCTTTATATATGTTAGATACGGTCCTTTTTTGAATAGGTGAGTTAGAAGATTTTTCTCCCATTCTGTGGGTTGTCTTTTCACTTTCATTTCATTTATTTTTAAGCTTCAAATAAATGTTTTTGTTTTTCAAAATAATCATATTTAAGAGTCATACATTTATGCCAAAGATGATACAGTACTCAAAAAATAATTATGAGACTCTAATTTTGAACTTCTTTCCTGAACAAGTTATGAATCACAGTAGAAAAATCACTCAATTCTTTATTATATCACGATGTTTTTGACTCAAGGCTATGTTGTTCAATCTGATCATTATATAATTCATTAAATAGAATAAGAGGTATCAGTTACTACTTTTGTCAGATACTATACATATCTAAGTTATTCAAATTTTATTTCTTCCCACTTTTTTGATAGTGTCCTCTAAAACAGAGAAGTTTTCTAAAATTTTGATGGAATCCAATTTATCTATTTTGAATTGCTTATGCTGTCAATGTTATATCTAGGAAACCACTGCCTGATTAAAGTACATAAAGATTTATTCCTATGGTTTCTTCTAAGAGTTTTGCAGTTTTAGATTTTACATGGTCTATGATCTGTTTTGAGTTAACTTTTATATACAGTGTGAGGTAGGGGTCCAACTTCATTCTTTTGCATGCAGGTATTCAGTTGTCTCTGCACCATTTGTTGAAAAGATTATTTTTTTCTTCATTACTATGGCTGGCACCCTTGTTGAAAACCAACTGATCGTATATGTCAAGGTTTATTTCTGTATTCTCAATTCTATTTCATTGGTCTATATGTTTACCTGTATGCCAATACCCACCACATTTTCTTCTGATTTTTAAAAATAGACAGAGAAATACATTCCACCACTGCCTTTAATAAGCTATTCAAGAGGAAAAAAAGACCCAAGGGTCAAAAAAAATTAATCAATTATTTTTCCATCTGAATTTAATAACTGAAAATCATTTTCAGAGTTGGAATAACAGGTCATCATATTCTATTTAAAAAGTTCTTTTATACTGATGGATCTTTTTCCTCACCCACAAAAATTTCCTGGAAGTTATATTTTTAGAATCACGTTATAAATTCCTGCCTTTAATATGCATTTATTGAGGACCTACCCTTTGTAAGGATAGGTAATCTAAACGCTTCAGAAATTAATTTCTAAGGTTAATAACCATGTCTGTAACTGTATATATGAATGTATGTGTAGTGTATTCATCTTCCACATCAATATTTTATGTATTTTACTTTACGTCTGCCATTTACTGGCTGTGCACCCTTGGGGAAGTTACATAATTTCTTTGACTCCTAGTTTCCTAATACCAAGAGTATACACTCATTGAGTTCTTATAAATATTAAATGAGAAACACATGTAAAGATTTTAGTAGAGCATCTGATACACAGAAGAATTTAAAAGGCTTAGACTAATAAACCATTATTAGGTATAACATCTTGTACCGGAACAATAAGGAAAGTATTGAGATTTGTCATATTCTCTCAGAAACTACTTTTAAAAAAAGCCTTAGCCATTAGTATTAGTAGGAAATGTTCAAAAGTATCTGTTGACAAAATGTAATTTTCCGGTGTTAAAGTGAGAAACTAGAAAAGGACAATAAGTAATTCCTAGAGATAGTTCACCAAAAAATTGTTAATTTTTCCTCCTAGCTATAACTTTGTTCCATACTCACATAAAAAGCAGAAAAATGGGTTGGCAGAAATTCAGTTAATTTCTGATTTAGTCATTATTTGCTGACTTCTTCCAAGGCTGTTCATTTCATCTTTCTATTAAAAAGATGGCTTTCTAAGCAATTTAACAGGGTAAAAAAACTAAAATACGTGGGCAATAAGCATGGTGGATAAAATATTTGACAGCACACATCCAAATGTGCTGTACTTGAATTTCAGCTCTAATTTACTGATAAATAAAAGTTTTCTAGTGTCTCATCTTTCCCACTAGTTATAACATAGTTTTATTTCTTAAAGAAGTTTCCTAATGTGGATATTTTCTAAGGGAAGACCATAGTAGACATCAGCTGCATTTTGGTTGTCAAGCACTCGTTTTTCCTTCTTCTGCTAATAACACCTTGATTTCTTTTGGGGAATCACATCTTTTGGGGGATTGTCCTTCTTCTACAGAAGGGACATTCCCAAGCCAAGAGGTAATATATATGACTCAACTTAGACCAACTAGATTATTTTTCTGGATTTTGGACCTTGAATGACATGATGTAAGGATGGAATGAAGGGCTGAATTGAATCATGCCTATAGCAACACATGGACTGAACTATGAATTAAAGCCATTCCTTCATTTTTACTGCATATGTGCCTTGAACTGCCCCATTTCCTGTATTTTTTAAGTCCGGTTCCTGAGTGTTCCCTTTCTTTTCTGTGTGCTTCCAATAAATGACTGCATTTTTGTTACTCAAAGGCAGTTTCTGTTACTTGCAATTTCAAGAACTCTCAGTGATACAGTCTGTCTCCAGCCCTGCCCATTCCCAGACCCTCCAAAAGAAGTAGGCTCCACAAGTGAGTTTTCCATATGTATTTGTTGACCTCTTTAATCTCCCCCAAATGCTCACCCTTAAATTCTCTTGAAATTCTCCTATTCCTTTTAAGTCCCAGAATCTCTTAAAGTGTTCCAGAACTCTCCTTCAAAGGATTTATTAAGACCTTGTAGGATAGGAGAAAGTGACATTTGATAATGATAGAGAAAATCACAAAATCCTTCTTCCACTTCCATCCTTCAGTTATTCAATAAATATCTATTGAGGACCTGCCATGCCCTGTCCTAGATACTAGAAATACAAAAATGACTAAGACAGAGTCTTGTTCCCTAGACAGCCTGGAGTCTACTAGGGGAGATAAAGCCCACAGAAATAACAGTAATGCCATAGAGAGTGTGATAAGAGCTATAATTGAGGTACAGATCAAGTGCTTGAGGAGCACAAAGGAGGGAAGATTAATTCAGGCTGGAAGGATTGGGGAAGATTTCAGGGGAGGAGATGAAATTTCAAGCTAACTAATCCTCCTGTAAGTGCCCAGTGGCCAATTATCTCCATGAGATGGAGTTTGCAAAATTAAGCCTGACCTGTAGAAGTTAGTTTATTTTCTCTTAGCATGGCATATTACCATTTCCAAGGTTTATGTCTTCTTGGGCAATGTACTAAATTGCTTAGGACAGGACGGAGTAAATATGGATGTCAAATCTTGCTGGTCTATGCCTAATATGTCTGGGGCCTGGTGTTTGCATCTTTTTAGTCAGTGGGACTAAATGACAACTGACCATGGCCTATATTGGGGCCACCGTGTTTCTTAGCAAGCTTTAAATATGGTTTAAAATTAACTACCAGCTCCTAGAGCTGCTTGGGCTTATTTTCTTTAAATGGAGACAGTAGCAAGGATAGAACCTGCAAGTTGTTTTCAGCTGCCTTGAAAAAGATACTCATTTCATATTCTTTTATGTCCACATCTTCCTTTTTTCCTGCCCACATAGTGAAGCCAAATTTCTTCTTCATTTTAGCAGAGAAAGGGTGTTCTGAATTAATCTAGGACGGACAATCAGTCTGACAGAACAGGCTTGAAAAACTTATTACTGCTCGTGGCCATACTTGTAGGGATTTTGCGTGAAATGTTCCTTTCATGCTGGTAACCTCTAAGATGTGAGGGAGCAGCGTTATTTGGAACACAAAGTGTTGTGTACCTAGGTGACAATGAATTCATCTATCCAGCCAGAGAGAATAAAATTGAAAGAGGAAAAGCCACTTATTTTTTAAAAGTTTTGTGTTTTTTTTTTTTTTTAAGAGAGTGGTTCAATTTGATCAAATAAGTTGCCCAATGACCCCTCCGCCTGCCTACAAAATTCACATTCTGGACAGTGTTTACATTAGTCTTCCACTGGGCAAGAGAAAAGAGAAAGAATGGAAGGTCACTGCTTCTTATTGACCTGGGGAGAAAGACATTGGAAATCCTTGGTTTATTGAACCCTGATGTGTGTGCACATCCTAGTGAGGAACCTAGAGGGGCTCACATTCCCAGAAGCTCCTTGGGAATGACATAACACTCCTCTAGAAATAGGCAGAAAAAGGAAAGAAGGCTTCATTAGGAATTATAATGCTGCCCTACTTTTCCAACATCAGCGTCCCGAATTTTCTGCTCAGTTCTGTGATCCCTCAGAATGTCCTAAAGACCTTTGTCATACATGGGAAATGGTGAACATGGAAAAGGCAGAGAGTCTTCAGACCTATGACCCTTTACTTGTTCCCAATGCTTATTGGGGAAAAGGCTACTTTTGAAGTTTATCTGATAGGGCACAGGAAATTGCTTGGGCCCAAAGAGTGCATACGGATTTGCTATTATGCGTTGGATTGGGTCCTCCAAAAATATATATGTTGGAGTCCTAACTGCCAGTACCTCAGAATGTGACCTTATTTGGAAACTAGTTAAGATGAGGTCATCCTGGAGTAGGGTGGGCCCCTAATCCAGCATGGCCTGGTGTCCTTATAAGAAGATGACCACATGAAAACAGAGACACACAGGGAGAACACCGCAGGGTGAGGGCAGTAGAGGCTGGAGTGAGGCAGCTGAAAGCCAAGGAATGCCGAAGACTGCCAGCAACCACCAGAAACTAGGAAGAGGCAAGGAATGATTCCCCTTCAGTTTTCAGAGGGAGCATGGTCCTGCTGGATCTCAGACACCTAGACTCCAGATTATACAGAAGATAATAAACTTCTTTTGTTTGAATCCACTCAGTGTGTGGGATTTTGTTACAGCAGCTCTGGGAAACTAATACATTTGCTTATCACTCTCATATCCTGTGCTTTGTTGACACCTGCGACACAGACACGCAGGTTCATGGACCCCTGTACACCTGTCTCCTCTTCACCATTAGGCTCGGGGCTCCCTAGAACTATGTGCATGTTCTAAGTTAGCTATATGCTTTCCTACCTCCATGAATGTGTTTTCTTTCTGGCACAGCCAGGACCCAGGATCCTGGCTTGCTCATCATTCAAAGTCAGCTTTGACTCCCCTTGAGAACAAGTGTGACTTAGTGTGAGTGAGAATAACCTTGTCCTCCCAAGTCGTTTCTTTGTACCAGCCTCTGCTTGCCATTGAGCTAGCTCACTGCATGTCTAATTTCTCTCCATATTATTACTTTAAAAGTAGAGACTTTTTTGGTTCATTTTGTATCTCTGAAAGGCTTGCTTCTCAAATTATGGTCCTCAAACTAGGAGCATTGGATCAAAGAATCTCAGGCCCCATCCCAGACCTCTTGAATCAGAATCTTCATTGTAACAAACTCCAGTGAGATTATGCTCACGGTAAAATTTGAGAAACACTCTCCTAGAGGACCTTGGGATACCAGCTACTGTTAATTGGATGCATGCTTCCCTTCCTTCTGCTATATTGCTGAGCATTAGTCATCTGAACAATTATATTAACGATTCTGAGAGGTAGGTATTATTACTCCCCATTATATACATGAGAAAATTAGAGAGAAGGTGGACTGGAAATTGTGGGGAGATCTCCTACCTCTCCTCCCAGTTGAACACAACTCCTGTGACTTGACCTACCTAGTGGTTTTTCAGTCAACAATCATAACTCTCCTGGGAGTTGCAATTTCTGGGGAACATCTGAGCATCTGTCACAGAGACAGGCCTCTTTTTGCTATTTCAACACTAGTTGATGAACTCATATCTCTCCAGACACTACATCAAAAAAGGGTTCCATGGAAACACTTAATTTGGGAAATGCTACAAATTACACAGCCTTCTTGAATATTAATAGTGCAGAGTCACCATTAAAGGCTTTATTACCTGACCTCAGTAAATATACCTACTTAACTGTTTAACTCCATTTTCCCAAAAGTTTATTTGGCTCCAAATTGAGGTTGTGTAACAGCCATTAACATTATGTGAAACACACTTTGGTTTAAAATGGGATGTTAATGACAAAGGGAGATCAAGATGGAGACTCCATGGATTTTTTTTTTTTAATTCAGAGAGAAAGAGAGGGAGGGTAGGGAGAGGATATTTCTCTCCTGCTGTTAGCTTCCAAGTGGATGTTTTCTCAAAATCAAAATCAGATATTAGCATGTAGGAAGGGAGCTAGGGAACAGCAAGAGCTTCTGAACCACTGGGAAGGGTGGTTCATTTCTCTATGCATTATTTAATATCAGAAAGCCCTCCCTAGAATCTTCTCTTCCAGGCTGTAACTCAAGACAAAGACCTTTGACAAAATTAAGTAGGATGTTAACTCTGAAGTGCATTGGGAAGATAGAGTGCCACATTAAATCATATTTACTTTTAAAAATGGACACTGAGGTCGTGAGCTTCACACATGGGGGGCAAAATACTGCAAAGTAGCAGGATATTGCCATGCAAAGGACATTAATTACCCATTAGGAGGTTGCTGGGGAGAGGGAGTAGAAAGGCTTATGCACTTGGCTATCAGGGAAAATCTCTTTTCAAGGATACTTTCGCTCTTGAGATGAAGGACTGCATCAAGAGCCTTTTTGCTTTGGCTGGGCTTTTGATAGTTCTGAGGGTAGATTTATTTGGATTTTTGGTGCTGATAGAGAGCACGTCTCTATCTACAGTGCTGCTCAGGACTCTGGCAAGCAATGCCATCATTCTCTGAGTTTTGTTTTGTTCTGAAGATTTTATTTATTTATTTGTTTGTTTGTTTGCTTATTTATTTATTTGAGAGAGAGAGAGAGAGAGAGAACACGAGCAGGGTGAGGGGCAGAGGGAGAAGCAGACTCCCTGCTGAGCAGGGAGCCCAATGTGGGGCTTGATCTTGGGATTCCGGGATCATGACCTGAGTTGAAGGCAGTTGCTTAACTGACTGAGCCACCCAGATGCCTACTGGAGTTTTTAATCAAGGTCAGGCATCCTTTTAATGCAAATCTAGGGCAGCAGTTGATTGCTGTCTGTGTGCTTACAATGGAAATGACAGGATGGGGTTTTCCAGATATTTTTGTTATAGAAAGAAAAAGGATTTGAGATTGGTTGTTTGGAAACAGAAATACCTTCCTGAAGCTCCTCTCTGTGAGGACATGGACACAATACATGAAAGCAGGCAAATAGGAAGTGCTACGTAAGTTTTCCAGTAAAGCCCATAGATTTTTTTTTCATAGTGCCCTGTAATCTCATCTTCCCAAATTATTTGCGGCTACTATTCTGCCTGGCTTTACTCCAGTGTCCCCTCTGTCTGGAATGCCTTGGCCCCCATTTCTGCCGACTGAAATCACCCATTTTTTTCAAGGTCCTGTCAAACTTGTCCTTTTTTGAGAAGGATTTCCTGATTGCCTCTGGAGAAACAAATGCTGGCAATGAGTCTGAATCATATTCTGAAAGGAATGGCACTTCTAGAACATGCTACTGAACTCTAGGAAGTAACATCATTGGTTAAGTGAAGATGTGAGGAAAGATTCCTTTGGACTTCTAATTAGAACATCTTACTTGGTTCACGACCAAACCCTGAAGTCAAGCAGTGTTGTCTCCAAGAGAAGGTTAGCATTTTATGGGACCTAAAGGGTAGAATGCCGACCACTCTGTCTAGTTCACTCAACTCTGAACCCTTTTGGGAGAGCGCCTGGCACAAGGCAGACATGCCTTAACCCTCTGTGGAATGAAGGAATGAAGGAATGAAGTAAGTGCATATTGCTTCTGCTTTCCAGATTGTGTATCTTTGTTTGGGACCTGGCTAATCTGGTGCCCCTGATCCTGCTACTTACCCCCACCCTGCCAGAGCAGGCAGGGAAGGGAACTATCAGCAGTGAAGGTGCCTGCTCTTGCATTCTCCTTCCAAAGCATTGGTTCTCAATTGGGACTGTCCACAAGAACCAGCTAGGGAGCAATATATTGACATGGCCTGGGCCTCACCTGCAGAGATTCGGGCTTAATTATTCTGGATTAAGGCTCAATTATCTGGGGTTTCAAAAGCTCCAAAGTGATTCTAACGTGCACCAGGCTGAGAACCACTGCTTAAAGGGAAGTAAGCATTTTCACATCCATTTTTATGGAAGGAAAAATCAAGAGTTTCAGCTCTCTAGGATTGCCTGAAAACTAGTATTTTGATGTGATGTAGCTACATGGGTTAGGAATATACTGGAGTCGAGATTCTCTGTGCCAGGCATGGAGTATTAAACAAGACAGTATGGAAACTGCTATTTAACAAACAAGGATGCTGTCATAGTAAGTGACTGCTGAGGAGGTGTATGTGTGTGGGTAGATGAGGGGGTGGCATGAACAGGGGTGAGGGAGGGCAACCACATCACAGAGGTCAGGCTCTTGCTAAGAGGGGTTGTTTGAACTGAGATGTGAAAGACAAAACAGAACTGGCTGAGCAAAAATCTAGGAAAAATGTTCAGATCAGAGGGAATGGCAAGTGCAAAGGCCCTGAGGCAGTAGTGTGTTGGAGGAATTGTGAGCCAGAGAAGAATGGTGAGAAATGAGTTCAGAGCTGTTAATCTGATTAATTCCCTATTTATTTCCTCAGCAAATGAGGTCATTTTTTTCTTTAAAAAAATTAACCTTCTTCTTAAAGTCTCTATAATCATATGCTACTCTCCAGATATGTTCTGCAAAACTGGGATGTCCTTCACCCTTTCTGGTTTACCAACCATAGTCCACATTCTCTATGTCCTTCAAGGTCCCATTCAATTGCCACCAACTTTAGAAAGCCCTCCATGATCATTCCTGATGGAAGCAATCTCTCTCCTCTTTAAGCCACCACAGCCCATTACCTTCACCTTTCTAATGGATGGTAGCTCTTTGTCTTATGTATCTTTCTCAGCCTGTTGTCTTTCCCCTACTACCTGCCCCATGCTAGGATCTAACCCCAGTTTTGATTTATCCGTTAGTCGCTTGCTTTTAGCTCAGGGCTAGCCTTGCCTTATGCAGGGCTCAAACAATGTTTATGGAAGAGTTACTTATGTGCATTCAATTCCTTTCTACAAGAATAATAACAATCCGAAAAACCTAAGCACACACAGTAATTAAAGCAACAAAGAAAACTGTATTGGCTCTCTGCCTCTGAGTGTATTGTTGACTTGTAGACAATAGTTTCTGATCATTCACCTTTGGAAGAACATATTGCAATTCAAACGAAAAATGTCAACCCAGGCGGTTTTGGGAAAGCCAACTCATTTGTTGACTAAAAATGATCCACATAGCCAGAAATGAAGACCACAAGAAAATGAAATGCCATCATCTTAACTAACTTAAACAGATACTTGCAAGTAGTATAGAAGAGAACAGAAGGCAGAAAGATGAGAAAAAGAGAATAAATAAAAAGCACTGTGGATTCACTTGCCATGATCAGGGGTGTGAGACAGTGCACTATCGGTGGCCAGCCTGACTTCCACACCTGTGGATTCTTCCAAAAAGATTCCCTTCATGGGCAGGGACCCTATTATTTGATACTGTTTGATTGCCAAAACCGATCTATTTAATCCTACCACTGCCCTGAAGAATGGTCAGCATCATCCCATTTTTACAAACGTTGAAACTGACCTGCTCTTCTGGAGGTACCATGGCCTTGTGCATGAGGGAATGAGTTTTGGAGCTAATAACCTGGACTCTGTTTCCAGCTCCACCCACTTGCTGTGTGATCCTGAGCAACATCTAATGATATTATTATTATTATTATTATTATTTCTTCTTCACAACATTGGGAGGGTGGGCCAAGTCCACATATGTAAAACACTAAGGACACTACCACAGATACAGTCAGCATTCAGTACATGTTAACTTATGTAATGTGCCCAAGGCTGGCAGGTGCTAAGGCAATGATTGGAATTTAGGTGTGTGTAAGGGAAACTACTAGTCAGCAATGGTCTTACGCAAATGGAGTTAGCAATGCTGTTGGAAGTAGGAGAAATCACCCTAATTTTGCTCCCATATAACTTGAGTGTAACTGAATGATCAGACCATTTTCTTAGTACCCTTTCTTTCTTGCTTGTCCAAGCTAGAGCCCTTTGTGCTCACTTCAGCGGCACATATACTAAAATTGGAAGGATACAGAGAGGATTAGCATGGCCCCTGAGCAAGGATGACATACAAGTTAGAACCCTTCGTTGAATAAGCAGGGCTGGAACACTATTAGAGCCCTCCATAAACAAGGCTGTATGTGCAAGGTGAAGTGTGTCCATTCCCTCCTCTGGATATTTGGGAATCAAGAATTCAGAGATTTCAAGGTTTGGTGGGGGAATCACAGACATTTTAGTATATTACAGATGAGCTCACACGTGCCAAGCAAAGGGTGAAGGCATGTCTTCTGCTAAGCTTCCATTCACCCACACTCCCTTGCTCCATGTATCTCCTATAGAGAAGGGGGATGGACTTAGAGGGACAGAACATGATTCTGTGAGTTCCCTCTAATCTGGGACTTCAATTCTGACACAATGAATGCCACGTGGTCCATTGAATCTCCCAAGATTCTGAAAGACCCTGGGACCACTGCTGTACTTGTGAATCAGAGGAAGTAGGAGTTGTTTTTGTGAGGTTTGTACCCCACCCCCATGAAATCATTCCTTTCAGTACATGCACTTATTGTCACATTTGCCACACTGCGCCGTACTTATTTATTTCTTGATTTTGTCTTCCTTTCTATGTTATGAGTGCTCAAGGGCATAGATACCGTATGTATCCAGCATATGGTAATGATTAGAATCTCCAGCTCAGAAGTCAGGTATATCCATCTGCAGCCCCAAGATGGCCATAACCGCTCCTTTCTTTGTTCAGATAAATCAAAGTATGGCTTACAATCTTTATGTTTGGGGGCAGTTTTCACCTGGTATAGGCGGGTGTCCCAGACTGCAAAATGTGACACGAATGTGCATATTTCTATTGAGAATTCAAAGCTTTATTAGATTCTCAGATGGGGGGGCATGGTTCTATAAGAAGTAAAGAAGTTCTGCTGCTAATTGGTTAAAATTGAGTTTAGGAAGGTTCTAGATTCTTCATAGCACTTTTTATAGTAAAGAAAAAAAGGGGATATTATATCCTCGATGTCTATATTAGGAGAATCTGTTCTTATACTCCTTTCATGCATTTCCAGTACAAATTCACTTAATATAGACTTTACCTGCTTCTTAAAATATCTTTTCCTCCATGATCATACACTGAGATATAATTTAACTGCCAAGCACCCTATAAAGCACTTGAAAGCATATCAGCTCATTTAACCATCATAGTGATTCTCTAAATAAATATTAGTGTCTCTCCATTATAATGAAAAGGAAAATGGGACTTTGAGGTAAGACTGGTTCTAAAGCTGTCCATTTTTGCTTTTACCCCCTATGCCATAGTGACCTCATATTTGTTAGAGTTCTCTGTTTATGGATATGAGCTCATCCAGTCCACTGTTTGGTTTATAGAACATCTGGGTCTACAGATGTCAGAATTCTACTTCAGAATTCAGCCTAGACACACATAGGTAGATCACTCTGAGACCCTCAGGTATTTTCCCTTTGAGTCAGAATGTTAACTTCCCTGAACAAATAGGTCTTGCTTTTATAAACAGATTTTGCAAGGGAGTTTAAATGATATCCCATAGACAATATATATTATATTGTTAGGTAAAAAGAGAAGAATATTTGAATACATTAAGGATTCTAATGAAAACATGAATCACATGTAAAACAAGAGAAAAGTTGCTTTCTAACAACACTTGGAAAGGCAAATGTATACCAAACTGATATTAAAAAAAGAAAGAAAAAAATTGAGAGAAGATAAATAGAACTAAGTTAGATGCAGACTAATCATGGTTTTTGGAACTCTGCTCTGACATATTAAACCGCAAAACTGAGTGCTAGAAGGGAGTTTTAGAAGGGAGGAAAGGTCATGATCTCTGACGTTTCCAAAATATATGTAACCAGAAAAAAAACTAGTCCTGTGTTTGTTGTCCAAGGAAAGCAAAGACCAGGAAAGAGCTTCTTTGACATGGAGTGTTCTCTTCTAACCCAAACCAAGACAACAGCATGAGTTAGTTCAATTTTGGGTGGGTGTTTTCCTGTATACCTAATGCTCACTAAAATTTCATGTCTTTAAACAGCAAATCTAACTTCAGAAATTTTTGTTGAAGAAATAATTATTTAAAAAAAACTATCATGGCTTTGCATAAAGGATGTTGATTGCAGCATTGTTTATACTAGTACAATTAATTGTTGGACTAATTACTGATTGGAACCCAAATACTTGTTTATAGGGGACTAGTTAAATCTGTATAAAGAGGGGCTCTATGGTCATGTTCATGTAAAAAAAATTAATTTAAATGTCTACAATGCATTAAGCTTAATATGTAAGTTAGAAAAAATGTTCAGGTTGACCCTTTTTGTGTGTAAAAATAAGTTAATATCAATATAATAAACCCATACACACATACGCACACACAAAATTTGTAAGGTGAAAACACACATGATATGTCTTTTTATCTGTGTGCTTTTCTGAATTATCCAAATTCTCTACAAGTTTCTGTTGGTTTGGTAATAAAAACAGAAATCATTAAAAAAAAACAAAGACGTTGATCATTCACAATACGTATTACCATGTCTTAACCATCCCTATTCCTTTATGCAGGCCAAAAGGACACAGATATGCCTCAATTTCCATTAACAGGCAACTTAGGGAAAAGAACTTAACTGTATTATAATTTTTCCATTTAAGAAAAGACTGTTTTCATTATTCATACCCAGATGACTAGGACAGGGAAAAGAAGAGAGAAGCTGATGATGTTGATGCCAGTCTTCCAGATAATAATTATAACTATCCCATTTAGCACTGGAGTAACACCTAGGGCCTTCAAAGCTGTCTCTGAAATTATCTAATTAAGCAAAGTGAGGAAGACAATGACAAGAGTGGAAGATTTAATCTGAGAAGCACAAGGGGGCCTCTGGATACTGAGGAGAGGAAATCAACCAAGGGGTAGCAACGAGAGGGGCCAAATGAGACATTCAGTGCAAGGAAATATCATAATAAGCTTATAGAGGTTTTGAGGGCTGACAGCAAAAATCACAAATCAAAAAAGCGAAGGGGGAAAAAAGAATGATAAAATTAGTAGAAATGGAGGAAGGGAAAGCTGCTCCAAATTTTTACAAAACTATATTGCTTCTAGAATCCCACATCATTAATCCACTTAATTACGCTTTGTAGGTATCTGAATGAAGAACAATTCCTGTGGCCCTGGGACTCACATAATTCCACAAGCCTTAAACATCGGGCCTGCCAATCAGAATTACCGATGACATTTATCTCTGTGACAGAGGGAAAACATTAAACATACATCACAGATTCACATTTTGGGGGAAGCCATAGAAGACAGCCAGCCCCCGCCTGTGATCAAATTTAAATGCACTGAGAAAACAAGCACATCTGAGGCTATCAAAAGGGCAAGTCTCAGGCATCCTAAGAGCAGAAGGTTATTCATCAGGAACTGAGGGAAAATGCTTAGGGGGAAAAAAAAAAAAGCTTATTTGGAACCTGATTGATCCAGTTCTTGTGAACACTGGTTTACTTCTTCACTTGATTACTGGCTCCAAATGGCCTCCTCCTACAATATATATTAATTATTCCAACTTAGGAAGATGTGTGAGCTGTTCCCTTGAAGTTCTTTCCAGGTTAGAAGGGGGGTGGTATTTGCAATAAGCCTCAATGAGGTGAGGGATCCAGAAGTGGGAGTGGTAGGAGCCAAGGCCATTTATGCACTGGGAAGTCGAAAGTCAAATTAGGTACACTTCAGTAGGCATAGGATGTAGAAATTTTTTAGAGTTGCTCCATTTTCCGTGACTTTCTATGACTTACTCTGTCTCCTTCAACAGGTTTAAAAGTGGGCAGTGATACCTGCCCATCCTGTAGACAGGCATCTCAACATTTTTTTTTTCTCCCTACTGAAACATGCAGACCTGCAGTTAAAATACAGCTGCCAATTACCGAGTGTAAGCTTCCTGGCCCCGAATTCACATATGTCAGAAGGCAGATGAGAAAAAAATGCAAGGCAGTAAACACACACCTGTGTACTTTGATCATACCTGCAAACACATAGCCTTATTGCCTTTTTTGCTTTGGGGGGGTCTTTTTTGGTGCTATACTGATCAAAAAGTATGAGATTCCTAGCTCCCTGCTTGGAATATTGCTCACTGCATTTCTGATATCTGACTTGAAACAGTAGTGGTGGGCTGGCCAGCTTGCATCACTGTAGTGGACATCAAGAACTTTAGGAGCATTTTCACCCGTGTTTATGAATTAAATATAAAGGGATTCATTTTTGCAAGATGCCCTATGGGGCATTCAAAGGTTCCTCATTTGTAGTAATCATAGTCTATTTCATCTGTCCTTCTTTCCTCACTCTCTCCCTGCCCCCCCTTCTTCCTTCCTCCCCTCCTTGCTTTATTTACTTTTTCTTCTTATGCACAACCATTAAAGGTCTTTGATGCTGTGGATCAAAGGGGAGAAATATTCTGCCTAAGTCTTCACTTTGCTTTGCCTCTTCTATCCCACTGGATCTGCCTCCCTTCCATATATCTATTGGGATCTGACTCTGAAGTGTAAACTAATTTTGTCATTTGTTTAGACAAAATGACACTAGAAAATGAAATTCACAAAGCACATTCACAAGAAATAGAAATTAAAACAACTTCTGTATGCTATACAGCTTCCTATGATCTGACTTGCCGTGTTTCTGTCTTCCCAGGTGATTGGGAGTTGGTCACAAGCCAAAGGAAGGCATACAGGAGAATCAGTTGCCTTCAAAACCTGTGTATTAGTTTCCTAGGGCTGCCATAACAAGTTACTATAAACTGGGTGGCTTAGAGCAACTTGAAATTTATTCTGTCACAATTCTGGAGGCCAAAAATCAGAAATCAAGGTATAAGCAGGATTGGTTCCTTCTAGAGGCTCTGAGGGAGGATTTATTCCAACCCTCTGCCCTAGCTTCTGGTGGCTACCAGAAATTCTTAGCATTCCTTGACTTGTAGTGGCATCATGCCAACCTCTGCCTCTATCTTCACATGGCCTTTCCCCATGTCTCTGTGTGTTCTTCCTTCCTGCATCTTATAAGGACACTCATCATTGGATTTAGGGCCCACCCTAAAACCAGAATGATCTCGTCTCGAGACATTTAATTTCATCACCAAAGCCCATATTTCCAAATAACGGCACATTCACAGGTACAGGGGGCTGGGATGTAAACACATTGTGGGGAGGGGGAGGGTACTATTCAACCTACTACATTTGTTCTTGTTCTCTTTCCATCACATTACCAATGTTGAGCAAAAACAAAAACAAAAACAAAAGTCCTATAACATGCAGAGAGAATATGGAAGGATACAGTGTTCAGTCTTCTTTGTAAGCAAAGACTGGAAACATCCTAAGTGTCCATTAACAGGAGACTTGGCTAAATAAATTTGGTTCATCTACCCAAAGGAATAACATGCAGCTACTAAAAAGAACAAAGTAGGGCCTACATGAATTGAAATGGAAATAGCTCCAAAATATTTTGCAAAGATAATTAAGCAGATTATAGAACAAAATACATGTCATTAGCCCATTAAAAAAAAAAAAAAACTATAAACAACAAATCCACACAATCCTCCTTCTCGAGGAATTTCTCTGTTCTGATGTCAGTTATGTGATTCCAAGAAAGGGGACTGCCAATCAGTCTCTCAATCCCCTTTCTGTGCCATCAGACACAGATACCAGACAATCATAATATCTGCTAACCACAGTGATGGGGTGGAGATTGGGGTGAAAACCAAGATGGCTAGTCAGAAGTCTTCCAAAGATCTTTAAAATTTGGATTTTGAGGCGAAAAAGTCTCTTGCCTGTTAGGCTCTGATTGAGTTTTCTATGACTGCTAGAACAAACTACCACAAACTTAGTGGCCTAATAGAACACAAAGTTATTATCTCATCATTCCGTAGGTGAGAAGTATGACACAAGTCTCAAGGTGTCAGGGAGGTTGTGTTCCCTTCTGGAGCCTCTTTAGGAGAATCCATGTCCTTGCCTCATCCAGCTAGCTCTTTCTACAGGCCATCCATTTCCTTGGCTCATGGTCCCATTCCTCCATCTTCAAATCCAGCAACAGAAGTTCAAATCTTTCTCACATTACATCTCTCTAATCTTGCTACCATCATTACATCTCCTTCTCTGACTCTAATTCTGCTACCTACATCTTTCACCTTTTAAGGACCCTTGTGATTCCTTCGGGCCTACCCAGAAAATCCAGGATAACATCCATGGTTTAAAGTCAGTTGATTAACAATTTTAATTCTATCTGCAATCTTAATTTTCCTTTACCATGTCAGGCAGTATATTTGTAGGTTCAGGGGATGACAATGACATTGGTGGGTGGGCATTATTTTGTCCCAAATCTGGAGTAAATCCAGGTCGGCAGATAGCTATCCTCTTTAACACATGGAGAAAGCCCACTGAGGAGGGAAAAATGAAGCACTGCCAAGAGATAAATGAGAGAAATTAAGATCACCCTGTTGGAGCTCCTTGATCTGGCCATTCCTGAAACCAATACACCTCACTTCAGTAAGATTATGTAAGTGAAGAGATTCCTCCCATCTGTTTAAAACATTTTTGAATTGCATTTCTCTCAATTACAATTTAAAGAGTCCTAATTACTTGTGGGTGTGTGTATGTTTCATATGTATTTACATATGTCTAGAAACATCTAGAATTGCAGATAATAGAACTGGAGTGGCTGATATGAGGTAGCTTTCATTTTTGACTTAATTGTATTGTATGAATATTGTACAAAGGTATATATTACTTGTGTAATTTTAAAAGTGAAGAAAAAAATAAGAGACTGTTACATTAAAAGTAAGTTCATCCAGGGCTCCAAGGTCCAGCTTAAGGGGCAGAAACCTCCTATGTTTCTCTTTCATTTGGTGCTTTTAAATAGTACATGAGTCCATTGGAGAGCTCGTAATTACAAGTTGCTTCTTAGGTCCTGATAATATACTTTATCCTTTAAGAAAGCCATTTAGATGGGACTGCAGATGATCAAAGGCCTATGCTCAGAGAGATAAAGAACTTGCTGGCTCATCTCCAGAGACCGGACACGTCCCTGTCTGGGTCTGCACGGCAGGCCTTGAAAGCACAAGTTTGTCCTAGTTTTCTTTCTTGCATCTTCAGACTATAAATATGCATTATGGGAATCCAAGTTAAAAGAAAAAAGAGCAGAAACAAATGCCTGCACTTCCCCTAGCAAAACAAAGAGACAAAAGCAGCGGTGACTCCAACTGCATTAAAAAATGGGAACAAAGGTTTGTTAACACGTCACAATTAAGAACTCCGAAGAATTCTCCTACTGGACTTGGCGCAGTGGGATGGAATATGCTGGATCTTAATTCCCCTGTTTTCTCTTTGTGACAAGTCCTCATAGATAGAGAACCTGCCAACATGCACAGGGCAGTTTGGTGTCACTTCCCTAAAAGAGACCATCTGAGCGCCCTAGCAGAGGCATCAGGATTCAAATGTGGGCCTTTCTGGTGCCTGGGTCCATGATTCTCAATACCCAAAGGACATAAGAATCACTCAGGAACCTTGCTAACCACCCAGATTCTCAGATTTCTCCCTCCCTCCCCCCCTCCCCAAGATTTGGAATTTGGAGATCTGGGGCTAGGCCCAATACCATGCATTCCAACAGGCACCTTGCATAATCAGATGCAGGACAAATACACACATATTCTCTCTCTCTCTCTCTATCATGCCTCCTGCCCTTTAACTTGTTAAAGATTATCTCAGATTCTGAAAAGCAGAGATGTGGGATTACTTACACATATTTCTGACTGCCACTCTACTCTAATATCTCAGAGCATAAGGAACTGAGAATGGGAGGCATTTCAATGAGTAGACATTATTGCCCAGAGGTTTAAAAAACAAACAAGGAACCTCAAACTCTATTACAAAGAAAGTCAACAAAACTCAACTCTTCTATAGAGTTCTTCTATAGAGAAGTAATAATTTTTAAGATGTTAAATTCACCACGCTGTAGGCAATTATTCAAATTTCAAGGAAAGAATCAAACTCTATTGATCAAACCTTTCTAGACTCACATCAAGAAATTGCAGTGGGAGGCACAGTTTTAAGACCCTCTGTTTTCTGCTGAACCAGATGTTGAAAAACAATAGTCGAGTGTCTCGTCTATGGCTGAGCTGGACTTGACTCATTATTAAGTACCAAATAAGTAAAAGCAGGGCATCATTTTTACTCGCTCATTGTTCCCTCTATTCAAGAGAGTCTGCTGTAACTAAAGAATGGAAAGAATCAGAATGCAGCCAAAGGTGAGCTGGGTTCAGATATAGATCCTGCCTCAGTTAACTCTCCTACCTCCAGCACATCTGAGTCACTTTACCCAGCTCTGTCCCCCCAACCCCATAGCACTTACCTATTACTATATAATTGACTTACTTACTATAGCTACTCTTTATGTCAGTCACTTCCTCTTGAGAATGGGAGCTCCAAGAAGCTAAGAATTTTTGTCAGTTTTGTGCATAGAACAATGACCGGAACATATTAATGCTCATAAGTGAGAGAAGGAAGGAAGGAGGACTTTATAGTGGGAAAGAACAAAACCCTTGTAGAAAGAAGAAGAAATAAAAGATGCACAGAGAATGTGGTAGTCACCAGCCACATCTGGCTATTGACAATTAGAGAAGGGACTAGTCTGAATTCATACTGGATTTTGAAGACTTGAGACAAAAAAGAATGTAAAAGATCTCATTAGCAATTTTCTATGTTGAGTGCATGTTGACATGATAATGTTTTTGATATTATTAAAATCAATTTTACCCATTTCCTTTTACTTCCTTTAATTTGGCTACTAGCAAATTTAAAATGACATTTGTGAGTCATATTCATGGCTCACACTGTATTAAAAAAAAATTTCCAGTAGACTCCGTGCCCAGTGTGGGGCTTGAACTCACAACCCTGAGTTCAAGAGTCACATGCTCTACTAACTGAGCCACCCAGGCACCCCCATACTGTATTTTTATAGGTTAGTGCTGGAATTTCTCAGTCTCATCATTTCTTTTTCTTTGTTTTACTGCTACCTTTATTTTTTAACTTTTTATTTTGAACTAATTTCAGATTGACAGAAAATTTGCAGAAAATTATATAGTTAATGTATAACCTTCCCCCAGATTCCTAGTGTTAATATCTCATAATACTTTTAACTCAACTACAGACCTTATGCAAATTTCAACAATTTTCCTTTTAATGTCCTTTTTCTGTTCCAGAATCTGATCCAGGATCCCACACTGCATTTAGTTATTATGCCTCTTTTGTCCCCTTAAATCTGTGACAGTTCCTAGTTTTTCCTGGTCTTACAGTTATATATAAGTATTATGAGATATTAACACTAGGAAGTTGAGGGAAGAATATACTAAACAGATTTCTCTACTGCAGGACTTACCAGAGCCTTGTCATGCCGAAGTACATTGTGAAGGATGCCGGTAAATTGTGTTTCTCAACAGTATTTGAATTCCTTATTTTTTCCCAGTCTCTCATTATTATTTATTTATTCATCCAGCTTTACTGAGATATAATTGACATATAACACTGTTTAAGTTTAAGGTATGCAACAAGACAACTTGATACATGTATATATTGCAAAATAATTTTCACAATAAGGTTAGTTAACACTTCCATCACCTCACTAATGACCTTTGTGGGTGTGTGTGTGTTGACAATATTAAAGATCTTAGCAACTTTAAAGTATACAATACAGTACTGTTGACTATAGTTACCATGCTGTCCATTAGATCCTCAGAATTTATTCATCCTGTAACTGGAAGGTTGTATCCTTTACCAACATCTCCTCATTTACCCTACTTCCAACCCCTGGCAACCACCATTCTACTCTGTTTCTGTGAAATTGGCTTTTTCAGATTCCACATATAAGTGAGATCATACAGTATTTGTCTTCCTCTGTCTGACTTATTTCACTTAGCAGAATGTCCTACAGGTCCATCCATACTGTTGCAAGTAGCAAGATTTATTTTTTATGGGTGACTAATGTTCCATTGTGTATATATTTATATATGTAAATATAATATATAAATGTAATATATACATATACATGCACACACATATATAAATGTGACCCACACACACTACATTTTCTTTATCCATTTATCTACTGATGTTTCCATGTCTTAGCCATTATGAATGGTGCTGCAATGAACATGGAAGTGCAGGTATCTTTCTGAAATTGCGTGACTCCTTTCTTTGAAGAGCATTTAATAAGACTAATGTTTCTCAAGAGCCATTTTGGGGATCACTGCCCAAACTTACCTAGTTAGTGGGGAAAAAGCAGTGTTCCTCAAAGGACATTCAGGACATGCTGCATGCAAAATCATAAATGTTTCCTTTTGGGGAACACTGCTGAGAAGTAGGAATTGTAACACAGGAAGTAGCATGTGTCCTCCATCAGCCACCTCAGGTCTTTCCCACTGTCTACTCAGGGTATTTGGGCTCATGTCCAATCAGCAATTCTTCTCACAGATTTGCTCTATGAGGCTGAAGTCAGGAAGAGGAAAAAGGAGGGAGGAAAAAAGCAGGGTCCAACTTTGAAGTTGGTAATGCGTGCAAGAATAATCTCTGCACTGTGATAATGTCCAGGAAGAATGACAAGTAATGGGTAGAGGTTTCAGCTCAGGAATGAAATCTTTGGAGACATTTAAATATAAAAATTAATAAAGGGGCACCCGGCTGGCTCAGTCGTTAAGCGACTGCCTTCGGCTCAGGTCATGATCCCAGGGTCCTGGGATCGAGCCCCACATCGGGCTCCCTGCTCGGCGGGAAGCCTGCTTCTCCCTCTCCCACTCCCCCTGCTTGTGTTCCCTCTCTCACTGTGTCTCTCTCTGTGAAATAAATAAATAAAATCTTTTAAAAAAATCAATAAAAAGGTCTACAAAGAAGGCCCTTCACAAGACATTAATGTCATCGATTGAACTCATCTTGCTGTTGGAATGCTGTTCACTGAAACTTAGAGCCAGTTGGAACTGAGTAATTTGCTTAAAGACACTATTGATAACTGATAAATCTTTCGAAGGGTGAGGAGAGATTAAAATGTTTATCATTTACCACTTTACAATGTAAGCATGCTATTGTAGAAATGGCCTTCACTATATGGATTAACTCTTTTAATGCATATAAAGTTTTTAATGTAGACAACTTTCAAAAGATACAAATAGCAGACATTCAAATAACCTCTGCATTCAAATGATTGGTCCTGCTCTTTATCCAACCCTCAACCTTGCTCTAAAAAGCTATCAGTCATTCCTTCCCCGATGGGGCCACTGTTACGGAAAGAATAGGGTCCTGTCTGATGCAAGCTTCTCCCATAACTCATTTTCTCTTCCCTCCAATGTTATGTAGAAGTGTGGAAAATAGGAAAAAGAGTTAGTGTTTTGGAGCCAGCTATAGTTGTATTGGAATCCTCATTTCAAAATTTACTAGTTCTGTGTCCTGAACCACATGGAATTGCCAACATTCATATGGGTTTGATTGGTAAATGGCAATTTCACGTGGTTCAGTCTAACATCTAAACTTCTGAGCTTTGGTTTTCTCACTTAAAAGTGGGACTAATACTGCCTTTAATTGTGAAAATTACAGGTGTGTAAAGCACTTGACACAGTCCTTGAACAGAGTGGAAGCTCAGTAAATGGGAATTGTTATCATCATTCACTTAGAGTATATCCCACATGTTCTTTCTTCCTCCTTCCTTCCCAGTTCAGTTACTGTCTTTTACTCACATGCAATCATTTTAATAACTTCCTTTTTCTCTCTTTCACCTCCTTCTTAACCATCTCAGAAATCTCTCTATACTGTCTTGCTCTCTTTCCATCCCTTCCCCCATACCCTCTGTCCACATGAGCAAAGGAAACTCATCACAACTAGTGAGTGTAAGAGTAATGTAGTAGGGGGAGACATACCCCTGTCAGTGATAAGACAGTCTAACATTTAGAAATACTATTAGATGTCATAAAGAACCTTTGCCATTAACCTCTAAGGCCCTTCAAAGTCCCCAAAGCAGCTTTCAAAAATGTCCAAAGAAGTCCCTCTTACCATCTTTTCAACTGCTAATTAAAAACTGCTTTTCTTCAAGCATGGATTTCCAGACATATTTTAAAGATCATATTCAGTTTTGTAGCAACCTCTTAATTAATTATCTGGCATCTATGTTGTTCGTTGTAAATGCATACCATTTTAGTACTACAGGAGCTTTAGTAGGCTAGTCTTTGGAACCTAACACTTTACACTGCAAGAGGAAAATGACGAGTTATAAATGAATTTTGGAAAAGCAATTTATTTGTAAATTTGGAGGAAATCAAATTGTTAAAATTTTGTAAGAACAAAGAAGGATAGTACAGGTGATATCTCATTTGCTTTATTTTGTGAATTGCAAATCCTAAACTAAAGCAAGTTGGTGCTTAGTATCTCTTTACAGAAAGCTATTTTGGGTGCTTAGAAAGTTTCTGAAATGCTGTTTGCAAGATCTTTATTAAAGTAACTAGTTTCTCTCTACTCTTAGCTGACAAGGACTCTTCATTTTATAATTTCCTCAAAAGCATGTATATGCATGGCCAAAACACATGCATTCATATGAGATTTTTAAAGTTACCAACACATTATTTTGTAAAATTTTTCATTTCAAAAGTGAACTAAATTAACTCACTAAAAGGTCATCCTGTTATACATACTGTCTACTTGATGGAGGTTTGGGAATGTGCATTTTATGTACAATTATTTTTAATAAAAATCCACTGGATTCACAAATTAATATGGAATGTTGTCTAGAACATGGTAACCTGCAATCCACATTATTACTGGGAATGACTGAAAGCAATATTCTATTCATATAAAATAATCAAAGTATCATTGATAGTGTTTTCAGACTTATCATCTAATTTCAGTCACTGATTCCCCTTTAAGATCATTTATATAATTATAACATTATTCATTTGTGTGTTATTATTTTGTTAGTTTTGGGGGACATTCTCATTTTTCTATACTCTTTAATCCGGTGGAAACAACTATCTTAAATTTTATTTATGTTACAAAATAACATATTTAAACTATAACAAGGTATAAACAAGTAACAAAACTAGAACCAGGGGTGCTAGCTGGCTCAGTTGGTAGAGCATGGGACTCTTGATCCCAGGGTTGTAAGTTTGAATCCCACATTGGGTGTAGAGATTACTTAAAATACAAATCTTAAAAGAAAATCCCCAAAACTGGAACTAGATGACCAAAACTCTACCCCCTTAAAATTATGGCTTGCTATAAAATAAGTTTAGAAAATGGCTTCAACAGACAAGTAGCCCAAAACCGATTGACATTAAATTTTCAAAAAAAAAAAAAACTTTGCTATATTTAAGGTGCAAAAAGGCCATTCTTTTTTTTTTTAATTTAAATTCAATTAACATATAATGTATTATTGGTTTCAGAGGTAGAGGTCAGTGATTCATCAGTCTATGTAACACACAGTGTTCATTACATCACATGCCCTCCTTAATGTCCATCACCCAGTTACCCCATCCCCCCACTCCTCTCCCCTCTAGCAACCCTCAGTTTGTTTCCTATGATTAAGAGTCTCTTATGGTTTGTCTCTCTCGAAAAAAGCCATTCTTATATTGTACAATTATAAGATGAGCCACAATATTTTGTCAACATTTGAACTATAAAATGGATTGGATTTACACTGTTCAATAAAAATATAATGCAAACCACAATGGGAGATGGATGTGTAATTTTAAATTTTCTAGTGGCTACACTTGAAACATAAAAGGAAACAGGTAAAATTAATTTAAATAACCTATTTAAACCAATATAATTAAAATATTACCATGTCAATGTCTAATCAATATAAAACATTATTAAATTTTTTTCATACGAAGTCTTTGAAATCTCACGTGTTACACTTACAGCAGAACTCCATTCAGACTAGGCACACTTCACATGTTCAGTAGTCACATGTAACTAGTATATAATAGCCCAAGTCTAGATCTTTATCAATAAAGAACTTTAGGTATTCAAATCAAACCTAATTTCTCCTATTTATCTAGTAGTATCTTTTGAACATCTATTATTTTCTCATATTACGCTAAATTCTTCAGTATTTTGAACAACAGATCCTAGGTAACAATATAGACGATCAATTTGGATTCAACATACAATTTTCCACAACTAAGAGTCCTTAAAGTCATTATACCCCAGGTTATCTAGAGTAAGACTTACTATGATAAACACTGAGGTAACAAAGACTAATGATGATAACAAAGGCTTACATTTATTAAAAAGCACTTACCATGTGTCAGACATTGTTCACATGTGAGAATTTTCACTTAATTCTCAGGATAACCCTAGGAGGTGGGTCCTATGATACTCAGAACTGTAGACTCCTAATACAGGTTTCACCAATGTGGATAGTGCTTCTCATTCCTCATTCAATGCAGTAATACTGGACCGTACTTACTTAGAGCTTGCTATGGGTCAGGCACTAATGTTAACCAATTGAATGTCATTATTTCATTAAATTTCCCCAAAACCTTATAAGATAGGGATTATTAATTCCATTTTTCCAAGTTAAGAAATAGATTCAGAAAGCTTAATTATCTTATACAAAGACTGAAGCCAGTAAGTGGAACTAAACCTTTGCTCATGCCATGCTATTTACTATAATGTATAGTCTACTTATACATAACTCATTTTGGACAAAAGAAGGTGCTTTTTCTGGGGACTCCCTTAAACACTTGGAAAGACAAAGGCTTGCTTGCTAGAAATAATTAGAAATTATTTTGAGCACAATCCAAATTGTGTGGTTCTAATAATAAGTGAAGGTAAGTTTAGTAGAAAGAGCTGGATCATTCTGGAACACAGATTAGAGGAAAATATTTTTTTTGGTTTTAAATGCCAGCATTGCCCAAGTGGCACTTATATCAGGAACCCACATATACAACCATTACAATAACTGTAATTAAGATAAGGACTGCCATTTGTTGAGTACTTTATCTTTTGCAACACTTTGGATGTATTCTGACTTATGTGATCCTTATAACCACATTAGGAGGGCAGGGGAAATATATGTTCATTTTATCATTGAGGGAAAAAGAGATTGACGTGTCCAGGATAGCATAGTAGCTCTTTGTTGAAAGAGCCAAGTCCAAAGTCAGATTTTGTTAATCTGAGTCTAGCATGCTTTTCTCTATGTCAGTGTTCCCAAGAACCTGGTACAAGTAGCCCCAGTGGTTGTGATATGATTTTAGCCATAAGCAGGACTGCTCTTTATTTTTGCAGTCAGTATTTATCTTTATGGATATTAGAAAAATATATGGAGTACAGCAAACCATTATTTCAAGGGCTTTATTGCTTAGTATGTATTAAGTTACAAAAGTGAGTTTAACCAAATGAAAATGTTAAGTAAATAACAGCCCAGGTGGTAAGTACATATGGTAAAAACCTAATTGAAATTTAGGAGAGACCACCTTATATAATGCCATATATTTCCTAACAGAAATTATTAGTTGTAGTTTCTATTACTTGGTGCAGATTCCAAGGGACAAGTTGTATATTTAATTTTTTTCTTTGCTTACAAAAGAACATGTAACACCAATGGTGACTAAAGCATTTTACACCCTCAGCATTATTCCATTTGGCTTTACATAACAATTCTTTGTATTATTATCTTCCCTTCTTCACTATGCTGTCAACTCCTTGGGGACAATGACTATTCATCTTGGTGGTCCTCAGTGTGCTGAGACATTTATCTCAATTAGGTTAGTATTTTAGAAAGAAACAGAGACCTACTTAAGTTACATCAAGAAAAAGAGCCTATTTTCAGAAGGACATGTGTGGACAGATGTAGAAGTAAAAATGACAGAGGCAACTCTGGGGTCAATGGCTCACCTCCCACCCCCTCTCAGGACATGATTCCACACAGTTCTCTATTTCTCTCTGATACTCTCCTTCCTCCAACTGGCTTCCATTCTGACTCAGAATTTGTTTCCTTATAATTTTGGTTCTTCCATACCCTCTCTGGCTTTGACTGCGCCTCACTTGCGATCTGCAACTCCCTCCCTTTCTCCAGTTTCTTAGTGCAAATTCTCCAAATAGGGAAACTGATTGGTCTACCATTGCTCTTGACAACAGGTCACTCAATCATTTGTTTAAAAAAACAAAACAAAACAAAACAAAAAAACTATTGCATCTAATAAGTATCTCAACTTTACATGTCCAATATAGAACAATCGATTCATGTCCCACCAACCCGCTACCACTATCATCTCAGTTCTTGGGCCCCAAACCTTGATTCCCTCTTTGCTTTACCTTCTTCCCATATATTCTTTCCATCAGCCAATTCTATGAGCATACCTTTAAATATATCCTAAATCTTTCCAGTTTTCTCCTTTGCAACTGATAAAACTCTAATTTAAGTCACCATTATCTCCTGCTTACATTAGCCAATAGTCATTTAACTGTTCTTCTTGTCCCACTGAAAAATATATTTTTCACATAGCAGCTAAAATAATTCCTGAAATATACAAGGATGTCCACTCTCACCTCTTTCATTCAACATAGTACTGGAAGTCCTAGACACAGCAATCCGACAAGAAAACAAAATAAAATGCATCCGAATTGGCAAGGAAGAAGTAGAACTTTCACTATTTGCAGACAACATGATACTATATACAGAAAACTCTAAAGACTCCACCAAAAAACTACAAGAACTGATAAATTAATATAGTAAGGTCACAGGATAGATCAATATATGGAAATCTGTTGCATTTCTATACACTAATAATGAAGTAGCAGAAAGAGAAATTAAGAAGACAATACCATTTACAACTGCACCCAATATAATAAGATACCTAGGAATAAACTTAACCAAGGAGGTGAAAGACCTGTACTCTGAAAACTATAAAGCACTGCTGAAAGAAATTGAAAATGACTCAAACAAATGGAAAGATATTCCATGCTCACAGATTGGAAGAACAAATAATGTTAGAATGTCCATATTATGGAAAACAATCTACAGATTTAATGCAATCTCTATCAAAATAACAACAGCATTTTTCACAGAACAAGAACAAATAATCCTAAAATTTGTATGGAACCACAAAAGACCCCAAGAAGCCAAAGCAATCTAGAAAAGACGGACAAGATTGGAGGTATCACAATCCCAGATTTCAAGATATACTACAAAGTTGTAGTAATTAAAACAGTATGGTACTGCCACAGAAATAGACATATAGATCAATGACAGAGTGGCTTAAAAATAAACCCACAGTAAGTCGGAGGGGGAGACAAACCATGAGAGACGATGGACTCTGAAAAACAAACTGAGGGTTCTAGAGGGGAGGGGGGTGGGGGGATGGGTTAGTCTGGTGATGGGTATTAAAGAGGGCACATTTTGCACGGAGCACTGGGTGTTATGCACAAACAATGAATCATGGAACCCTACATCAAAAACTAATGAGGTAATGTATGGTGATTAACATAACAATAAAAAATACCCCCCCCACAATTATATGGTCAATTAATCTTCAACAAAGGAGGCAAGAATATGCAATGGAAAATCTTCAACAAAGGAGGCAAGAATATGCAATGGAAAAAACAGTCTCTTCAACAAATGGTGTTGGGAAAACTGGACAGCAATATGCAAAAGAAAGAAACTGGACCACTTTCCTACACCATATACAACACAAGCTCAAAATGGATTAAAGATCTAAATATGAGACCTGGAACCATAAAAATCCTAGAAGAGAGTGCAGTCAGTAATTTCTCTGACATTGGCTGTAGCAACGTTTTTCTAGATATGTCTCCTGAGGCAAGGGAAATAAAAGCAAAAATAAACTATTGGAGCTACATCAAAATAAAAAGCTTCTGTACAGTGAAGGAAACAATCAACAAAAGCTAAAAGGCAACCTACAGAATGGGAGAAGATATTTGCAAGTGACATATCCAATAAAGGGTTAGTATCTAAAATACATAAAGAACTTATATAACTAAACACCCCAAGAACAAATAACCCAATTAAAAACGGGCAGAAGACATGAACAGACACTTCTCCAAAGAAGACATCCGGATGGCCAACAGACACATGAAAAGATGCTCTACATCACTCATCATCAGGGAAATGCAAACCAAAACCACAATGAGATATCACTTCACACTTGTCAGGGTGGCCAAAATAAAAAACACAAGAAAACAACAAGTGTTTGCAAGGACATGGAGAAAAAAGAACCCTCGTGCTCTGTTGGTGGAAATGCAAATTGATGCAGCCACTGTGGAAAAGAGTATGGAGGTTCCTCAAAAAATTAAAAATGGAACTACCATACGATCCAGTAATTCCACTACTGGGTATTTACCCAAAGAACATGAAAATACTACTTCAAAAAGACATATGGACCCCTGTGATTACTGAAGCATTATTTACAATAGCCAAATTATGGAAGCAGCCCAAATGTCCATAGATAGATGAATGGAAAAGAAGATGTGGTAAAAATATAAAATGGAGGGGGGCGGAGCAAGATGGCGGAGGAGTAGGAGACCTAGATTTCGTCTGGTCTCAGGAATTCAGCTGAATAGGGATCAAACCATTCTGAACACCTACGAACTCAACAGGAGATCGAACAGGAGAGTAGCAACAACTCTCTGAACAGAGAAGCGACCACTTACTGGAAGGTAGGACGTGCGGAGAAGTGAATCCGAGGCGATATTCGGGAGGATAGACGGCGGGGGAGGGGCCTCCGCCAGCCGCTTCTGGCAAGTGATAGAGCCGCGGAGCACAAAATCGGACCTTTTAGAAGTTGGCTCGGCGGAGGGACGTCGCTGCAGTGGCTAAGCGGGGGGTGGAACCCTCACGGGACAGTGTGGTCTCAGGACCCTTGGGGTCACAGAGAGACCGGGGGTGCCTGAGTGCGCCAGAGCTCCCAGATATTAGAGCAGGGAAGCCGGCTGCAGAGACGGAGCAGAGTCGTGGGCTCTCAGCTCGGGGTTGCCATAAACTGTGATCTGCGGCCCAGTCGGGGCACGGCTCCCCCAGCAGGGACCCAACAAGCAGCAGATCCAGGGAGACTCCCCTTCCTTCCCGGGGAGGAGCGGTGCTGGAACGCACTGCAGGGATCTGCTGGGTTTGGAGACTCCGCGCGGGGTCGGGTGCCAGAGATAGCAACGCTCGATCACAGGCTGGGTGAGCACGGAGTGTGGCCGGAGACCGGGGACACGGAAGTGACTGCTTTTCTCTGGGAGCACACTGAGGAGCGGGGCCCGAGTTCTCAGCTCCTCCGGGCGGAGATTGGGAGGCCACCATTTCTGCCCTGGTCCTCCAAAGCTGTACCGAGAGCTTGCAGGGAACAAAAGCTCCTGAGAGCAAACCGGAGCAGCTTCCTTAGCCCGGACCGACAAGGGCGGGGCAATTCCGCCTCCGGCAAAGACATTTGGAAACCACAGCAACAGGCCCCTCCCCCAGAAGATCAGCACAAACAGCCAGCAAGCCAAGACCAAGTTGATCGATCAAGGAGAATGGGAGAACTCCAGCGCTAGGGGAATACTGCACATAGATTCATGGCTTTTTTTTTTTTTTTTACCATGATTCATTATTTCATCAAAGTTAATTTTTGTTGACTGTTTTTTTTTTATTTTTCTTTTTCCCTTTTTCAACCAACATCTTATCAATCCCTTTTTTTTTAAAGAAAAAAAAACATTTTTTATTTTTCATTTTTAGAGTCATATTTTATCCCTTCATAGTAGTTACCCTTATTTTTGGCATATATATATAAGTTGTTCTCTCTTTAAAACTTTGAGGTACAGTTTCTTCTAACAGATCAAAATATACCCTAAATCACTAGTGTATGGCTTTGTTCTAGTCTCCTGCCTGATCACATTCTCTCCCTTTTTCCTTTTTTTCTTTTTTTTCTTAAATCTTCTTTCTTTTTTCAAACAACTTATCTTACCAAGTCCTTTTATAAAATCTTTTATAACTTTCATCTTTACAGTCATCTTCCATCCCTTCATTGTATCAACCCTTATTTTGTACATATATGTCTTTCTTCCTTTAAAATTTTAGGAGGCATTTTTTTCTAACAGACCAAAATACGCCCAAAATCTAGTGTGTGGCACTGATCTATGCACTAGCCTGATCATATTTGATCATATTCTGCTTTTTTTTGTATTGTTTTGTTTTTGTTTTTATCTTTTATTTTCTTTTTTTTTTTTCTTGTTTTTCTCTTTCTTTTTTCTTTCTTTCCCTTTCTTTTCCCCTGGTTTCAGGTCTTTTCTGATTTGTATACAGTATATTTCCTGGGGACGTTGTAAACCTGTTAGCATTTTGTTCTCTCATTCATCTATTCTCCTCTGGACAAAATGACAAGACGAAAGAAATCACCTCAGCAAAAAGAACAAGAGGTAGTACCGTCAGCCAGGGACCTACTCAATACGGACATTAGTACGATGTCGGACCTAGAGTTCAGAATCATGACTTTAAAGATACTAGCTGGGCTTGAAAAAAGCGTGGAAGTTATTAGAGAAACCCTTTCTGGAGAAATAAAAGAACTAAAATCTAACCAAATCGAAATCAAAAAGGCTATTGATGAGGTGCAATCAAAAATGGGGGCACTAAATGCTAGGATAAATGAGGCAGAAGAGAGACTCAGCGATATAGAAGACCAAATGATGGAAAATAAAGAGGCTGAGAAAAAGAGAGAGAAACAACTACAGGATCACGAGGGCAGAATTCGAGAGATAAGTGATACGATAAGACGAAACAACATTAGAATAATTGGGATCCCAGAAGAAGAAGAGAGAGAGAGAGGGGCAGAAGGTATATTGGAGCAAATAATAGCAGATAACTTCCCTAATGTGAGGAAGGAAACAGGCATCAAAATCCAGGAGGCACAGAGAACCCCTCTCAAAATCAATAATAATAGGTCAACACCCCGACATCTAATAGTAAAACTTACGAGTCTCAGAGACAAAGAGAAAATCCTGAAAGCAGCTCGGGAGAAGAGATATGTAACCTACAATGGTAGAAACATTAGATTGGCAACAGACCTATCCACAGAGACCTGGCAGGCCAGAAAGGACTGGCAAGATATCTTCAGAGCACTAAACGAGAAAAATATGCAGCCAAGAATACTATATCCAGCTAGGCTATCACTGAAAATAGAAGGAGAGATAAAAAGCTTCCAGAACAAACAAAAACTAAAGGAATTTGCAAACACGAAACCAGCCCTCCAAGAAATATTGAGAGGGGTCCTCTAAGCAAAGAGAGAACCTAAAAGCAGCAAAGAGCAGAAACGAACACAGACAACAGACAGTTAACAGTCACCTTACAGGAAATACAATGGCACTAAATTCATACCTTTCAATAGTTACCCTGAATGTAAATGGGCTCAATGCCCCAATCAAAAGACACAGGCTATCAGATTGGATTAAAAAACAAGACCCATCCATATGCTGTCTGCAAGAGACTCATTTTAGACCCAAAGACACCCCCAGATTGAAAGTGAGGGGGTGGAAAACCATTTACCATGCTAATGGACACCAAAAGAAAGCTGGGGTGGCAATCCTTATATCAGACAAACTAGTTTTTAAAATGAAGACTGTAATAAGAGATGAAGAGGACACTATATCCTACTTAAAGGGTCTATCCAACAAGAAGATCTAACAATTGTAAATATCTATGCCCCGAACATGGGAGCAGCCAATTATATAAGGCAATTAATAACAAAAGCAAAGAAACACATTGACAACAATACAATAATAGTGGGGGACTTTAACACCCCCCTGACTGAAATGGACAGATCATCTAAGCAAAAGATCAACAAGGAAATAAAGACTTTAAATGACACACTGGACCAAATGGACTTCACAGACATATTCAGAACATTCCATCCCAAAGCAAAGGAATACACATTCTTCTCTAGTGCCCATGGAACATTCTCCAGAATTGATCACATCCTAGGTCACAAATCAGGTCTCAATCGGTACCAAAAGATTGGGATCATTCCCTGCATATTTTCAGACCACAATGCTTTGAAACTAGAACTCAACCACAAGAGGAAAGTCGGAAAGAACTCAAATACATGGAGGCTAAAGAGCATCCTACTAAAGAATGAATGGGTCAACCAAGAAATTAAAGAAGAACTAAAAAAATTCCTGGAAACCAATGAAAATGAAAACACAACTGTTCAAAATCTTTGGGATACAGCAAAGGCAGTCCTGAGAGGAAAGTATATAGCAATACAAGCCTTTCTCAAGAAACAAGAAAGGTCTCAAATACACAACCTAACCCTACACCTAAAGGAGCTGGAGAAAGAACAGCAAATAAAGCCTAAGCCCAGCAGGAGAAGAGAAATCATAAAGATCAGAGCAGAAATCAATGAAATAGAAACCAAAAGAACAGTAGAACAGATCAACCAAACTAGGAGCTGGTTCTTTGAAAGAATTGACAAGATTGATAAACCCCTGGCCAGACTGATCAAAAAGAAAAGAGAAATGACCCAAATCAACAAAATCATGAATGAAAGAGGAGAGATCACAACCAACACCAAAGAAATCCAAACAATTATAAGAACATATTATGAGCAACTATATGCCAGCAAATTAGATAACCTGAAAGAAATGGGTGCATTCCTAGAGATGTATCAACTACCAAAATTGAACCAGGAAGAAATAGAAAACCTGAACAGACCTATAACCACTAAGGAAATTGAAACAGTCATCAAAAATCTCCCAAGAAACAAAAGCCCAGGGCCAGATGGCTTCCCAGGGGAATTCTATCAGACATTTCAAGCAGAATTAATACCTATTCTCCTGAAACTGTTCCAAAAAATAGAAATGGGAGGGAAACTTCCAAACTCATTTTATGAGGCCAGCATTACCTTGATCCCAAAACCAGACAAAGACCCCATCAAAAAGGAGAATTACAGACCAATATCCCTGATGAACATGGATGCAAAAATTCTCACCAAAATACTAGCCAATAGGATCCAACAGTACATTAAAAGGATTATTCACCAGGACCAAGTGGGATTTATTCCTGGGCTGCAAGGCTGGTTCAACATCCGCAAATCAATCAACGTGATACAATACATTAACAAAAGAAAGAGCAAGAATCATATGATCCTCTCAATAGATGCAGAAAAAGCATTTGACAAAGTACAACATCCTTTCTTGATCAAAACTCTTCAGAGTATAGGGATAGAGGGTACATACCTCAATATCATAAAAGCCATCTATGAAAAACCTACAGCGAATATCATTCTCAATGGGGAAAGGCTGAGAGCTTTTCCCCTAAGGTCAGGAACGCGGCAGGGATGTCCACTCTCACCACTGCTATTCAACATAGTATTAGAAGTCCTAGCCACAGCAATCAGACAACAAAAAGAAATCAAAGGCATCCAAATCGGCAAAGAGGAAGTCAAACTCTCACTCTTTGCAGATGATATGATACTGTATCTGGAAAACCCAAAAGACTCCACCCCAAAACTGCTAGAACTCATACAGGAATTCAGTCAAGTAGCAGGATATAAAATCAATGCACAGAAATCAGTGGCATTCCTATACACCAACAACAAGACAGAAGAGAGACAAATCAAGGAGTCTATCCCATTTACAATTGCACCCAAAACCATTAGATACCTAGGAATAAATCTAACCAAAGAGGCAAAGGATCTGTACTCAGAAAACTATAAAATACTCATGAAAGAAATTGAAGAAGACACAAAGAAATGGAAAAACGTTCCATGCTCATGGATTGGGAGAATCAACATTGTGAAGATGTCAATGCTACCTAGAGCAATCTACACATTCAATGCAATCCCCATCAAAATACCATCCACTTTTTTCAAAGAAATGGAACAAATAATCCTAAAATTTGTATGGAACCAGAAGAGACCCAGAATAGCCAGAGGAATACTGAAAAAGAAAAGCAAAGCTGGCGGCATCACAATTCCGGACTTCCAGCTCTATTACAAAGCTGTCATCATCAAGACAGTATGGTACTGGCACAAAAAACAGACACATAGATCAATGGAACAGAATCGAGAGCCCAGAAATGGACCCTCAACTCTATGGTCAACTTATTTTTGACAAAGCAGGAAAGAATGTCCAATGGCAAAAAGACAGTCTCTTCAACAAATGGTGTTGGGAAAATTGGACAGCCACATGCAGAAGAATGAAACTGGACCATTTCCTTACACCACACACAAAAATAGACTCCAAATGGTTGAAAGACCTAAACGTGAGACAGGAGTCCATCCAAATCCTAAAGGAGAACACAGGTAGCAACCTTTTCGACCTTAGCCGCAGCAACTTCTTCCTAGAAACATCGCCAAAGGCACGGGAAGCCAGGGCAAAAATGAACTATTGGGATTTCATCAAGATAAAAAGCTTTTGCACAGCAAAAGAAACAGTCCACAAAACCAAAAGACAACCGACAGAATGGGAGAAAATATTTGCAAACGACATATCAGATAAAGGGCTAGTATCCAAAATCTATAAAGAACTTATCAAACTCAACACCCAAAGAACAAATAATCCAATCAAGAAATGGGCAGAAGACATGAACAGACATTTCTCCAAAGAAGACATCCAAATGGCCAACAGGCACATGAAAAAGTGCTCAACATCGCTCGGCATCAGGGAAATCCAAATCAAAACCTCAATGAGATACCACCTCACACCCGTCAGAATGGCTAAAATTAACAAGTCAGGAAACGACAGATGTTGGCGGGGATGTGGAGAAAGGGGAACCCTCCTACACTGTTGGTGGGAATGCAAGCTGGTGCAACCACTCTGGAAAACAGTATGGAGGTTCCTCAAACAGTTGAAATTAGAGCTACTGTTCAATCCAGCAATTGCACTACTGGGTATTTACCACAAAGATACAAATGTAGGGACCCGAAGGGGTACGTGTACCCCAATGTTTATAGCAGCAATGTCCACAATAGCCAAACTGTGGAAAGAGCCAAGATGCCCATCGACAGATGAATGGATAAAGAAGATGTGGTATATATACACAATGGAATATTATGCAGCCATCAAAAGGAATGAGATTTTGCCATTTGCAACGACGTGGATGGAACTGGAGGGTGTTATGCTGAGTGAAATAAGTCAATCAGAGAAAGACATGTATCACATGACCTCACTGATATGAGGAATTCTTAATCTCAGGAAACAAACTGAGTGTTACTGGAGTGGTTGGGGGTGGGAGGGATGGGGTGGCTGGGTGATAGACATTGGGGAGGGTATGTGCTACGGTGAGCGCTGTGAATTGTGCAAGACTGTTGAATTACAGATCTGTACTTCTGAAACAAATAACGCAACATATTTTAAGAAAAAAAAAAGAAGAAGATAACAGGAGAGGAAGAAAAGGGGAGTATGTCAGAGGGGGAGACGAACCATGAGAGATGATGGACTCTGAAAAACAAACTGAGGGTTCTAGAGGGGAGGGGGTAGGGGGATGGGTTAGCCTGGTGATGGGTATTGAGGAGGGCACGTTCTGCATGGAGCACTGGGTGTTATGCACAAACAATGAATCATGGAACACTGCACCAAAAAACTAATGATGTAATATATGGTGATTAACATAACAATAAAAAATTTAAAAAAGAAAAAAAAAGAATTGAAAAAAATATATAAAATGGAATATTAGTCAGCCATAAAAAGAATGTAACCTTGTCTTTTGCAACATGCATGGATCTAGAAGGTATAAAGCTAAGTGAAATAAGTCAGTCAGATAAAAACAAATGCCATATGATTTCACTCATATGCAGAATTTAAGAAACAAAACAAATGAACAAAGAAAAAAAGAGACAAACCAAGAAACAGACTCCTAACTATAGAGAACACACTGGTGGTTCTCACAGGCGAGGTGGGAGATGGATGAAACAGGTGAAGGGGATTAAGAGTACACTTATGATGAGTACTGAGTAATCTGTAGTATTGTTGAATCACTATATTGTACACCTAAAACTAATATAACACTGTATGTTAACTATACTGGAATGAAAAATTTAAAAAAATTCTTAAAATATGTCAATCAGATCATATCACTCTCCTACTTTTAAGCAAAGGATTTCTGTTGGATATAGAATAAAGTGCCTTACATGGCTCAGGAGGTTCTAGCTGATGTTGCTCCTGCCTGCCTCATTGCATTCCACTCTCCCTCTCATCCACTGTGTTCTTACAGTATTCTCCTACTTACTCCTTTACTGTACCAGGTCCCCTCTTCCCTTTGCACTTGCTTTTCTTCTTCTTCTTTTTTTTTTTTTTTGCACTTGCTTTTCTTTCTGCAGAAATGTCTTCTCCAGATCTTCACATGGCTCATTCTTTTCAGGTCATTCAGGTCTTAGCTCAAATATCCCCTCCTAAGAGGAACTTCCTTGCCTGTCCCCTTCCCAGTTATTCTCTACCACATCACTGTTTAATTTTTGTCATTACACCTGTTATCTGACATGATCTTGGTCTTCGGTTTGTTTGAATGAGGCTCTTTTTGTCCCAGCAACCATTCATAGATTGTTGACCAACTAATAATTTGGTGCCTACGCATCATAAAATTAGCCAAAATGTATGGGGCCTCTAGGACCCAAACATGGCTGCACATGGTTTGGATCTGTAGTGGAGAGCAAGCACCCTATACTCATCTGGTCACATACTTGGCACCCAATTACTGATCAAATGAGTAAATGGACAAGTTCAAAAGTTCAGCAAATCTCTGAAGACTTCTGGTGATGCACAGTAAGACTGAAAGAAGAGCTGAGTGTGCTTTGCTTTTTTTTTTCCATTATGTCTATGTTTCTCTTCCAGAACACATTTTAAAAAGTGCTAGAGACACACTGTTTATTTGGCTAGCAGCATTTGGTTGAAAATTGAAGTGATTTTTAAAACTACAGAAACACAGTCATCTGGGCACTAGTGATGAGCTTGGACTAGAAAGTAATTCACATTACATTTTCATTTAGTCTTGCACAACATAAGGCATTTATATTCATTTGCTTCTATGGCACTGTGTGCTCCAATATGGGATATTTATGCTTTATTTTTTTATCTGCATAAAGGAAACAACAAACTTTATCATTCTTTAGAGAACATTCACTTTGCAGAGGGACCAAATCCCATCTCTAAAGACCATGATAATCAGAGTAGTAGTTTCAGGTTTGGAAATGGTAAAGTTCATGTCAGTCTAAGATGATGGCTTAAACTGACAAAAAAAATCTATTTAATGGTTCATTATCCATGCATTTATTCTCTCCTAACAATTGCTTGTGGTGACTTGCAAAAAGACAGGAGAGACCAGTCCCCTCTCATTTTGGCAAGCAATAAACTCAACTTAGAGGTAAATAAGAATAAATTCTTGAAAATTAACCCTGAAGACAAACTCATATTTTTGTATCTGTGAGGGAAGAGGGGTTAGCAAACAAGTTCTCTTTGCAACAACTATCGGGCAGACTGTTATTTATTTATTTATTTGTTTGTTTGTTTGTTTATTTATTTATTTGACAGAGAGAGACACAGCAAGAGAGGGAACACAGGCAGGGGGAGTGGGAGAGGGAGAAGCAGGCTTCCTGCGGAGCAGGGAGCCCGACGCGGGGCTCGATCCCAGGACCCTGGGATCATGACCTGAGCCGAAGGCAGACGCTTAACGACTGAGCCACCTAAGCGCCCCGGGCAGACTGTTTTTAACGCCAACATTTTATGAGGGTTTGTTAAGGTGAGCACCATGACGTAAATTAATTTGATACATGAATTCTTAAAAAGTTCTATCATGCTGTGTAAATATTAATTTGTTAATTTAGGCAATTTGTTACAGACCTCCTTATCATTAGTAAAGATTAATAGGGCGTTAATTCTAATTATCTGCACTATGACTCTGTGTGATGGTAATATTAGGTAAGGATTTCAGGGAAATTAGTGCAAATTTCTGTATAGTTGAGAACTTGCTGTGGGTCTTGAATGAGACATATAAACTCTCTGTGTTTCAGTTTCATCAATGTTGAGTATTTTTTTAAAAAAAGACTATACTCCATGAAAAGAGAATCTCTTTTCCTTTTTGATTTCCTTCATTGGCAGGCCCGATGCCTGGCACCATACTGAATGCTTATTGTATCGATTAATAAATCTCATAGGAGTTCACTGAAGAATGCCGATTTAATGAAGCAACTAGGATGGGGCAAGTGATAAGATATTTTTGCCAGGGGTCAGGTGTAAAGAAAGATGGACATGGCATTCTCCAAAAATTTTGCCAGGAATATAAATGTCTAATAGTTATATAACAATGTGTTTATCTTCTCCAATGATTAAAGAAGTGCATTTATTGTATTCCATATTGGGAAGAATGTGAAGAACCAGGCACCTTCATATCTTCTTGGTGGGCATATAAATTCTTTACTGAAGAGGCATTTCACAAAATCTATAAAAAATTAAGGTTTGTATACCTTTGCCCCAGGAACTTACCTTACACATGAAGTCATAAAATGTAGCATTATTTATAATTGTGAAAAACTGGAACAGCCTAAATATCCATCAGTAGGTGATTGACTTAATAAATTTTAGTATAGTTGTGCAATAAATTATGGTATAACAATGAGGCCAAAGAATGTGGTAGACCCATAAGGGCTGACATGGAATTAAAAAAGCAATGAAAAGAAATAAGAATTAATTTGCAAAATAATATTTACACTTAGAATTAACCTGCATAAAAAATGAGTGCATGCAAAGAAAAAGCTTGAAATGCTATCCATCAGAACTCTTGATAGTGATTACCTCTGAGAAGTTACATTAAAGGAGATTCTGATATTCTACTTCATTCACTTCTGAACAGTGGGATTTTTCAGGACAGAAAATAAAATGTGTTCCTTTTCTAATAAAGTAAAAGATATTTTAAAATGTAGTTATAAACAACAGAAAATGAGATGGTTTTGGATGATGGGATGTAAGACAGAGGAAGAAAGGATGGAAAAATGAAACCCTTGGTAGGTATGCTAAACTAAAGTATGAATGTGGAGGCTGTTGAACATAATTCTCAGCTAATTTTTAAAGATTCCAAGAGCTAATCAAGTGCATCTCAGAAGAAGTCCCAACTCTGCAAGTGATTCTCTGCACTTTCCACTTATTTCTGATATCTCAGTGCTGGGCTTAAGGAACATTACAACTACAAATCCTTCATTGTAATCAAAGATGTTCAGGCTCCCTGATTAGTAGCTGGGAACTCTCAGCTCACCAACTCCTGCTTCCTTCCAAATCCACTTTTTTGCAGGGACATGAGGATCTGCCATAGCACTAAACCCTCTGGAATAACTTTGTTAGAAAACCGTGTCATTTATTTGACTCCGTAACACCTAGCCTCCAAGTGACAGCTACTACTTCAGCACAGAATCTTTCAAAATAAAAAGTGAAAAGTTCTACAAACTGTATCAGCAACAGCTCATTTATTTCAGATTCTAGTCAGCTGTAAAAAAGGAAAAAAGGGTGATCATTACAGTGCCAGCCTGGAGTTATTTTCCTTCACGGTTTATTCCTGGACGTGGGAAATCAACTGGAAGGCAAATGCCAGTAATTCTGAGTCCCAAGGAATACAATGTCTCTGAGAACCATTCCCTAAATCCCTCTTGCCTGCCCAGCTTGCCTGTCTGTGGGAAACCGGCTATAGATCTGGCAAGGAGGGAAGGAGTCACTGTGATTGTGGGGGTTTGTCAACCTAAGGACATCACTACTGTTCCTTACAGTGCAACGGTGAAGAGTCTTTGAGGTAAGCCAAACCTAGATATTCAAATCCCACTTATCAGCTGTATGACCTTGGGCAAGTCATTCAACCTCAGTGAGCCTGTTTTTGCACCTGTCAAGTGAAGTTCAGAGTCATTGTCTCATAGAGATGTTGAGAGTTTAGGGTGGCTGTAAATAACTCTGTTAAAACACTCATGGGCATCAAAAGATTTAGACAGGTTTCCAGGTTTGGCATTTACTAGCTGCATGATCTTGAAAAAGATTTAAGTCTCTACATGCTGATCTGTAAAAAGGGGAATAAAAATACTCCGGCTCAGCTTTCGTTAACAGTGTTGTTTGACAATCCAGGGAATAATGTCCATACCAATAATTATACACACACACACACACACACACACACACACATACACACACACATATATATATAAGATGAAAAAATTAACACATCCATCCTACTTTCTGATTTCTACCCTCATTTCCACTTGGTCTAGTGGGGAGAGGCAACTTGCGCTTCAGTCTTTTTTGGCAGGGACTGAGGGGGGACATGGTCAAAAGCACATAATGGGGTGACAGTGAAATTGCTACAGTTTGCCCATTACTACACAGTTTAAATTACTATTTGCTTCTTTGTCAAATTTGGAAATAACAAAAAGTAGAAATATCCATTTGCTTATTCATGGTAACTTTCTTTTTCTATTTTATCACGCTAAGTATGACAAATAAGGCAAGTGTTTGCTTAAACTAAAGTGTAATCTCAAATATTTTTAAGAAAAACCCATCAATGTTAAAATGCAAAATATCAGGCAATTGCAAATTGAAGCTCTACTTATTTCTTCCTAGGTCCCCAATTCTCTACCTTCTGTGTGTCTAAGAATCACGTGGGCCCACCTGGCAGTAATGCTGAGTAGGTTGGTCTGCAGCAAGATCTTGGAATCTCTATTTTTACCAAGCTTTCTACATGATACAGACACAGGTAGGGGGTCCCAGAACCTCACACCAGGAGCGATTCTCAAGTCCTGAGTCATGTCTTGGCTCTGCACTCCCATAGCTGGGTCCTAGAAGGGGAACCAGGAATGTGAATCTCAGCCTTACAGTTGTCATCACTGTTACACACACTCAGCCCTGAGGCTTTTACCTTCCTGTTCGGACTGCAGAGCATCTGGCAAGCAGGCAGCTTGAGCACTTGCCTCCTCTTTGACCTTGTGGCCCCCTGACAATTCAATTCATTTCATGGCTCACAGAATGCCATTCTTTCCGGGATAGGTGGGGCTGGGAAAGGAGAGGGAACACAGGTCCCCCACCACTCAACTGACAGCAGCTTGACCTCATAAAGTCTATTGTGTGACTTCTGGCCATCAGCTTGATAGCTTCAGCGGATGCAGAGAATGTTCTAACATTTCTCTGTTTCCAGAAAAGAAGGAAGCAGAGATGGAGGTTAATGGGACCTTGGAACAGGCACCTAACATTTTCAAGGGATGGGACATATAGATAGATGAGTGGGATGTTTCCTTCAGACATTCCTAGCTGTTTCTATAGCCGAATTCCTTTGCTCTTTTCTAGGCAACTTGGTCTCTGCCTCTGTCTCTCTGTCTCTCTAATTCTAGGAAGGAAAACAGACAAAAGAAAGAACTAGAACTTATTTTTATAACTCTGAAGAAAAGCAATGCTTGCATCCTTTCAAGGTGTAGAGCTTCTCCCAGGTAATGAGTTCTGCTCACCACACTCCCTCATGCCTGTTCTGTAAAATTACACACAGACCAAGAACGACATAAAAGGCTCACTCAGCATATGCTAATTTAATCTCTGCCACTTGTCAACTCCCTCGGGGAGCTCCACAGAAACAACAGCTTTGATCACATAACCTACAATCATTCTCAATAAGTGCCCCCCAATCCTGGTCTTGAAAAGCCTGTTCAGATTTTACCTAAATAGAACAAATATCAGGCAAGCCCTGTCAAGCTGAAAGAAAGAGACTTGTATAAAGTAATTTCATTGAATCTTCCTATTTCCTTCTGCTCTCTCTGAAGCAGTGTCAGTGGCATGATCAGGGTTCCTGGCCAAGATCAAGTACAACTGTTGCCCTAAGAAGGAAAGCAATGTATTTCCATCTTCATAGAATCAGGGGTCTAATTCTCTCTTCAACTCAGAGGCCGCCTGGGTGGCTCAGTCAGTTAAGTGTCTGCCCTCGGTTCAGGTCATGATCTCAGTGTCCTGGCATCAAGCCCTGCATCAGGATCCCTGTTCAGCGGGGAGCCTGCTTCTCCCTCTCCTTCTGCCTGCTGCTCCCCCTGCTTGTGCTCTTCATTTCTCTCTCTCTGTCAAATAAATAAAATCTTTAAAAAAAAAAGAAAATTTCAATTCAATTTTCTCATTTTATAGATAAGGAAAACAGGTTCAAATGGGAACTCTGTGCTGGTCATTGCCTGTTTGTTCTCAGTTCCCTTCTCCTTCCATGTTCTTTTCTGCATTTCGGGGGCTTGATTTCCTTACCAACTGGCTTCCAGTTAGGTTCAACCATTGGGAAGCTCCAGTGGGAGACTAGAGGGTGGAAGTAAGGGAGAAGCCAGGGTATCTCTCCCTCTCTTTCTCTTGCTGCTTTGGGCAGCATCTCTCACGGTGGCTGCATCTCTTTTATGTTTCATGCTCCTTCCTCTTGCTCGGGGGTGGGGGGGTCAGTAAACACCTGCCAATATGCAAAACTGAGGATATTTTGTAGGTACTTACATAATGTAATCATTAAAAAATATATAAACCATTCTCAGCTCATACACCATGCGAAAAAGGCAGTGGGCTGGCTGGATTTGGCTCAAGAGCCTTACTTTGCCATCTCCTGTTCTAGCCCTAGGGGCAGGGGTGTCTTCGCACAGGTACTAACCTCTGGATTGCCTCTTGGTCCCCCTTCCCATCATGCAACCCCTGTCTACCTAGTTTCCTATCTTACCTTTTTAAAAATTGAGCCATCAGGGATGAGCTCTCTTTTTCTGACTGGACCTTGACTGATACTGGCAATGACTTGTTTACAACCAGCAGAATTATTGTCCACTTCATAAATTTCTTATGGCTTTCCAAAATGTGGGTGCAAACACATCTCAATGGAATCCTGTAAGTTTCCATTTAAATTAGGTCAGCTGGTTGCCTACGTGTGTGTGACCATTCTGGTTGACGTCCTCACGCAGTGTTGAAAAACTCATGGCACTAAGAGGTGCCTATAAGCCAAAGTTGGCCTCCATGCTGACCAAGTACTACCTAACATCACTGGCAAAAGTGACGGAGAAAACTAGGAAAAGATGACCAACAGGGTTGGGTTGTAGATGAAAATTCCCATAGGAGGTGAGGCATGGATGACGGTGTGAATATGAAATGCTACATACCACACAGCACTCTCTGACCACCTCCACCCCTGTCTAAGCCACCACCAACCCTCCCCTGGATGGCTGCAACTGTCTCTTAACTGGCCTCCCTGACTCCACTACTGCCCCATGCCCCCTTAAGACTATCTATTTTATAGCCACAAGCAAGATCTTTCAAAAACATAAAGTTGCATGATTCTGCTGCTCAAAACCTCCAAAGACTTCCCATCTCACCCTGTATAATATCCAGATTCCTCCTATTATCCCATGAGACCCTATGTGATCCAGCTTCTGTCTGCTTCTTCAAGTTCATCTCCTGCCTCCCTCCCTCAGCCTCATTCCAACCCAGCAAGGCTGGTCTCCTTGCTGATCTTCAGACCCTCCCCAAACTCAGACATCAGGCCTCTACACTTGCTCCTCCTTCTCCCCAGGAATATGCCCCTTGGGGCTTTGAGGCAAGCTCTGTCACTCGCTCTCCCTCTCTCAATTCTTGCAGATCTGCACTCCAATGTCACTTCTCAGGGAGGTTCCCCCAACCAGCTAATCCCCCAACACAGCTCCTCCTGCAATCTCCTTTATCTTCTTAATTTCCTGTCAGCATTGTCCATCCTGTTCCATTGGCTTAGAACATTCTTTCCTCTTCTCTTTTTAGCAGCTTAAATGCTATCTCTTCAGGGAGGGTCTTCTGGATCATTCTCTCTATATAGGTGTTATATATATCATTCTCTCTATGCAATGTTCACCTTCTTCTTGGAAATTACCACTACTCTCTCTCTTTCTGTGTGTGTGTGTGTGTGTGTGTGTGTGTGTGTGTATTCTTTGTCCACGTCTTTAATGTCTTCCTCCCATCACTGTATAATTGTAAATTTTAAGAGGGAAGGGGCTATGTCCACTTCACTATGTACCTCCACAGTTCAGGGCCTTGTACATGTAGGTGCTTAATAAATATTTATTGAGAAAATGACTATATGATATAACATGGGGTCATTCACAGATGTAGGAAAGATGATTAAAGAATCTCCCCACCCTATTAGAGGCCATCAGTCACCCATCCACATCTCTCTGGGTTTCTCTAATGGTTTTCGAATGCAAGCATCTGAGATCTCTACTTGAAGGCTTTGTTGGGCTGCAAGTGTATGCTTGGTCTGCATGCAGTGCCAGGGAGTTAACAGAAGCTGCAGTAGTAGTTTTTGACCAATATAGCCAATAGGAGTTGGTAGATAATTATCCCAGCTTCATCACTTGCCTGATAGAATTACTCTGAAGCATACTATCTGTGTTTTCCTAGAAGTCTCAGTTGCCCCAATTGATCATGGTGGTACCTTGCTCATTAATCTACTCTTTATTGGTTTTCTTCCCTTTCCCCATGCCTTACTGGTGCTGTCAGGGATCACCTGCCCAGACAACTACAAATCCTTGTGTCAGGGTGTGTCTCTGTGAGAATCCAACTAAGGCATCCTCCTAAGTCCCCACCACCACTCATCTTTTGGGGAAGTGTTGCAACATAAGTGTTCCAATCTACACAGTGGGGTGGGATGGAGCTATTTGTCATTCACTAATTTTTTCATTTAACTCATTCTATGCCAGTAGCCACTGTACATGTTTTCTGTGATCTCTGCAGACACTCCCTACAAATGACAGTTCTTGTCTTCACTGCAGGAATCTCCAAACACGGCTGTCCTTATTCTTGGTCCACAGCTATGCTCTGGTGCCAGTTCCTTGCATTACATTCTATTAATCAAGGGCATCTGGGTGGCTCAACCAGTTAAGTGACTGACTCTTGATTTCAGCTCAGGTCACGATCTCAGGGTCCTAAGGTTGAGCCCTTCATCAGGGGTCTATTCTCAGCAGAAAGCCTGCTTGAGGATTTTCTCTCTCCCTCTGCCTCTACCCCCACTTGTGCATGCACTCTCTCTCTCGCTCTCCCTCTCAAATAAATAAATAAATAAATCTCTTAAAAAAAATTAATCATATCCACAACAAGGACACTACAATTCAATGAACTCTTCATGTGTGCCAAACTCTGTGTTACACAAATAACTTGTATGACTTAACTGAAAGGTCACAACCATGCTAAGAGGAAAGTACTATTATTTCCTTCTCACAATAATGAAACCTAGGCCCAGGGAGATTATAACTTGTCCATCCGCTAGGTGGCAGAGGTTGGATTTGAAGCCAGATGTTTGGCGAAAGATACACCATTAACACTTTGGCTACACCACCCTCAAATCTTCTCAGCCCTCCCTGCCCCATAATACCACCAGGTCTCATCACACACAAAACTTATTTTAATGCACAACATTATGATGAGATACTGTAGTTATAAAGTTTCTGAAACATTAGCCAAAAAGAGTGAAACCCTTCGGTAATGAGAAACAATAAACAAATGCTTAAATGTAATTGCAAATGCAGCATTTCCTGAACACAAGGAATAAAACATTGCAGCCCTTAACATTTTTATTTTCCCCAAATTGGCCCTTATGGTAAAAAAGAACAGTTTATCATCACTGCTCTAGGGTATGGATCTTAGAGAAAGAATGCTTTTCCCCCAACAGAGCTAGCATTACTAGGTAATGGCCCAAACTCCACAGATTTCCTGGCATCAACATGCACCTGCACCATTTCAAACAGGAGTGGCAGAATCAGACCAAGTGGCTATGGTTATAAAGGGCAGAACAGGGCTTATGCAGCCAGTGCCCAGCTGAACACCCCAGCTTGCCTTTCCCTAAATACGGAAGACCCCTTCTCAAATTCCATTTCAAGAATCATGAGGAACATAACACCCAGTGCTCGGGTATTATGTGCAAACAATGAATCACGGAACACTACATCACAAACTAATGATGTAATGTATGGTGATTAACATAACATAATAAAATTAAAAAAATGTAAAATAAAAAAAAATCATGAGGAACAAACTCAGAATCTCATTCCCCCACCCCACTCAGGCCACACAACCCCGGGAGTACTATGTTAACACTACTGAACAGTCTCCATTCTGTCATGTTGGGAGGATTTCATTCTCTCGTTAGTTTAATGAGAAAAAATACAAACCTGATGATACCTTCAAGGACAACCTAAATAAGCATTAAAGATAAGAGCCAAAAACAAGTTAAGAAATGTGAGACAGTTAAATATGTATGCACTTTGTAATGTTTGCATATGGGAGAGAGAGAGTTGGGGAAGCTACCATTCTGGGTAAAATATAACATAATAAAGGGGTCATTTTGTTGGGGGTATTTTTGCTAATTAACCAGAATAATCATCTTTTTGAGCTCTCTATTTTTAATTCCTTTCTTGATAATGGAAGTAGAAATATTATACTAAAAGAGAACTTATTGAATGCCAGGCCTTGTTTTAAGCATTTCCCATATATGATTCACTTAATACAATACTACTGTGAAATACATAACACTGTCTCTGTTTTACAGATAAAACAAAGATGTAGGCAACTTTCTCAATAAAACACAGCTAGTAAGTATCAAAGTGGGGATTTGAACCCAGGCAGTCCATCTTTATAGTTCAAGCTATACTATGTTGTTTCAGTAGATTAACAGTATAAAAAGTCATAAAATCTTATTATAGAAAATCTGGAAAATGTAGAAAGTATAAAAAGAATATTTGATTCATTCATAATTTCACCATAGAGAAATAAATTAACAATTTGATGCAATGATCATGACATAATCTTCATAAATATGATTTAATTTTTGTTATTTGGGTATCCCATGAGAAAAGAAGTGTGGTTAACCACAAAATTTAGAGAATATATTTGGGATGGACTGACAAAGTATAGACTATGTTTTATACAAAATTTATTTTGGAGGTACCATGGATCACTTCCAAAATCTAAGCAATCTTCTATTTTTCAGAAACTGAGGTTGAAGTACATGCTAGTATGACTTCCAAAGGAAGAGACCCACCATTATGCTAAGATACCATGAATAGAGAAAACCAACTGTTGCTTCATATATGAAACCTGAACTAGAAACCATAAAGGGAGATGTTCTGAACTGAAGGTACTGATTTTTAACCATGGTTTTCACATGATCAACATTATACAAGATGAATTTAGAATGAGAGGAAATAGGGGTTTATCTTTATCCATCCATCCATCTTCTTTAATGTTTATAATTCAACCAATACTTAGGTTGAACTACCCCAAAGCAGGCCCCGAGATCACGACATGAATGCCAACTGTTTTTGGAGGCTTCATCTCTGAAAACACCAATAAGGCAGTGGAGAATTGAGACAAGAATGGGAAAGTAGGTAATAAAAGCTGTGTTAACAGATTTTCACTGTGGGCAGAACTATCCTGCTGGCTACCTCTCGGAGATGGTATGGAACATGCTTTAGCGTTGTACCCCAAGAGATGGGAGGAAGTTGGGATATTTATCCTCCAACTTACATTTATTATTGGATGAGGGCTGCTCCAGGAGACAGCAACTCCCCAGCATTTCTGGCCTGCCCTGCATACTGACCAAGCAAGTTCCTGTGGCCACAGAAAGACTTCTAACAGCCATAAAAGCTTGCAGTGAAAGGTGTAGGCATGAATGGTGAGGAACTAGGAGATATGGGCATGGCAGTATCGGTCACAGCCAGCTACTATAAAATAAAACAAAATTAGAATCATTACATATATATAGTTTTGTTTTCTGGTTAGTCACTTTATACAATGCCCAGAGAATTTCCAATATCTTTAAATGTTATTTGAGAAAATGACTTTTAATGGCTGCCTAGCCTTTCATTTTATGGATGTACCACAATTTATTTAACTGATTCCCTATTTGGAGGTACATAAGTTGTTTCTAATTTTGAAGAACTTAAAACAATTCAACAATAAATACCTTCTTACACCCTTCCTTCTCTGTATCTCTGGTTATTTCTTTAGCATAAATTAATCAAGGGCAATCTTGTTAATTATCTAAGGCAGTGATTAGTACTCCTCAATCTACAATAATGCTTGAAATTGACAGCAAATCTAATATTTTTAAATTTTGCTGGGGGGTCTCAAGACATGTAAGTGGCAATAATTTATTTTTCATTTTAAACCTTCTTGTATTCTTTAATATATTCTTTAATATTCAAATGATGGAAGATTCTTACACACTGGAAACTTTACTATTGTTTAGCCAAAGTGGGAAGTTTATCACCACATCATCAAATGAGCTAATTACTGGGCGCCTGGGTGGCTCAGTTGGTTGAGCAACTGCCTTCAGCTCAAGGTCATGATCCTGGAGTGCCGGGATCGAGTCCCACATCGGGCTCCCTGCTCAGCGGGGAGTCTGCTTCTCCCTCTGACCCTCTTCCCTCTCATGCTCTGTGTCTCTCATTCTCTCTCTCTCAAATAAATAAATAAAACCTTTAAAAAAAAAATGAGCTAATTACTTTCAAAAAGCAGGAGGTGAATGTTCTCCGTAAACCTCATCTTACGCAGGCTTAAGGTAAGACAGTTAGAATCCTTGGAATTTTGCACTCTACTTGTCTGAGGGAAAGCTCCTCCTTCTTGTTCTCCAACAGTCTGGTATGCTTTCTTTCCCACTAAGAAGTCCTTAAAAACCACCATCAGTTATATCCACTGGTCTTTTCATAGTTTTTACTTCTTTATTCTTTGAAGTACTGAGTGGCACTACCCAGGCTGACCGGTAGCACACAGGAGAGGTTCTTACCTGCTGGGAAGCCTACACTTTGCTCGTTGTCCCACCTCTTCTTCTCCACTTGGCTCTTCTCGGTTTCCTCAGTCATTCCTTTCATCCTTCATTTGTAGTAAGTGCAGGCAACTCCTATAGGTGAGCCCTGTGCTTCTGTCTTGCATTTCTCTGGGTGACCTCTCTTCTTCCGGGACATCCTTTTCATTGCATGAAGACAACTCTTTTTTTTTTTTTAAGGTAATTAAGTTTATTTTATTATGTTATGTTAATCACCATACACTACATCATTCGTTTTTGATGTAGTGTTCCATGATTCATTGTTTGTGCATAACACCCAGGGCTCCATTCGAAGACAACTCTTTTGAACTTCATTTAGGCTTCGCCTCTCTGTTCTTACGTGGGTTTAGCACAAACCTTCCTAACAGAAAACACCTCAAACTCTGCATGATCAAATCCAAATCTATATTCTCTGCTTCAAAATGGTTTTCCCTATTATTCTCTTTTCATCATCTTTAAGTCCTTCTATTCAATCCCGTAGAAATTCCAGGTCCTCTAAAATTTTGCAAAGAACTGCCTTTCTACCTTTGTCACTTTTCGCTATCATATTTTTTTGCTCTGACTCACCATGCTTCAAACAGTCTGAACATTGTTTTCTTTAGTTTTTATTCAAATTAGTAGCATATATGAAATCCAAAAGTTTAGAATTGATTTTCTACGTGATGTTGACCAAATTTCTCTCCACTCGGTCTTTTCAATCAGAGTAATAGTAACCCACTTCACTGGGTTGGTGTAATTATCACATAATATACATGAAGGTGGCTAGGACAGTATTTGGTAGGCTTATAGCAGACTTGCAATATGTATTTGCATATTTATTCATTCATCACTTGGACCCATCAGAACTAATCTTTGCCATGAAAATCTGTGTTCTCCTAGCCCCCAAACTCTCTATTCTAACCTTTATTTTCCATTTGACATTCATTGAGTATCCATGCAGAGTGTTAGTTGGCATTCTTTGAGTACACTTTCTATAAAAATTAAATTCCTTACAATAAAAAACTCTACTTCACACTTCTGTGTATAAAGGGCTAAAAATTTTGAATCCAGAGCCCTCCAAATTATCAAATAAGTTTTTTTTAAACCAAATTAGCACATATAGTAGATGAGAAAACAGCTAAATATTTCTTGCTCATTTTAATCAGGAGTCAAAAGGAAGGTCAGAAGACAAATGTTTTATGCCCATAGTAAAAAGAATATATTGCTGAATGTAAATTCCTTCTGGGTCAAAAAATATACATACAGTGATATAAAGGAGCTACACACTTTGGCGTATTTATCAGAAGCAGCACACGAATATTTTGTAAATTATATAGCATTTTCTAAATTGACTTTATCCCACACCTGATAATCTGATAAGGAGGTTAAGTAGTTTCCTTTGCTCTGTCATTTACAGACTTGGCAGTAGAGTTTATTGTCTTCCTTGTGTGCGCAGTAAACTAAATAGTTAGAAGCTGATGAATGCTCTTCTTTTATTTCTAAGATTATGATCAAATCATTGGCATTGGCTTGTAATGTTTTGGGATAAAATAACCTTTTGAATGATTTACATCACTAGCCTCTTGCTAACCTAACTTCTTCTGAAACAAATGACATCAAAATAATCTCTATAAATTCTAGATGTGGTCACTTACCATTGACAGCTTCCCTAAGAAGATAATGGCACACCATTTTGAATTATCCAAATGTACAAATGAAACTGCAACTCTAGTAAAAACAGAGCCTCTTTGGAATGGTCCATACCATATCTCTTAGATGGACACTGATGGGACACAAGGGCAAGACATTCTGTGGGATGAGTGGGCTGATCTCGATTCCTGAATAATAGACACTAAGTGTTTTACAGATGCGGTAAGCAGAATGCCAAAAGCTTTCTTGTTTTCTTCTAGAACAGTGGTTTTTAAAGTGCTTATAGGAGACATAGGGTTCTAAGAAGATACTGGAGGTGCTGCAGCAGGGAGTGGGCGATGTGTGTGGCAGGGAGAGGGCGAAAGAAGACCAGCTCTGTGCTTCAAGCCTCTTTCTTCACTGGATTCAGCTTTCTCAGGGACTCCCATCTGTTCTAGGTACAGAACTTCTGAGCAAGGTAGTGTTTGGAAGACAAGTGTCTGCTACTGAAAAAATAACGGTGGATTATCTTTGTCTCAGAACCCAACTAAAAATATTTCAAAGAACTGGGCCACTGTCCTCATAGATGACAATAAACATTTGTGTCCAATTTCTTCAGCTGCCTTTTATTGGGTAATATGTCTTGGGAAGAAAATTAAGCCCAATACCAGAAACTGTTTGCTTGAAGTGTCTTTCAAATTGTACACTTAGCCAAGGATTGCATGAAATTAAATATTACTCTGTTCTCCACCAAAAACAAAACAAAACAAAACAGGCATTGTTTTCCTGTCTAAACAGGTCTCTTGATTACTCTCTTCCAGTTTGAGAGAAAGAGAGACCTGTGCTCAATGTTTAGTGACTTGTTCTTCAAATCTTAATGGACTGACCTTCAAGTCATCTGTTGCTACCAATCTTTTGGTAGGAAGTCATTGTGAAGGTAATGCAGACCTTACAATTTCATGAATAATGTTACTAAGCATCCTACCCCTGCTGCCCAGCCATTAACATTTATCTCCTGTGCTAGATCCCAGCCATTGGTAGTTCTTATCTCCTATCCTAGATCCCACATATTGATCAGCGAGTGTGCATTGGCTTGGCCATTCTCCATTAAAGCCAAGGAATGCATCCAGAACTTTAGAAGTGTCAAGCACCCCTCCCTCCAGCCCCATCAGCCTCATTTCTACTCATGCAGGTAGCTTTTATTACCAAATTACCAGGGATTCTATGCTCAATATTACTGAGTTTTGCACTCTCTTAGTTTATAGAGTATCTACTTGAGCAGAGGTGTTTGCAACTTTTATCAGTTCTACTCTCAAAAACCATTCAGTATATTGGTATAAATGCCACTTCCCATGATTCACTGGCTATGAGCTGAGGCACTTTTGTTTTGGACTAGGGAAAGTTCACTAAATCAATATAATAAGGATGTGTTCCATGATGTACAGATCCTCTGAGATGCTCAGTGAGGAAATGTGTCTGCGGTCAAACATATTTGAGAAACAGTGTATTTCTCTTGGTGATTCAAAATGTGCATTAGAAAAGCAGAGTGCTAAGAAGTATTTCTTAAATTTATTTGACCATATAATTTTTAAATTATCCCTCACCTCTTCTCTCCCTCCTTCCTTCTTTTCTTCATTAAACATTAAATATCTAGGGCTCCATGGGAAAGATTTTGGAAAATATTGTACTTTCCTATTTAAGAAAAGTTTTCAGGGGTCAATTTCTACTTTTCTCTGTAATCCCAGAGCCAGCACCATGTCTGGCACAAGGTGATTACTCAATAAATGTTTAATTGAAGTGAACAAGAGAGTAGATTAATGAGGTGCCAAACATCGTGCTGGAAGTTGTTTTAAAAAATAATACCAGGTATGCCTGGGTGGCTCAGTCAGTTAAGTGTCTACCTTCAGCTCAGGTCATGATCCCAGAGTCCTGGGATCAAGTCCCCATCAGACTCCCTGCTCAGCGGGGAGTCTGCTTCTCCCTCTGCTGCTCCCCCTGCTTGTACTCTCTCTGTCTCTGTCAAATAAATAAAAATATTAAAAAAAAACCAGGTAGGAGCACCTGGGTGGCCCAGTCGGTTAATTGTCAGACTCTTGATTTTGGCTCAGGTCATGATCTTACGGTTGTGAGATCGAGCCCAGCATTAGGCTTCACGTTGGGTGTGGAGCTTGCTTAAGATTCTCTCCCTCCCTTTCCCTCTGTCCCTCCCCCTCCTCTAAAATAAGAAAGAAATGCCCTCTCTGTGAGCATGAACAGCCATTTCCTACCTGAATGGGTAGGCAAATGCTATGTCAATGCTGAGGTTACTTTCCGTCTTGTTGACACAGTCCACACTCAGCCGCAGGCCTCCAGAATAGCCACCACATGTTGCAAATGCAAAGATTGCAAAAAGCTGTGGAGAACAAAAAAAAACCAAGAAGAGAGTCATTAGAATCATGCTAATCTAATGAAATATATAAATAGGAGTTTAGTGTCTGGGTTGAGAGAGGTTATGTTTCTTCTGAAATGTGGCATCATATTTGGTTCAGGAAGGAAGATGAAAGTCAGGAGGATGATGGGGACGGTAGAGGTGGTCTCTGAAAAAATAGTCCGGCAAGCTGGGGTAACTCTGCTTGGAGGAAAACTGAACACAAGGACAAAATATCTGTGTTTGACTGTGTAAAGAGCTGTCATGCCTCAGAAGGTAGAGATACGATCTCATATAAAAACATCTGGAAAGTTACACACTAAGGGATTAATGACGGATGTCTCCAGGTGGGAAGAATTTGAGGTGTCTCCTTGCTTTCTTCTTCTGGTTTATCTGTGTCTTCTGCAATAAACATGTTTTATCTTTTGGAGTAATATAGTTTTTTTTTTTTTTTAAAGGCATAGTCAGAATTTGAGAGCTAAAGAGCTTTGGGAGAGTAGATGAGTATCTAAAAGGCTCTACTTCAGAGCATCTGATTTCAGTATATGTCAGCCTCAAAGCCTCCCCAGTTGTTACATCTCTGTATTAGTTGCTCTTTGTCAACTATTAAAAGGTTCAACTGGTTACCAACTAATGTCATAGTCTATCCTGGTGTAGAACATGGGTCCGTGGGAATTAGGTACTGAAAATGAGGAGCAGGAAATCAGGGAAGGCTTTAAGAAAGAAGATATATCTGGGAGACCAAGGATGGTGTAAGATGGGAAGCAAATGCTAAACTTTGTTGGCTTAGTTTGGCTACATTCAAAAGTATTTCCTGCTCATTTCCAAAGAAAGTCAGTCAAGTGCACTTAACACTAACCCAAGTTGTAATACTCCCATTTATTTTATTTTCATTTTGGAATTCAGGTTCTTGAGGTAGTTTGGGGTCCCATTAGGAACACTAGCTCACTTTGCACAGCAAAGCAGAATTATTGAGTAAGGGTTAAGTGCATGGGCTCTGGAATGTGATCTTGGGAAGGTTCCTTAATTTCCCCATGTCTTGGTTTCCTCGTCAGTAAAACAGCATTGATAATAACTCTTCTGGGCCATTTTGCTATTCATGATATAGAGCAGACAGTTGCTGTGGACAAGAAGGCTGCTGGACCTGGTAATGTTACCAAGCCCACTCAGAAAGCACAGAAGACAAAATGAGCATTATCCAGTAACACCTGCCACCTCAGTCTTACTTGATAGAAGAGTCTCAGAGCTGTTGGCCTCAACTGGCCATCTAACTTTGATAGGAAAGACTGGGTAATGATAAAACCTTCACAGGGAAAGGAATATTTTGGAGACCAGTTTTTTTTTCCTCTATGTGGCAGTTTTAAGTTACTAGTTTTTAAAATCAGTATTTTAAAAATGGAAACAACTTGACCAAAAGACATAGTAGATATAGTAAGAGAAAACTGTGTTTATATGTGTTACTGTGTATAAAGCATTTAGAACAGATCTTGGCAGAGGAAAAGTACTCAATAAACGTTAACAAATGTTATTACTCTAAATGGATGTGGATGGCTCCTTAGATGTTCCAGGCCATAAAATAGGAAATTTAGACTTACTTGCTAGCTAAACTGACGCGACCATCAGCCCCAGTGAACCGGCGTCCAAGCACTCCAGAAAAACTGAATCTGTTTTGTTTTGCTTTTCTTCCTAATTTGCCTCATCGATAGCATTTGAGGAGGCGTTCAGAAGCTACTCCAATCCACTCCACCATCTGGGGCTGATACACACAGAACACCAAGACTGAAGGGAACCTGATTTTTATCCCTGTGGTGTGCATCTGCTCATTTCTGTGAGCAAATGCTCTCTGTCAGCTTTTAGTATTGGTAAGAATAAGTAGGGAGTGAGTTTAAGTGCTCAATGCTTAAATCTAAGTTGTATTATATAATACTGGATGTCTCAGCCCTTTGTTCCCTGTCAGAATATTGCCTTTCCAGAAGAAAGAGTGGAGTAATGGAGCCATGAGCTCTGTGGTATGGCTATGGAGACAGCCCTTATCCTGCTCAAGCTTCCTCACCTGTAAGACAGGAATGTCCTCTATAACTCCTTGAATCACTGAGAGAATTAAATAAGATGGAATACGTATTTATGTGCAGCCCCTCTCAATTCATGCAGAGATTTATGTGGTATTTACACATGTATACTTCTATGGGGCAAGAGTCCTAAGTGTGTAACCAGCACTTGTACATGTCAAGGTTAGGAGGAATTGTCTCTTCTTGCCATTATTAAGTGCCTACTATGGGCCAGCCATTGGGCCCAGCACTTAACATATGTGATATTATTTTCTCTTAACAGCAATGATGTGTGTGTGTGTGTGTGTGTGTGTGTGCGCGCGCGCGCGTGAAGCTTAGCATTCCCATATTAAAGATGTAGCAGAATAGCATAATGGCTCTAAGCAGTTGCATTTAAAAAAATTCCTTGAAACATTAAAATATAGCAAGTTAGAGTTGAAGGGACATATAAATCCTGTTAATTTCAGTGCTTAATAACTATAAGGGAACTACCCTTGGCTTTTCATCTTACATTGAAGTGCTTTATATACAGTAAGGTATTATTAATACTACCATGGAATGAACTTAAGATGGAATGATAATTATGTATTTAACTATTCAAAATGTTAGATGCATAGAAAGAAGGTGTCAGACTATTAAAACCACACACACCACTAGTTTTTCTTTTAACTTCTATCGAGCTCTGAAAACATTAAGACATCGTACTTGAGTTAAATATGGTACCTATGGGCTTTCTGGTTAACTTTCTCCCTTCCCCCAGTCCTTACTGATTAAAGGGAAATCATACTGTGTGACCGATATCAAATTCACATGAGTTTGGTGAGGACTAAACAGATAATGTCTGTACAACACTGGGAGAGTCAGATCCTGCTGAGTGAATAACGTATTACAGGCATGGTTGATTCCGTATCTGGGAGAGTGAAATCAACTCCCACAGATTCTATCAGCTAGGGGTCTAGTTCTATAATTGGAATACATCAAGACAGAGCAGGGAGAGGGGACCGGAAGCTCTTTGGTGGGTCAAAATTCCCTTGGTGTTGAAGAGGAATGTAGAGTGGGAGGGAACTCAGAAAATGCTCTCACGGATTCCCCTCCCAGAAGTCTGGCCAACCACTCCTCCCTAGGTGGTCGGGCAGAGCAGTTGTGGGAGTCAGGCAGAACCTGAGTGTGAGTCCAGTTCCTAGCTGTCTGACACTGAGCAAGTTATTCAACTTCTCCAAACCTCAGTTCCTCCATCTCTTAAATCAGGACTAATTCACTGGTTCATTCAGCAGACGTTGTTCAGTGGTGTACTTATTTGTCAGCTGGGAGGGAACAGGAAAATAAAAAAGAGAAAACACGAAGACAAAGAAGGCCCCTGCTCACTATGGAGCTCAACACTGGATGGGGGGACAGAGTCAGAAAGAACACACAAGTGAAAACAATTACACATTGTGTTATATGTTTTGGCGGGGGAAGCTCTTCCAGACAGGGAGGTACACCTGAGGAAAGTCACATGTAAGCTAGGAACTTGAGGATGAAGGACAGGAAGCCATGGGGAGTGGAGGGAAGTGCCCTGGGCAGAGGGAACAGCTCAAGTGAAACCCCAAGGGAGGAAAGCTTGTCAATGGGAGGTCAATGTGGCAACCGGATCATGAAAGAGGCTGAGAAGAATAGTGTTTACCTCATACAGTTTTGTGTGCTTTAGCTGGGAGAACATATGTAAGGCATCAGGTTCACGGCCCTCAGCAAACATTAAAGTGTCTCCTCCTCCTTCTGCTTCTCTGCTACTATTACTATCACCACTACACTACTGAAGGAACCAAGAACTGCAGAGGAAAATTCACTTGCCCCCATTCAGCTAGAGCAGAGTTGGAACTAGAATCCTGGTCTCTGGACTCCCTGAGTCAGCATTCTTCTAATTAGCTCTACAATAGCAGGGAGAACAATTCCTGGCCACCTGGGTGGGCGTTAACTGTCAAATGTTCCAGTCTTCTTTACCCAGAAATGCACCATGGTGCTTTAGTGGCCTGAGGTTCTCCATGTTTCTTCTGAGTGTCTGACAGGCACATATGGGCAAGTTCACTAGCCAAGCAGAATGGATGCTTTGTGATCAACTTGTCCTCCCTCCCTCCCTCCCTCCTTCCCTTCCTCCCTCCCTCCCTCCTTCCCTTCCTCCCTCCCTCCTCCTTCTTCCTTCCTTCTTCCTTCCTTCCTTCCTTCCACTCTTGATCAGATGGAAGATTTTAGAAGGAGGTTCTTGGAAGACATAAAGAGATAGAAACTTCCTTATCTTTACAACCGTTTCTCTGAGAGGCCATTAAAATTAGCAAGAGGAAGGTCTGTGTGTCTTGTAGATGCTTGACTCTGCAAGGCTAATGCTGGGAGATGGAACTGTGTTATGTAGCCAAGATGGAATGAGAACTGGAGGTGGGTCCTGTACGTCTGAAGAGAGAAAAGAGCCTGAGGGGACTATGTGGGGTATAAGGAAGAGATGAGAGAGGGACTAGGGAGAAAGACCTCCATTGGAAGCTGACTCTGCAGGGACTACAAGCAACTTGATGAGAGACATGAAGACATGGAGTCTATGTGTGTGCACATGCATGCATGTGTCATTTTTTCCAAATCCTGGGCTCTGTGTGTACATCCTCACCTAGCACTGCATTCCTTCTGGTAATGCAATCTACTTACTCACCCTTTGTAGATCCTGGGTCCATAGCCCTGGGGCAAAAGTCCATTTACCCAACCAAGTGAAATTATAAAATCTTTGTGTGGCTATCTTTCCTCAAGCTTCCAATTCTCAAACAAAGCAGACAGCTCACCCTCCAGCACATTCTAAGATAATCAATATCATAACCACTGGCCCAATCATTCACTTCCCTTGAATTCAAGAGACAGAAATAAATCTCCTGCGATGAACTCTCATTTCACTATTGTCTTGGATGATCTACAGCTCTGTTCCTAACAACAAAAAACTATTCTCTAAATGGACAAAATTAACCAGCAGAGATTTCCTTTGCATGAAGACTGATTAGAAATACATTCAGGTGAAAGATGCCTAGCATTTTCTGGCTTAATAAGCATCCATAAACCAAAATCAGCCATAGCAGGCATATCTTTGCACACTTAATGATACCAAAGGTTTTTCCCTGGAAAGAGGGCAAGCAGCTCCCTCCTTGGAACTAATTGAACCACACAAGGAATATCAATGAAAGATGCTATTAATCCTTATGGTTAATTTTCGAGGTATAGTGGAAAGCACTAGGTTAGAGGAGGACAGGAAAACACGCTGATTAATGGCTCTCACAGGGACCTGTGGTCTGCAGGAAAGTTAGGGAGGGGACACTTTCCATGGCCTGATATACAACCTCAGGCATGAAGGATACCTTGGAAGAAACAAGTGAGAAAAAGAAGACTAGCACAAAAGGGATTGGAAAATTGAAACCAGGTACTAACACTCATGATGCCACTGAGCTATGTGCTGACAATCATATCTCCAGGGAATAAAGCACTGATTTCTAGCATTTGATTTGCCAATTTTCATGATGTGAATACTCCCGCCATGGCCAATTCCAAGCTACACTCTTAATACCTGCAAACTTGATTGGAAGGAATGCTGCACCATCAGCTGAGCTCCACCATACCGGCTGCTCCCAAGGGACCTTCCTGGCCTTTCCCCAGGAGCAAGAGCCTTGGGCTTATTTCATTGACTCACCCCTCTTATTTCTTATTTCCTGTTATTTCATATCACTCACCTTGAGCTTACTGAATTGATTCACTCTTTCATCAGGTACAACTATTCATCCTTTCATTCATTTATCCACCCACTCACTTATTCACTTAGTTATTGTAGCAGAGGCTGTCTATGCCTTGCCTATGTCCCCTTAGCTGGGCCTAGAGGTCACCTGCAGCCTCAGGGAGCAGGTCTGGTCCACCTACAGACCAAAGGCTTCACCCTCTAACACCCCAGCCTCTTTGCTGAGGGCTTTCTTGGGCAGCAGGAACGCACTCAGCCTGTGACAGGGGCATGATGGAAGTGCCCTGGAGTTAATTCTCTGCCAGCTTCTGACCAATTTGGGATGGAAATTAGTGGACAAAACCCTAGTGTTCTTGCCCCTCTTTGGGGAAACTCTGAGGTGTGTTTAGTACAGTTTTTCAGAGGCTGCCCTTTGAGATTGAGCCCCCATTGTCAACAGCAACATCCATCTGCTCATTAATACCTGTCGTGGGCGTTCCTCCTTTCCCTGTCTCAACTCCCTACTCATCGTTCTGCCTCTTGGTATTACCTCGCAAGTAAACTTCTTGAGTCAAAATTCTTGTCTCAGGGTCTGTTTTGGGGGACTGCAACTGAGACAGTTATCAAACCCTGACCAAGGGCCTGTTACTATTCAGGCACTGTAATGTACCCTAGGATTACATTAATAAAAGGAATTGTACCTCCTGACACACCTTATCTCATGCCCTCAGCTTCCAGCTTTTCACACCCTCATCTCCCCAGCCCTCTCTAAATAAGCTGAGCTATTTTATAAATAGGAGGTCTTCTTTGACCATATTATCCAGAGCAGGATTCCTGACCTCAGCCCACCCCAAGTCTGGCCCCATTATTCCCTGTCTTTGTTTTTACATGGGCAGATGTCTTAAAATCTGTACTTTTTGGCATTACTTATTCACCTGTTTATGTTTTGTTTGACAACTTCCCTGAGAAAAGGTAATGTCTATTGTCTCTTGCTGGATCTCTACCACCTGTACAATGCTTGGCATGAAGGAGGTACTCCCTAAATACTTGTTGACTAAATAAGTAAAGATAATTCCCTCCTCCACCTCTAGGGAACTTGCTATTTGGGGATACAGACAAGTGAATGAAAAGGCACCGTGACAGTGTTTTATTGTGTAATTGGAGCATGTTGGAGGAAAATATGGTACATATGGCACATACTTGCAGAGGAGTGGAGGAGAAATGAGTAGCTATCTGGAGAAGTGGACAGCTAAAGAGAAATCAGGAAACCTTGCCAGTTTTATACAAGTAAGAGGGAGAAGAGTATTCTAGGCAGGGAGAGCAGCAAGTCAAAGACTCAAAATGAGCAAGTGAGGCACATCTGGGAAGTGCATTTGGCACAACTGGGGCAGACGCTGCAAGGAGGGAAGAATGGGGTGACTGTTCAAGAGGGAGGCAGGGATGTTTCAGGTATGGTCTAGTAGGGATCCCAAAATGATGGCCCCTGGCGGTATCCAGTCACATCCAGCTACATCTGTTCGTGTATGTACGTAGATGTGTTTACACTTCAATGACAGAACAGAGTCCTGACAGCAAAGAGCCTGGTCACAAAGCCAAACATATTTACTATCCGGCCCTTACAGAAATAGTCTGTCAATGGGAAAAACCCCAAGGAAACCTGAAGTAACCCCAGTTTTATGAGGGGGATTGGGACTTCAGCAGGGGAGGGGCATGACAAATATGCATTTCAGACAGGCCACAGTGGTTGCCATGGAGAATGTGGAGTGAGAGAGGGAGGGACAGGGTGCTGAAGACCAGCACGTGTCTTAGTTCTCCAGTGTCTAAACACCCTGTGCCGAAAGGACCATGCCCCTGTCATCTTTATAACCCTTGCTGTGCCAAAACATCATTCATGGCTCATACCTTTGCCAAGGAATGAATATATGAATGAATGGGCAAGAGAAGATGAGAGGATGAGGTGCACAGAAAAGCGTATCTTGGCACTGAAAACAATAATAAACATTAGGCTGGTAACAGTAACAATAAAACAATTATATTTGGTTCTCTTCAGGAAGTACGTTATTTACGTTAGCTTATTTAATCCTCTCAACAACCCCTTGAAGTAGAAACAAAAACCCTCATTTTTATAGATGATAAAACCGAGGTAAAACTGCACACCCAAGGCCACACAGTTTTTTTGATACGTGACGTCGTCGTGGTTTGAACTCAGACCTGCCTTTCTCTAACGTTTATCTTCCTTCTTCTCAACTTTCCCAGGGCTGTGAAAGGCGTCTCTCTTGGCTGGCACATGCTATGGAAAGACTAATACAGAAATGCCAATCATGGGTATGGGAAGGTGTTCTCCATCACATCAATGCTCAGAAAGCCAAATGAGGACTAAGGAAAGCATCCATAGGACAAAACCCTGATCATCCAAATGGATGCCTGTGGTAGCTCTTACATTTTGCCTCACCAACACAAACCTTCTCTCCACAGTATCACAGGTCACCAGGGGAAGGGAGTTAGAGTCTGGCATGACAGGAACATTTAGAAAGCTTGTTGTGAGTAGGTCATGCCAGTTACACTGCACAAGTCCCTCCTGTCAGCCACAGCAGGGCGGGTGGCTTGCTCACTTTCATACATCTCTAATCATTCAACAGTTTACAGGTTAAAGGGACCTAATTCCCCCTCCTCACTTCCCGCTGATGAATCCCTCTTGTCCCTTCTCGTTTTATGATTTGTCTTGGGCTGATGAGCCATCTGTCCCAAGAACCCCCAAAGAGCATTTCTGGGAACACAGTTGTTTCCAGGAGCTGACTATCTCAACAGTAGCCCTGGAAAAGTGAAGAATACCTACTGTCAAGTTAGCTTCTGGTGCAGAAAGAGTTTTTGATTAACTGTGGCTTCCCTCACACCCCACTGGCTACCCAGGAGGCCCCCAGCAGACTGATGAGCACCTTTAAAACCTAATGTTCCATTTCTACTCATCTTTGTCTAATTCTTTCTTTTAGTGTGTCTTCTCTTGCTGATAATTGGATTTTTCCAAGGAAATTGACCAAGCACCTTCTTCACTATCAGTTTATGGTTACTGCAGTATTCTGACCCAGAGAGCTTCTATAAATAACCCTGTAAAACCTCAGATGGGACCTTCATGTGAAGATAAAACTGCAAGATGTCCCTGGAAGACAATATAATTGTATCTTATAGGGAGGCCCTGAAAGCTACTGACAAAAAGCTTTCCTGTGTAGAGCTGTATGCTTTCACCTGTCACTGTCCGTAACTACCTGTGTTCTTAACCAGCACCAGCATCTTCCACACTGCATTCCATTTCATGCTGTCAAATACTGGATATTGTGCCCTTCTACCGGCTTTGTGATTTGTGTGAAATCCTCCCAGGCAAAAGCAGCCTCACAGAATTGGTACTTCATACCATCGCCAGAGGAATTCTGAGCATGTGCTACAGAAAAGAGCTCCAAATTACTTACAAAGCAAACGACTTTTCTGCTTTCCTGTCTTAAATGTGCAGCCTAGAGACTGGGGCAATTAGTAAAGTATTTGGTCACAGGTAACAGAAAGCTTGACCTATAGTGGTTTAAACAAATAAAGGTTTACTTTTCATACATATTCAGAAGTCCAGAATTGATGATGTCTGTACACACATCTCTTTGGTTCTTACGGTCTTGGCCTCATAGTCACAAAACGGCTGCTGTGTCCATGGACATGTTAGCTGCGTGGGAGAATGGAATGTGAGTATTCAGCTTTCCTGGGGTTCCACAGGGAATGTAAGCAAGGGTACAAAGGCTCAGCATGGTTGCTGAGTCAGTCTCCACTGTCTGCCACAGGAACTTATGAGAGAAAGGGGCAGAAATAAAACAAGTATCCAAGGCATTTTATAAAGGCAAGACAGCATAGGAAGGCCCATTCAGTAAGTGGTCATTTCCCTTGTCCTAGACAGTGCCTAGAAAGTCCTGTGCCTCATACAATAGGCACATATAATAGGTTTAATTTAACACCTGCCCATAAATTGAAATGTAAATTTCTGCTTGAATTTTATTTTCTAGAATTAAAGCCTGATAACTCTTTGAAGTAAAATGCATGGTTGAAATAGTAAAAATAAATCTGAAACAATCTTCATGCTTATAAAAATATAAAGTAATTAAGTAAATTCTGAAATATTCAGTCAATGGAATATTATGCAATAGTTTAAAAGAATGAATAGCAGTATAGAAAGTTGTTCACCCTTTTGCAAAGAAAAAAAGGCAAATTGTCCAGTATACGATACATGCATATATTAAATAGGCTTGTAAAGGTCTAGAAAGGTAACACTAAAGCACCATCAGTTGTTACCATTGAGGACTGGACTTTGGAGGCAGAAATTCAGTTTTTCTTTTTTTTTTTTTAAAGATTTTATTTATTTATTTGAGATAGAGCAAGAGTGAGTGAGTGAGAGAGAGTGAGACAGCACAAGCTGGGGGAGCGGCAGAGGAAGAGGGAGAAGCAGATTCCCCACTGAGCAGGGAGCCTGATGCAGGGCTTGATCTCAGGACCTTGGGATCATGACCTGAGCCAAAGGCAGATGCTTAACCGACTGAGATACCCAGGCGCCCCAGAAATTCAGTTTTTCATTATTTTTGTATTGTTTCTTTCTTTCTTTTTTTAAAAGATTTATTTATTTGAGAGAGAGAGAGAGTGTGAGTGCGCACAAGCTGGGGGGAGAGTGGCAGAGGAAGAGGGAGAAGGAGAGGAAGAGAATCCCAAATAGACTCCCCGCTGAGCACGGAGCCTGACATGGGGCTCAATCCCATGACCCTGAGATTATGACCTGAGCTGAAATCAAAAGTCAGCCACTTCTAGTACTATGGAAACAGCCTAGATGTCCATCAACAGATAATGGATAAAGAAGATGTAGTATATATACATACAATGGAATATTACTCAGCCATCAAAAAACGAAATCTTGCCAGTGGATGGAACTAGAGGGTATTATGCTAAGTGAAATAAGTCAATCAGAGAAAGACAAGTATCATATGACCTCATTGATATGAGGAGTTTGAGAAACAAGACAGAGGATCATAGGGGAAGGGAGGGATAAATGAAACAAGACAAAACCGGAGAGGGAGACAAACCATAAGAGACTCTTAATCTCAGGAAACAAACTGAGGTTGTTGGAGTGGTGGGGGGTGGGAGGGATGGGGTGGCTGGGTGATGGACACTGGGGAGGGTATGTGTTATGGTGAGCGCTGTGAATTGTGTAAGACTGTTGAATCACAGATCTGTACCCCTGAAACAAATAATACATTATATGTTAATTAAAAAATAAAAAAGTTGGCCACTTAACTGATTGAGCCACCCAGGCACCCCTCATTATTTTTGTATTGTTTCAATTTTTGCCAATAAGCGTGTATAACTTTTGTAACTAAAAAAAGATTTTATTAAAATTGCAAATTTAAACAACCTCTGGGTAACCTGAGCAAAGTAATTTGAGCCTGTCATTAGATGGTGGTGCTGTTTTTAACTTTCATTTGGATGAAAAAAATATAAAATCAAAAAAACCCCACTCCCTTCCAGAATTATCTTCAATAGTACCTTCAAATTATTTACATTTGCAGAGGATATAAACGGAATAACATTTTTGACCTGCTTAGTTATTAAAATATTTTGGCAAAGTCACTCTTAAGATCAAGGTAAGAATATTTCAAAATATGCCATGGGAGCATAGGGCCCAAGTATACTGTCCATCATCAATTGAGTTAAAAAGTGCAACTTATCTTTCATCAGGTTTAGTGATGGCAATTATTTTTAAAGGAATCAACTCTAATTCTCTCATATCTGTCATAATGGGATAGCAAGAAAAAATAAAAATTCAGCAGAGCTTCTCACCCAGAACTGACACCATTTCTCTGACACCTGATTAGAGTCTTGTAAATTAATTTCTTCCTTATTGTAGTGTTTTTGAACTTAGACATTTTTCTGTGATATGGACTTCCTGAACTTCCTTACCTATCATAACCATCTCTACAACATTGAAGAAAATCACTGATGATAGACATCTTAACTGCATACTTCTGCTTGACAGGAAAATTAAAGCAAGATAAGCCCAGGGAACATAGCTTTCATTCTGTAGTTCAATAATATGTATTGAATATGTTGGCATGAACTATTCTTTGCCAGAAGCCATGCTTTCATAATAATGTAGAATGACCAGATGTTTTTCTTAAACTGAAGTCACAACCCATAAACCCCATTTTTAAAAAAGAATCTGCCTTAGATACCATGTCCAGAAAATAAGTCAAGTTGGGATTCTATCCCAGTTAAATTCAATATATTAGACATCTCTTCTTTAAAATTTAAACATTTTGTGACTTAGAGTTGTATTTATATCCCCAAAGCAAATTAGAACAACAGATTATTTTGGAAAAAAATATTGATCCATAACCAATTAATTTTTTTTACTAGACTGCATGGCTCGTTACAAAAGAAATTTCTCTCATTCCTTCTCCTTTTTTTTAAAAAAATTGTTTTGTAAATTCAGCTTCTTCTTGATGAAAGACAAGCACAGAATCCCATGAAAAGAAGAGCAGTTGATTTCTTTTTTGCTTATTTTTGGGTTTGTGTGTGTGTGTGTGCTTTGTGGCTATATTAAATAAAACCTAGGGCTTATCAAATACAAACCATGAGTATAAACAGGCATAATATTTGAGCTCATGATTTCATGAGCTCAGAATTACTCATAGAACCGTTGATTGTCAGAATTCTGAAATATGCAAATAACTGTGTATAGCGATTTGAAGGCCTTCCCATGTTCTACTCCCTTTGAACAACTCACTGGCAAGTTGCATCTCTACACCGTTCATACTTTAAGACATTCATACACTTGTTGCTCATTCTGATTTTTTGACCATTTGATGTCTGGGTCAAAACCTCTGAACCTCTCAAACATGAAGCATGGTCATCAAATCACCTCTGTCATAACAGACAACTTGCCACTATGTATTATTTTGATTACATAATGGGGAAAAAAAGCAAACCTAAAACAGGCAGTTAAAAGGTAGCATATCATTGATATTGAAAAATACTCAAAACAGTAGAGTAGAAGTTCTATAAGAGCAGTTTGAAATAGATTCTAAGGTAATATTTTCTGATTATAATTCAAATCATAATAACAGAGCTGTTGCTTCTACTTAGTGAGACTATTTGTTACCAGCAGTGTGCTGAGTGCTTTAGAGACATTGTTATCTCTGAAATCTCATCATTCTGTGAGGTAGGTACCATCACATCCCCGTTTTCAGAGTTAGGTAAACCATGGCTTAGAGGGGTTTAAGGGATTTGTCCAAGGCCACTCAGATAGGGAATGATAGTTTGCATTCATGAGTTCATAATTATACTAAAAGAAACAACCAAAATTAAAAATCTAATTGGTCACTGTTAGAGGATATTAGTGAACAAATCCATTATTTTAAAAACTAGTAACTGAAAGGGAAGAATCAATCATTTATCTTACATTTTCTTTAAGAGCACTACTCGTGACTAAACAGTAGAAGAGAGGAAATTTCCCTTTATAAAACTATTCCCCTAATAATGAAGAAGGAATGATAGAATTAGAATATCACCATTTTGCAACTTGTTATGGACTGAATGTTTGTGTGTCCCTCAAATTCATATGTTGAAGCCCAAATCTCCAGTGTGGCTGTATTTGAAGATGTCAACATCAAGGAAGTAATTTAGGTTAAGTCGTAAGAGTGGGACCTTGAAACAATAGGATTAGTATCCTTATATGAGGAAACACCAAAGCTCCCCGCTTCTCTGTGTCTCTTTCCCCCCAGACACACTTACCAGGGAAAGGCTATGTGAGCACACAGTAAGAAGGTAAATTCCTACAAGCCAAAAGAAGAGAACTCAGAATGAAATCTACCTTGCCAGCACCTTGACTTTGGACTTGTCAGCCTCCAGAACTGTCAGAAATAAATTTCTGTTATTTAAGCCCTGCAGTTTCTGGTACTTTGTTATGGCAGTCTGAGTTAAGACACGACCCTTAGTGAATTAATAAATCTAAGCACAGATGACTGATAACACAAAAAGAGACACAATCAGATATTATGTGCCTTATTCTGATAGAAGAAGACCTCATCAACTGTGAAGTATTCTTGGCAAGATGAAATCAATCAATCAATCAATCAATCAATCAATCAACCAAACTCTGAATTTCAGTGAGACTCTCTAAGTGCCAACTTACAAAACAGTATAGAAGGGACAGGAACATGTAAAATGACACCATAGGGACTAAACCAGTAAAATCCAGACCCTGAGAAACTCTCCAAGGAAGAACACCTTGTTTATTCAAGAACAACAACAACAAACAACAAAAATATACAGCGCACACGAAAGATTACAGGGGGAGACTGAGAGAGAGGAACTTATATATTAAAAAGGTTTTAAGAGATACATCAATCTAATGATGGATTTAAAAAATAATCCAGATTTAAGGAAACTATAAAAAATCATGAAATTAAATGAGACATTTGGGAATTTGTAGATATTTAATGATACTGATTTATTGCTAATTTTAAAAATGTGAGATATGGTATTGTGGTGTTTTTGTATTCAATTACTTTGCGAGATACATACCAATTTATTTATAAGAAAAATGATAGGATGCCTGGGAAGAAGGTGTAATAATAGGAGCATAAAAAGGAACAACTCTGGCTACGAGTTGATTATTGTTGGAGCTAAGTGATGAGTAAACAGAGGCTCATTATTGTGTTTTTATGTCTGAAAATTTCCATTATTCAAAGTTTTTAACAAATGAGATCATATTATAAATGAACTTAGATGTGAATGTAAATGTACAGACAAAATTCAATAGTTTTTAATTTAATATACATGTAAACAGTTTCATGTTTTATTTTTAAAAGGTATTCAAAAACAATCTTAATCAAAATTCCTAAGAGGAATGCTTTTTAAAGCAAGGTAGTCTCACTCTGTTCTATTATTATAATACTGCAGGACTTATAAAACTGCAAGAAAATAGATTCTATTTTTTAACAAAATTTTCTTTCTTAATAATCTTTTATTGATTGTTCTAAGAACCCATTTAGTTCTGCCTTATTATGAAAGAGCAGCTTTTTCTCATTATGTTTTAATGAGATGAAAGATCACCATAGTCTAAAGGACTACATGCCATGTAAAGGACATCATTTCCTAGACAATAAGACAAAAATCCCCATCAACATTCAATAATGTGTTTCTATTGATTAAATTCAAGAGGTAATAAAATATATCAAATTACTTAATATTTAATATATTAGTTTTAGTTTCTGAGTACTAACGTTGTTAAGTGGAGTTCATATAGGCCAAACTGATAAGCAGAGACATAAATATTATGCCATCCACTTCAGCACTGCAAAAGAGAATGCAGATATGAAGCCATCCAGTGATTCTGTAACTAAAAGACAGAGCAAGTGATCTTTCCTAAAAAATTTAGTTTCTGGCTCCCAGATTATACTTATAGCACTTTCTAACATACTGAACAAGGTCAAAATACCATCAGAGAGTTGCCTTATTTGTTCATGGGAATTAAGTTATGTAAAAAATAGTGACATAATTCTAAAAAATGGGAATTGCATGAGCTGGAGAACCTTGTCAGTTCTTTGATGAATGTGAATAAAGATCAACATGACAGAATTGTCTCCAGGGTAAATGCGATGCTTAGCTCATAGCAGGTATTTAATATTAATTTGTTGAATAGATGAAAATACATCCCAGGGTTGTATTCTGAGGTTCTCCCTCCAAACAGGGAAGAATCCACAACTTTACTTCCAAGTATTTGGGTGGGGGGGTGGGGTTTATCAAAGTGATTCAAATAAGAGTCTAAAAGGGGTAAGTAGAACTAGAAGTTAGAAGAACTAGAAGTTAGAAGAAAAGGTATCCACATAAAATTTGAAGTCATGTAAAGGAAAAAGGCAGAAACAATATGACAAAAGTAGATAAATAAGAGTTACAATACTTGAATGGCAACATTCCAAGGAGTGAGATCATCTTGGAAGTTGGAATAAGATGAACTTGTTTTGGGGGATATTTGATAGTGGTCATCCGGGAAAGTCCTGATGGGTTGATATGGGGAATATCTGTGGGCTGCTGTTTTACCTCAGTTTACCCTTTGGGAAGTTGCTGAAGGCTATGCACTTCCTCATAGAAAAATTCTCATCACCAATATATTTAAAAATTATCACACAGACACCGTGGATTCGAAGACCCTTTGAGGCTCTCTAATAAGACACACTCAGCTATCCAAGGACCTCAGACGAAGACTCAACTGTCCTGAAAGAGAAGAATAACTTCTCAGAAACTATAGGTGGTGGCAGGCCATTTATGCCTCCTACTAGGACCTGTCCCTCACATGCATTCCTCACTTTTCAGGCCACCACTATCTTCAAGTCACCTTCCAGTCTATCCCTCCTCCTCCAACTTAGGTTTCTGATCCCACTCCTTCCAATTGTCTTCAGTACTTACCATAAGTCATTTTCTTTAGAATTATGTCACTATCTAATTCCTTTTTTGTTATTTTCATGTGTACTGGAACTCTGTCAAACATGAAATCCAGGATCTGGATTTTTGAGCAGGATCTGGTTCTTCTTAGAGGGGGCTAACCTGAGTGGAAATCACCCATGGAATGGAAATCACTTTATAGGTAAACTATAAAATGCTCCACAGTAAAATATAAAGCCAGTGACTCTCTTGTTCTCTCAATTATAGAAGAAAGTGACAGAATCCTTCTGGGAAATCTACTGGCACAAGGGAGACTTCAATCACTACATGTGGCATTGAGTCAATTTCCAATGGAATAAACGGGTCTCTGTGGAATGTGGTTAATGGTGGTCATGGTGGCTGGACTTGTGTCTGTAGAGCAAAGGAGCCTGACAGGAATGGTGAGCCCAACCTGCACTCATTTCTCTGATGGCCCTGGCTACTGTACACCATTACATTTCCCCTTATAGGAAACCAAACACATGCCCAAGAGGCTGATTTGAGACCATCGAAAACTTATAGTGTTTTGACTTCCTTAGCAGAGATGGGTTGGAAATGCATATTTTAATGGATGCACACTAAAGTATGCAAAGGATAATTTGCCAGTCTAATGTTTTCATCTCCTCTCTTCCCAATCATAATAGATGTGAGAGGATATCACCATTTGAGAGAGATAAGTCTCAGTTCATTTTATATCAATGCACAATTTAGGAAAGGCCTCTTCTATGACCTCTGTTATCAACAACTCTAGGAAGCGGGTCCCCTATGATCTGAGAATAAAGTGTAATGCAGTGACCTAAATTAACGGTTAATGAGTATAAATTTACATCACGGAATTCAAGGTTTTATTTGATATATGATTCTTCCTGGAACAGTCTATTATCTAATGCAACTTTATCAGAGGTATGTGAACTTTCTCCTTAAAGTTAAAAAAAAATGAACATCATCTTCTAAATGTAAATATTTATTAACTGCCTACTGAGTTCCAGGTGTGTCAATGCTGGAGATAGATAGATAGATAGATAGATAGATAGATAGATAGATAGATGAGATATATACTAGTGCCACTCTCTTGGAGCTTAAACTATGGTGGGAACAATGAGCAATAAATGAATAAACAAATACAAAATTGTGATAAAGGAGATGAAGGTACGAGCTGGTACAGTGATAGAGAATAACAGTGGGGCCTTCTTAGATGAGGTGGACAGGAAAGGCTTCTTTAAGGAGGCAGCACTCAGGCCCAAAACAGTGAAAAGGAGCTAGTGCTGGGAACAGTTAGAGATGTATAAAGGGACAATCCCAGGCAGAAGATTCTGAGAAGGGCAACAGCTTGGCAGTTTTGAAGAAATGAAAGGAAGCTCTTGTGACTGCAATGGGCAAGGAGAGGAATGACATAAGTTGAAGCTTGAGTCAGGACCAGGCAAGTCCTCATAAGAAGTCTAGATTTACTACATGATATCTGTTTGTTATTTATTTATGAGTCACATTATAGTAATTATTATTAATAGTTTTATTACTCATAATCAAAAGAATAACTAATACTGAGGGAGCATCTACTACATCCCAGACCTGAGTAAAGTGCTTTACGTGCATTATCTGAAATGGTCATCCCAACAGGCCTGAAAGATAGATACTACCCTGTTCTACATTGGGGCAATTGAGAGTCATAACATGGTAACATCATACAGTGATTAAGTGGTAAAGCCAGGAGGTGAACCCTAGACTGTATGACTTGAATTCTTAGCCAAATCTAGAGACACCATCTTTCTCTTGACTATCATCCATGCCTAGAAGCATTCCAAAACAAGCAGAACCTGATTTTGGATTAGAACTTAGAGGGACCTGAGCTCCTTTTGATCTCATTCAGACTTACTATTGCATTTGGCAGATGCTAAAATGGAATCCAAAATCCTAATAGAACCAGGGGTTTATGGGGAAAGGATTAGAAGCTGTGTTTTGACACAAGTCCAGAAAAAGGCCAGAATAAAGATATAAGAAAGTGACAGACTTGCTCAAGTAAAAGAAGGAAGTTGCTACATTTATTTGGCTTTTATTGGTTGATATGTTTCTGTTCCTTGGAAAGGACTGATAGGCAAATGCCAGAGGGAAGTGGAAAGAGCTGGGTAATGAAGAGCTTGCTTCATAGGAATCAGATTTTCTTCATGGTTATGATTATTATGTTGTTCTCATTTCTTAATGCTGCAAGTCCAATGAAGCATTGGGAATGAAACAACAAATCCAGTATGACATTAGGACACACAACTTAATAAGCATGTAAAGGCTGTGTTCCTTTTAGGTTGACTCTTAGAACCCATGGGAACAGCCTCATTTGAGATAGGCTCAGACTCAGCTGACGGTACCTCCTCTGTCCCATCATCAGAGTCAAATCCCTGAGATCCATCCTGCATTCTTCTTTTTCTCAACTCATTCACTTAGTCACCTCACTTTGCTGGTTCTGTATTCTTAATAATGGTTATAGCTGTGTCCCCTTCTCTACTCACCTGCTACTGTCTTTGCAGGCCACTATCATCACTTACCCAGGATAATGGGTAAGGATAATGGTGCGTTGTCGCATCAGCTGTACCTGCCTCCAGCCTTGTTGCAGGACATCCAGGCTCTATTCTGCTACAAGAATGATCTTCCCAGAATGCAAGTTTGATTATGCTGCCTCCATTTCCCCACTTACCACCATTCAGTGACTCTCCGCTGCCTACCAGATAAAGCAACTTCCTTAGCATTGTTTGCAAGACCTTATGCATTTAGGTCTTTGCCTTTCCAGCTTCATTTCTCATTGTCTTCAGTGAACCAAGAATTACTTAAAACTGCACCCCCCACCGAAAAAATCTTAGCCATTCTTTGTATATAAGCTCTCATCTATGCTGCTATCTTTCCTAGAGGGCCTTCCCCATCTTTGTCTTTTAGACTCAATTCAAGTGTCCTTTCTTCATGAAGCCATTCTTACCCTTTCTTCATGAAGTCATTCTTATATCTCTTCTTCATAATTTTGTGGTAGACAGAATAATGACCCTCCCCACAAAGATGTTCATGTACTAATCTCCTGCCATATAATTACCTTACATGGTAAAAGGAATTTTGCTGATGCAATTAAATGAAGGACCCTGAGATGAGATTATGCTGGATTATTTGAGTAGGTCCAATGCATTCACAAAAGTCCCTAAGAAGGGGGCAAATAGCTCAGAGTCAGAGAAGGAAATGTGGTGACAAAAACAGACAGGGTAGGGGAGAGATTGATTTAAAGATGGCTAAACCAGGCTACTGGTTTGGAAGATGGAAGAAGGGGCCACAAGCTAAGGAATGCAAGTAGCCTCTAGAAATTGGAAAAAGCAAGGAAAAAGATTCTCTCCGAGAGCCTCCAGAAGGAATGCATCCCTGCTGAGACCTTGATTTTAGGACTTCTCACCTCCGGAACTTGTGTTGTTTTAAGTCACTGAGTTTGTGGCAATTTGTAGTAATTGTGACAATAGTAAACTAGTACACATTCCTGTCCTTCCTTCCCTCTGTCACAGGGGAAAATTCATCCCTCTTTCTTCAAACTTCTATTAGACCCTCTACACTTCATAATTCACACACTTTCCTCTCCTAATCAAACTGTAAGCTCTTGAGGGCAGGAACTGTGTCTCATGCACATTTATGCATAAGCACAGGGCTGGAACATAGAGAGCTATTCATTCATTCATTTACTTGTTCGCTCATTCACTCATTCAAATGTATATTATTTATTGAGTGTAAAATATGCACCAGACACTGCTACACTCAGTAAATGCTTTGAAGAGCATGAACAGAGGCTTTCTGTCTTCAAGGAGCTTACAATTTGATGGAAGAGGTGGACATTAATTAAATAATCTCCAAAATAATTTGAGTTGACTGAAGGATATGTAAAAGTGGATGACATACCTGTCAGAGTGGGCAGAGGAAATAGAATATGTGAAGCTTCTGAGGTGTATGAAGCCATTCAAACAGGGACGTTTTGGGAAGACATGATCTGGAAAGGCAGACAGGGCCTAGATACTTCAGGGTCTTATGGATCTTGATAAGGATACTGACATTTAATCTAGCAACAATGGGAATTTAATGGAACATTTTAAGCAGGGGAGCTGGATAAGCAGACTTGAATTTAGAGAAGAGTACTCACGTTACTATGTGGAAAGGGGCTTGGAGGAAATGTGTGAGAAGAAGAGTGAAGAACAGTAAGACCTTTTATGGAAAGTTGTAATAGTCCAAGGGAGAGAGAGGGATAAGAGTGAAGATGGAGAGAAGTACACAAACTGAGAAATACTCTGGAGGCAACATTGTCAGGATTTAGATGTGAGTTGGATATTGGTGGGTGAAGGAGGTGTCAAGGATGACTTTGTTGAGTGAAAGAATATAGCATTTTCCTATAGCTTGGTAGTAGAAATCATTTTGTCAGAATTAAGATGCTATGGAGTCCATGTAAAGAACACTGAATCAGTTGAGATTGGTTTAGGAACCCATATTTACATTCAGGCCCCTTCAGCATTAGGCTGTGTGAAGTTGATAAATCACAGAGTTTCTGCTTCCTCAAATGACAGACAAATGATCTTCTTAGAAGACGTAATTGAATGAAATTAGAGATTTAATTCAATATAATAAGTTTTTGTTGAATATCTATTTTGCCCATACCATGTCTAATGAAATCTGGAAAATCCTGTGATGTGTTTCTTACTTTTTGAAGATAACAAACTTAGCTGGAGAAGACAACACTAGTGCACATGAATATTAGGGTTATGTAGGATAAAACATAATGGCAAAACAAATTACATAGTGATGGCTAAATACAAAACTGAACATCAGGAAAGTGAGAAATCATTGTGACTATTGCCTTTTGGCTACTGTATAGGAAGGAGAACTTGGTTTTAGTCCTATGTGTGTGTTAAAGTTTAAAAGGCAAAATAAGTAAATAAATACAAATTTTAAAAATGGAGAAAAACATAGTGTGAATAAAGAAACAGAAGCAATTAAGGAGTGTTTGGAGTCAGTGAAGTATCTCATTTCACTGAAATGTGAAAATCCAAACTGGTGGATAGTGGAAGTAAATCTAGACAGATAAATCTGGGGCCAAATCAGAAAGTGTGGCGTGGCAGCTTGATCTTGGTGTAGTAAGATGTTGGGGAGCCACGGAAGTTTCTGAAGAGGAGAGAGAAGAAACAGGTAGAGACTAGTTAGGAGAGAGTGTGCTGGATATTTTGGATGGAAGAACAAGGAGATCAAAGAGAAATCTGAGTGGTGTGGAGGAGAGACTGAGAGATATTTCAGAAGGAGTCTCACAGAATTTGGCAGTTTTGCCCATAAAGGAAGTGGAGAAAGGAGAGTGTGAAAGGAGTACAGGGTTTTCAGTGAAGAGCCTGGGAAAATGACAGTTTTACTGCCAGAAATGGGTTACGAGGAAAGGGAGACAATAGGTAGGCCTGTTTTGAAGAGAACAAGTTCAGATGAGATTGTGATAATCAAGCAAGCATATTCTGTGAGTGAGATAAGAAAACTGGATTCAAGATTTAAGGGACATAGTCATAAAATGATAGTTGAGTACTGGATAGATTGCAAAAATGGCTATAATTCTTTGCATCTACTCCCGTCAAGAGGTGGGGTTTCTCTCCCCAACCCCTGAATCTGTGATGACCTTGTGACTTGCTTTGAGCAATAGAATGTGATGAAAAGTGACTTACTGTGAATATCAAGCCTAAGCCTTAAAAGGGCTTGCAGCTTTCATGCTCACTCTTTAGGAACCTCAAGATTGCCATGAGAACAAGCTAGCTTCCTAAAAGATGAGAGAGATAAATTGTCCAGTCATCCATATTTTTCCAACTGGGAGATAGCCTACCCTACCTTAAAAAACAGAAAATGACTATAAATGCATTATGACTGAGCCCAGTCAAGACCAACAGACATACTACTGAGCTGAGCTCAGGCCAAATTGTTGACCCACAGAATCTTGAGCTACATAAATAGTGTGGTTTCAAACCATTAAATTTTGGGGTACTTTGTTATGCAACCAAAGTGAATTGACACATAAACTCTGAGAGGGAGAGAGGGAGGGAGAGAAGAGGGGGGAAGAGAGAGGAAGAGAGACAAGCAGAGGGCAGTGTTATCTAAGTAAATCACATAAATTCAGGAAGAATTAACCTTGTAGATTTTACAAGATTTTATTAAAGCAACATTTCAATTACTTCATCATGTATCAAAAGCCAACAAAGTTTTAATGCCCCAAATACCCTCATTTTCACAAAAGGTGCATGCATAATTAGCATTAGGAGACAAGGTGAGAAGAAAATTAATTGAGGGTCTTGAAAGAAGAGAATGATTCATAAGAAGTGGGTTGACAATTTTACCATTTAGAGTGAACAAAGGCAAGAGGAACAAGTTAATATCAAATTTATCATGTCAGATGTTATCAGTAACATCCAAAGCATCAGCCAGGAGTAAGGTAATTATATAAGCTTCCATTTGCCAGGCAGGAAACCAGTCAGGCTGCGGAGACTTCCCCTTTCCTGGACAAATGCTTGCTAAATATTCAATGTGTCCCGGATATGGTTTGAGCTCTGTGGGCCTGTGTAGTTCTTCAGGGGACCTTATCCCACCTTCTTAGGTAATACAAATTAGAATTTGCTCCACCAAGACTTCTGACCCTTCATAAAGTGCAGGAGTACAGCAATCAGACAACAAAAAGAAATAAAAGGCATCCGAATCGGCAGAGAAGAAGTCAAACTCTCACTCTTTGCAGATGATATGATACTTTAGGTGGAAAACCCAAAAGACTCCACCCAAAACTGCTAGAACTCATACAGGAATTCAGTAAAGTGGCAGGATATAAAATGAATGCACAGAAATCAGTGGTATTCCTATACACCAACAATAAGATGGAAGAAAGAAATTAAGGAGTCGATCCCATTTACAATTTCTCCCAAAACCATAAGATACCTAGGAAAAAATCTAACCAAAGGGACAAAGAATCTGTACTCAGAAAACTATAAAATACTCATGAAAGAAATTGAGGAAGACACAAAGAAATGGAAAAACGTTCCATGCTCATGGATTGGAAGAACAAATATTGTGAAGATGTCAATGCTACTTAGAGCAATCTACACATTTAATGCAATCCCTATCAAAATACCATCAACTTTTTTTTGAAGAAATGGAACAAATAATCCTAAAATTTGTATGGAACCAGAAAAGACACCGAATAGCCAGAGGAATGTTGAAAAAGAAAAGCAAAGCTGGTGGCATCACAATTCCGGACTTCAAGCTCTATTACAAAGCTGTCATCATCAAGACAGTATGGTATTGGCACAAAAACAGACACATAGATCAATGGAACAGAATCGAGAGCCCAGAAATGGACCCTCAACTCTATGGTCAACTAATCTTTGACAAAGCAGGAAAGAATGTCCAATGGAAAAAAGACAGTCTCTTCAACAAATGGTGTTGGGAAAATTGGACAGCCACATGCAGAAGAATGAAACTGGACCATTTCCTTATACCACACACAAAAACAGACTCCAAATGGTTGAAAGACCTAAATGTGAGACAGGAGTCCATCAAAATCCTAGAGGAGAACACAGGCAGCAACCTCTTTGACCTCAGCCGCAGCCACTTCTTCCTAGAAACACTGCCAAAGGCAAGGGAAGCAAGGGCAAAAATGAACTATTGGGATTTCATCAAGATAAAAAGCTTTTGCACAGCAAAAGAAATGGTCAACAAAACCAAAAGACAACCAACAGAATGGGAGAAGATATTTGCAAATGACATATCAGATAAAGGGCTAGTATCCAAAATCTATAAAGAACTGATCAAACTCAACACCTAAAGAACAATAAATCCAATCAAGAAATGGGGAGAAGATATGAACATTTTTTCAAAGAAGACATCCAAATGGCCAACAGACTCATGAAAAAGTGTTCAACATCACTCGGCGTCAGGGAAATCCAAATCAAAACCTCAATGAGATACCACCTCACACCAGTCAGAATGGCTAAAATTAACAAGTCAGGAAACAACAGATGTTGGCAGGGATGTGGAGAAAGGGGAACCCTCCTACACTGTTGGTGGGAATGCAAGCTGGTGCAGCCACTCTGGAAAACAGTATGGAGGTTCTTCAAAAGTTGAAAATAGAGCTACCATATGAACCAGCAATTGCACTACTGGGTATTTACCCCAAAGATACAAATGTAGTGATCCAAAGGGGTATGTGCACCCCGATGTTTACAGCAGCAATGTCCACAATAGCCAAACTATGGAAAGAGCCAAGATGTCCATCGACAGATGAATGGATAAAGAAGATGTGGTGTGTATATATATATATATATATATATATATATATATATATACACATACATATACACATTGGAATACTATGTATATATATAAATGGATAAAGAAGATGTGGTATATATATATATATATATATATACACACACACACATACACACACACACACACACACAATGGAGTATTATGCAGCCACCAAAAGGAATGAAATCTTGCCATTTGCAATGACATGGATGGAACTGGAGGGTATTATGCTGAGCAAAATAAGTCAATCAGAGAAAGATATGTATCATATGACCTCACTGATATGAGGAATTCTTAATCTCAGGAAACAAACTGAGGGTTGTTGGAGTGGTGCGGGGTGGGAAGGATGGGGTGTCTGGGTGATAGACATTGGGGAGGGTATGTGCTATGATGAGTGCTGTGAATTGTGTAACACTGTTGAATCACAGACCTATACCTCTGAAACAAATACATTGTATGTTAAAAAAAAAAAGAAGGTAGTAGGAAGGGAAAAATGAAGGGGGGGAATCAGAGGGGAGACGAACCATGAGAGACTATGGATTTTGAGAAATAAACTGAGGGTTCTAGAGGGGAGGGGCGTGGGGGGAGGGGTTTGGGTTAGCCTGGTGATGGGTATTAAAGAGGGCACATGTTGAATGGAGCACTGGGTGTTATACACAAACAATGAATCATGGAACACAAATCAAAAACTGATGATGTAATGCATGGTGATATAACATAATAAAATGAAAAATAAAAGAAAAAAATAAAGTACAGGAATTTAATGACTTTCTTATTCTTCAGGTCCTTTTCACTTCTTCCTGTTTTCTAGATGATAAAATCAGTTTGTTAGATGTTGAAGCACTTGAAGCTCACTTCAATCTTACTTTGACCTACTTTGTTTTAGCAGATGCAAGAAATATCACCGAAGAGCTCATTAAAATGTACCTTCTGTGCTTTTGGAGCTATGCTCATTGCTAAGTTCTTAGCTGTCCTTAAGTTCTAAGGGGGAAAACAGTGACCTGTTACGACCTTAAGAAAGAAAAATGAAATAATAATGAAGGGCTATTCTAAGTAGAAATATCAGTTCAATAGAATGGAGTTACTAGAATAAAAGGCATAACTGATTGAAATAGAAAATTATCCTTAGAAAGTCATCACCGAGGAATTCACCAGGAAGCTAATTCTTACCTTGAGAGAAGGAAAACAAGGGGGCTCTGAGCATGTATCATAGCCTCAGATAACTTCTGGAGACAGACTCTGAGGCATGCTAAAGAAGGCATTCTTAGCATGGAGAGTGATGACCCCATGTAGGGGAGAAACATGCAGAGAAAGGCCCAGGTTTATAAGCAATCCTACCTTAACATCTAGCTGAGCTGCCCCTGTGAGACAGCCCAGGAAACCACATTGCAGAAACCATTCTAGAATCTAGAGGTGGACTTCTGATCTCGGGGTCATGATTTTGAGTGCCACGTTGGGTGTAGAGATTACTAGAGTCTGGGGGTGAACATGGCTCCACTGGAGCCCAGTTGTGTTCTCATTGTGCTCAAAGAGTTAATAATTAGATCCAGCTCTGATATTTTTTCCTTTTTAACATATTGTCTCTAATATTTTCATTATTAGGTTGTAGTATTCTTTGTGGACTAGTGGTATAATGAGAAGGAGGGATGTTACATCTTTAACGTACATTTGGACACTTAGCTGATAGAATTCACTAAGATATAATTTCAATTTTGAGCCAATAAGAATAAAATTGTTCCTATATTAAAATCAGAGAGTATTAAAAAAGAGATATTAGGAGTAAAATGCTTTAAAAACCCATTCTAAACCTTAAGTAAAATTGGTTTGGAAAATTTCATAATAGCCTAACAGGTTTGTGTATGCGTTTTTTAATATATGTACAATTGTTTTGAAGCTGATGTTCCACGGCTCATAAATTCTATTTGCCAGTATATTATTTATTCCACTTTCAACCTTAATACCATCATATTTAGACAATGGTAATAGTTTAAACCTAAAATAACCTTGACAAGTCCCCATAATGCAGAGCAAGGACATCACACAGAGCTATTCACTATCCTGGAGCCTTGACCTTTCTTTTATGAGGCTTTTAGGGATTGTCAAATAAGGCGAGGTTCTATGGTAGAATTCATGTTGAATTTGGGGAGAGAAGACCTGGGTTTGACTCTTCCCATCACTACTTCCCAGTACTAAATCCTTGGTCAATTGAAAATGAACTTTCTAAGCCATAGTTTACCTCACTTGATGGAAAACTCAATATATAATTAATCTGTTTGTTTTCTGGGGTTATTGTTACATCACATGGAATGATGCATGACATTGTCGAGTATTCAATGCCATGAACCTGCAATTGTCAAACATTCTGTGGGAAGATGGAAAGGTGGTCCCAGTTGGTCATCAAGCCTTGAATCCATTTAAATTTTTCAAATAGGGTGACCCTAGATTTTAAAGAAAACCTAGAGAGAAAATCTGAAAATTCACAAGGATGAAAAATAGTTATTTACACTCCTAAAGCCTTGCTGTAGGTTCCTCTTAATAAATTTACTGTTTAATTTAATTTATAAAAATATGGGTTTGAGAGAATTAGGTCTATTCTACCTGATTTATAATTCTCCATAGCTCTTACCATGATGTAACATCTTCTATTATTTGTTTATTGACCCCATCTCCAACTCTGAGTAACATATAACACTCCCGCATTTCGAGTGACTGGGAAAGTTCCATGCACTTAGTAGAATCTTTTTTTTAAAATTTTATTATGTTATGTTAATCACCATACATCATTAGTTTTTGATTTGTGTTCCATGATTCATTGTTTGCGTATAACACCCAGTGCTCCACTCAGTATGTGCCCTCTTTAATACCCATCACCAGGCTAACCCATCCCCCCACCCCCTCACATAGTAGAATCTTAAATAACGTGTGTTGAATGACTAAATAAATGAATGAATGAAATGATAAGATACACATGCTAAATTAAACATCACTTCTAAAATTTTCAAAGTAGGTTTCTATTTATAGCAACCAAACTATAATTTCACAATTACATCATGATATTATAGATAATTTGAGAGTAACTTTGTGAAATCTCATTTTGTTTAACAACCAATAACAACTCTTATGATTTGGTTTAGTACTAGGTGTCACTTATAAATACTACTGAAGACTTCACAACAGCCTCTCCTTCCCCCATGGTGAAAATTCTTTCCTAACTTCGCAGATGAGAAAACTGGGGTTCAAGAAATGTTAATCACTGGATTAAAAATCACACAGTTAGTGGGGAAAGGGAGGCAGAATTTGAACCCAAGGTTTGGATAGATCCAAAGTACACATTCCACACTGATAGTTCCTCCCAAAAAAGGATTAATTAAAGGTAAAAATTAAATGTGATTTAATGTTTGTTTGATAATGTTTTTATTGCATCCTTGTTCTGGATAAATACCATAAGAAGAATTTTCAATTCTAATCTGACAGTCATTTTCTCTTAGTGTTTAAAGACATTACTCTGTATTTTGGCATTTATTGCTGCTCTGAGAAGTCTACTTTTAATCTAAACATCATTTATAATAAACTCCCCAGGTGATTCTGATGTAGATGCTCCATGGACCACACTATGAGAAAAAGATTCTGGAAGTTAAAGAGACTCAGAGTTTCTACAGAATCTTTTTTTCCCAACAGCTCCAGGTTCTTCTGGCAGGGGGTGGTAGGGAGGTGACCCTTGATTCCATCCATGAGGAGGTCTGAGGTCATTCTCACTGAAGAGGCAGAGCACAGAAAATCTGGGCAGCTCAAACAACTAGTCAGTTGGCATCAAAACCAGAGCTGGAAGCCCAATCTTTTAACTTGTTCTACAAATGAGCTTCTAAAACTTAAATGGCATGTAAATCAGCTAGAGCTCATCTAAATGTAGATTCTGATACTCAGTAGATCTGGTGTGGAACCCAATATTCTGCACATCCAAGAAGCTCCCAGGCCATGCTGCTGGTCTCAGTCCACCCTTGCAATATGCTTAAAGGCTAAGGATTCCACATTCCTAGGCCCCCAACTTCCATTTCACTCCAACAAGGATCACTGCTGTTTGTACTCAGATACACATTACAAGGACCTTCTTTTCCCCCATTTTATCAGCACTTTCCAGGATATGCGCCAAATGAGGAGTGCTCTAATCAGCTTTTTTCACGTTAACATAGTGTGTAAGAGCACAGGCCCAGGTCTCAGATCGCCATTTACGAAACGTGTGACCTTGGACAAGCGACTCCAGCACTACATCTCTTTTTCCTCATCCTTAAAATAATAATAGTGATTCCTCATCATGCTGTTGTGATGGTTCAGACTCTGTGAGGTGGAGAGCACAGTGCTGGGTATGCAGCAAGTGCTGCATAAGTGTCAGCTATATGGCCTCTTATCATGTTGTCCTATTGTGTGACCCTCTCATTCAATATCCCTAGACTTATGAAAGGAGTCCCTGTCCTTCAGGGATTTTATGGGCTCTAATCCTTCCTCCTTTTAACTCCTTCAAAGAGTTGCTATGAAGATTAAGTGAATTAATATGCATAAAACACTTGGAGCCGTGCCTGTCACATAATTAGTACCCAAGATGGCTTAGCTTTTAGCACTTACTACAATGGTAATTAAATCACTTTAGAGGGATTTTTAAATCGGCTCTTCTCCCATTAGACTGCAAATCTTAGGAGAGTAGGGACTACATCTGTTTTAGTCACCTCTGTATCCCAAATTTTTTTTAAAGATTTTTTTTAAGTTATCTCTACACCCAACATGGGACTTGCACCCATTACCCCAAGATTAAGAGTTGCATGCTGTACCAACTGAGCCAGCTAGGTGCCTCTTTGTATCCCAAACTTTAACACTGAACCTGACATACCATCACTGCTCAATAAATGCAGTAGATTGCATAAATGAAGGACTATACGAATGAGTGAATGAGTAAAAAAACATCCTTGCCTTCCAGAAGAGATCCACAGGAAAAAAGTTTGAGAAGCACTCTCCTAGAGGATAGAGGCAGTGGGAGAGGGAGAAAAAAAATGATCCTGGGGAACCGGTCTGGGGCAGGTTTGGAGTAAGTGTTTTCCAAATTCCTTTGAGGATGAGGAGTTTATAAATGCCAGGCTGGAGTGAAAAAGTGAGCTGAGGGAAAGGAGTCTGGGGAAGGACAGCCAGCAGACAATGGTCTTGGAAAAAAATATGAGCTAACCGAGGTTTCTGATCAGATGTGTCAGGAGGTGCTTTGAGGTAATTAAAATAAGAAAAATGAGAAACCTTTGAATTTCCTGCATCGGGGGCTAACAAGGAACCCAGTGCAGGTATTGACAGGCTTTCCCTGACCTTTGGTCCTCAGGGAGGAGACAATCTGCATTTGTGAATTCTCCGGAGGAGCTTCTGGGATCACACAGAGAGAGAAGAGGGTTAAAATCAGACAGTATCAGAACATGATGCATGGCAGACATCAAAGGTCATGTCTACCTCCTCTTCCACCCACCACAGCAAATGGGTTATGCCTGGACAGAAGGGGGTGAAAAGGTTCCAAAGGAGTAGAAAGGAAAATTCATGGGCTTTTCTTAAGACGAGCTGATCACAGGGAATTGCTTTCCCCATATTGCATTTGGTTTTATTATAGTTATTCTTCAGTGATGATACCATCTCTGCAATTTATAATCTGGACATAAATCTCCCTTTGAGATGGAATTGCCCATCAAAGCATTTCGACAACTTTAGACACATCCCATAACTGCAGTCATTTTCCTGGTAGACTGGGGAAACGTTTCCCCTGTCTCAAGCACTCATCAGGGCATGGAGTGAAAACTGAGAGCAGAATGGCCTGTGACTGCACAAGGAAGGAAATGATGACAGTGACAACAGAGAGACACAATAGTGTCTAGGCCTGCACGGTCTCAACAAGGCTTTCCTATATTGTCTACGACAGTGATCTTCTCTGCAACTCTAGGGAGAGGAAGCAGTATTTCCATTTTATAGATAAAGAGACTGAGGCCCAGAGCAGGCAAATGAATGGTCTACAGGAGCAAAAGTGGCTGAGCCAGGATTTGGACTGGTTTCCTCTCATGCCAAGATAGTGCAGGCAGAAGACAGTCTTCTTGATGGGCATTCTGCCAGAACAATATGCTTAGAAAGCCTTTTATCTTGGTAAATGAGCCAAGTGTCTCAATACTTAGAGAAACCTTTTAACAAGGATATGGGCACAGGTACAATATGAGCCCCTCTCCTGGGAAAGCCATGCATCTATTCAAGCTCAGAAGCCTACGTGATGAGCGCCATGGCAAATTACCACCTGTCTTTCAGGTGTTCTCAATGTCTTTCACTCTTCTAAGGTCCATCAAGATACTCTATGCCTCTGTAGCTTCTAATGAGGCTAGAAACATGGTTATATTCACCCCAGAGATTCTTGGGTATACTCAGTTAAAATCAGTAGGGACCTATCTCAGGCACCTAGACATCTGTCAATAACCCAGAACATGCACATTTCTGGTATGTGCCAGAACCATAAATTGACCTTTCTCCATTTGAAATGATTTTTCAGGTCATTTGTATGGAAGGACATTAAGCTCTGCTTTTGTCTTCCTTCTGTACCAAATACATCATAAGGTCTTGAGAAAATTAACTCACCTCCTGGGGCTTCAATTTTCAGACTTAAAGAAATTAAGTTTTAATATTTTACAGTCATCGGGAAGAGGTCAGATGTTTTGAGGGTGTCACCTTTTCCTGCTGGGATGCTGACTCATATGGTAGGTCCATCTGACTTCAAAAGCTGGGCCCTATCCACTCTGCTAGACTGATCTCTAGGGCTTCCTCTGGCTTTTGCAATGTATCACTCTGTATTCCCTGAACTACCAAGGAAATTCTAAGAGCGTAAACTTACCAGCTAATAAATACTGAGTAAGGAGTCAAGTCTTTGGCCTTCCATCCACTACTATACTGCATTTATTTCCAAAATAGCCACCAAGAGCAAAGGTGTACTTTAAATATACTTACCTTTTTCCTATTAAATATTACAATTCTTCAGAAAAACACTGGGGTTTTGGTCAGTGTATGCAAGTGTGAATCCAGATTCTATTCATCATTAATTGCATATAGCCATTCTAAATGTCCATTTTTTCATCTGTTAAAAGTTCATAACATTTTAACACTGTCTCATTTGTTGATTGCTGGAATCAAATGAGACAATGTAAGCCAAGTGAATGTAGTAAAGTGTTATATAGAAGGGATAAAAATAGTAAAAAAAATAGAGATATCTTACTTGTCTTTGTTAGGCAAGTTATACAGAATGTTTGGGAAAAAAATAGCATAAAAATCTTGGGGTGAACCATGCAGCAAAGCATCTGAACATAAGAAAAGTAGAAACAGGAAGTATTGATCAAAGCAGATGATGATCGCTAATGATCACTAGGTCTCTTGCCTAGTGGTTCTAAACCACAGGTTATTAGGCATTGTCTGGAGATAATTTTGGTTGTCACAACTTGGTGGTGGTGGTGGTGGGGGTTGTTACTGACATCTAGTGGATAGAGGCCAGGCATGATGCTAAACATTCTGCAATGCATAAAACAACCCCTCACATCAATGAATTATCTGGGCCAGAATGTTAATAGTGTTGAGGCTGAGAAATCCTGGCTTATTAGAAGTTGTAGGAGTTAAGAAACGAGTATATTCAGTTTATTCCTGTGCCTTAGCACCTAGCACTGTACTTGGCATAAAGTGGACACTATCTATCTATCTATCTATCTATCTATCTATCTATCTATCTATCTATCATCATCTATCTATCTACATTTGTTGAATAGATGGGTGAGGGAATGGAACACCAACAGAGAACCAAATAATGTAAGTTAAACCTAGTTCAGATGGCCATGGAAAATCTTAGTTCTTCTAGGTTTCCTCTCAGTTTATGCTCCATCTTCTTTACTTTCCTGCCCTGTCGAAGCTTCTTCCCTTTCTTTCCTTCCCAAACACTAGGCAAGAATAAGCACAGCCTGTCAAATCTGAGAATGCCTAGGAGCAAGAAATAATGCTTATAAGACACAAGCTTTGCATGAACTCTTCTAGCTACCCCCTTCAAACCATTCATTTCAGCCAGACAGTAATCACATCTGTAAATAAATGGATTCATTCTTATTCCTTCTCTGAGCATGAACAGATAGGACCAAAAGCACATATTTCCTGCAAATGTCTTGCTAAAACAGTTCAATTATGCTTTTAGGAAGACACATCCTGGGCCATGAAATAGAAACTAGGTTTAGGTGAGAAAATGGAAAATAAAAGGCATTTAGTTCTGGGAGTGCAATTATTATCTGTTCATCCGTGTATCTCCCATACCTAGCCTGGTGACTGGCACATGGCAGGCATCCTTAAATATATGATGAATGAAAGGAGAGCCTGGTGAAGTCAATGTTCTAATCTTTTCCTCAAATCTTCCCCCAAATAATTTTTTAAAATTTTTCAATTAAAAAAATTTTAAGTCTCAACCACCCAATTTCACAGGAAGGCAATTTGAAAGCCTTAGGTTTTGAAAAAATTGTATCCATTTTTCTCTGTCATGGAGATCCCAAACCAGATAAGGATCTATGGGTTCATCACTGAGAGGTAGATGTCAGTATGGTGACTTAAAAAGTCCTTGCCGTAATAATTCATATTGGATGCAAACATTCTTAAGACCATATTATAACAGAAATAAAATAAGCCTGAAATATGTGTCATACCTTTGCCAGAAAGTCTGCACTGAGACAATGTGTGGTAATTTGGAAGGATTTAAAGATTCAGTAAGCAAGGCTAAAGAGGTCACATGGGGACTATCAATAAAAACCTTTTGTGCCCAACACATCAGTCCCCCAAAGGACCATAATGTCATGATTATCCAGTTATACTGGCCAACCCAAAGCTCCACAGTGAACTGCTTGCCCTGTGCTGGGAATAAGCTTTCCAGGAACTGTAGTGGAATGTGTTTCAAGTTGCCCCAGAATAATTTTCCATTAGTACTTTTGGCTAGAATCTGTGTCAAAAAAATGACCACTGTAAAATATATTAATTACGCAGATCCATTAGTCAGCAGAGCAGAAAGACCGAGGTGTTTCCGTTTTCAACTCGTCCCTAATCTTTAAACATTTAAAGATACATCGATGACCAAGAACCTCTTTTAGAGGATTTAGCCCTTCATGTACTCATATCAAGCTCAAAATCCTCACTGATTCCATTTTCTTACCCAAGTATGGAACAGGACCATTAACTCTGTTTGTACACCAGCTTAGAATGTTTGATGACAAACTTAAGACTACTCTAACACTCATTATGCCTTAGACCAGCTGCTTTCTCCTTACTTAGCAGATCATTTTTAAGCTCTTAGTGATCAACATGTTTAAGTAGACATATCCATAGCCAAAGAAAAAACAGAAGGAAAGACAGGTAGGATAAAGTACAATCTCTACTGCTATTTATTTTGAATTTGATCACCTCTGTGAAAAAAGCTGTATCTTGCAGATGGAGACTGAAATACGACACGCTTCATAAAACTGTCTTTAAGTTTAGTTTTAAGGAAGAGCCTGTATTTGATGAGCACTGTGGCGAAGCACAACATATTTCGTTACAGTAAAAGTGCTTATTTGATGGCTCTAATATATTTAGGATCCTCATAAATACTCTTGGAAAAAACAGATTGATTTAAATCTGTTCCAAGCTTGCCTCTGACAAAAATGACTATCATTTTGGAAACATTTTATTGTGTACTACATGCTGAATTCTTTTTAATTAACTGGGTGTTTACACCAGGGCAGGAGGTGGAGAGCTCAAAAGCTATTGCTTATTAGACACAGAAAATCACACCACGAAGTCAACATGGTGTCAACACCTCAAACCTTAACTCTCAGTCCTCCCATTTTGTGGTGGGTAGTTTTGTTTCTTTGTTCATTTTTTTAGATCCCTCTGGGTTTTGGTGAAATATAGCAAGGGTGTCCTGTGCTGGCTTCTATCTTCTAGTAACATTTCCACCACTCATAATCTGTTCTCTCTCACTGGAGGAAATAAAATGCAGCATTTCACAGACTCACCTCATGACTAGTATGCCTTGCCTCCAATCCAAAAACTGCCAGTTGGAGAGAAATTTCAAACATATTGATTCTATGTCAGTGCATTTTCCCCCCATAAGACTCAATTGAATTTTATTGGCTTAAATGGATTTCAAATGGCAAGCTCAGGTGCAGAAGAATGCATTTGGGGACTCTAGATTTCAACTTTGTCATGCTCCTCAGCATGCCGATCGGTAGCTGTGTTCATTTTTTAATGACCCAGGTGGTACAGACACTTTGCAATATTCTATCTGAAGTGCCACCTCAGTTCTTTCCAGTAGCCAAAAGTGAAAGAAAATCATGCTGGGGTGAGTGAAAGCAAGTGGCAAATTCTACAAAGTTCTCTACAAATAATCAATTCAGTTGTAATTGCTTTTTACATTTGCGTCAATGATGAACCAGACTTGAGATTTTGATATTTTGAAGTTATCGTCCCATCTTTATTTTTACTCTACATTCAAAAGATTGAAAGTCAAAGGGATGGGTCTCTTTTAATCAGTTAAAAAGGCTACCTTAATTTAGCCACTTCTGCATATATCTCTCCGTAGGCTGGCTCCCTTTTGTCATGTCCACATCTTTCTAGATGCACAAGTTGAGTAGAAATAAAACACACATTCTCCAGTTTCAAACACATAATTAGCTTGGAGTCACAAAAGCACAGCCTGAGAAGAAGGAGGTTATGTAGTGTCGGAAGGGGGAAAAACAGTAACAAAAATACGGTGTGCTATTGTAAGTCCTGAGAAATCATTCCAGTCCAGGAGTTAATTGAAGATTGCATGGATGAAGTGAAGCCCTGACAGAGGGAACAGATGAAAAGAATGACTTTAGAATGAACCTACCCGGTTCTGAGTTTCATCATCATCATCACCATCATCACTGTGTTGACTCAAGCCACTTATATACTTGCCCTATGTCTCTGTTTTCTCATCTGTAGAATGGGGAGGTTGTGTTATCTCCCTCGTGGGATGGTGATGAAGGTTAAATAAGCTATTTTAAATGCTTGGCACAGTTAAGCAGACAGTGGTACTTATTCAATGGAAGTCACTTTTGCATTCTTTATTTTGCTAAAAAGAATAAATGATCTCAATTTGACATAAAAATTCCCTGTATTATTTTCCCCAACATGGCACAGATTTTTATTCCTTGGAATAGATTACAACAGTTTTTTGGTGATGGCATTCTGTCTGGGCTTTTCTGAAGTGATGCTTTTAAAGACCATGCACACTAACGCTGAATCAAACTAAAGATCTTGACCTGTTTAAGATACAGATGCCCCATTGCCCTTCCTATGTCAGTGATTCCAAGCATGCTTGGAGGCTTCACACTTTTGTAAACTGGCAACCTGGAGGAAAAGACAGATGCTTTTACCTGTAGGGTGCTAGCCCCCCTCACATCTTCGTTAATCTACATTACTGAACAGCTTCAGATGATGATAAACTCTGTTTTCAGGTAACAACTTTGTACATAACCTGTTCTAAAGCCATGAAAGGAGAAGGATGACAAAAGGCATTAGGGAAGTTGAGGAAGAGGGTATGGGTGGGGAGGGTGAGGGAAGTTCCTTTAGCAGGAAATACCAACAGCCCAAGGATAAAAGTTTTGTTTGTTTTTCAGTGACTGATCTGCTAAGGAACACTTGGTTCCAGTGAGGGTTTATGGCATTGAAAGCTGTTGTTAGTAACATTGTGACCCTGGTAACAGGCAATATAAGTTCATGTGTGTTTGTAGGGTTTTTGAGGTTGAACTATTTTTGAGGCTGAACTAGATTAATCAAAATTCAGAATTCTGTTTGTCAGAAAAGAGTAGATTCATTCCAGCATGCAAAAGGTGTGTGAGGGGCAGAATGCCCCAAAGAAAGTAGATGTGAGTATCAGTGCATTCCTAGATACTCATTACTAGTTCCATGAATTGTCCTTAGATGATGCAGGATCTAAATAATTGCTATTCTGAAGATTCTATGCCTAAAATGTCTAGGCATGCACAACATTCCCGACTTCACTTTCAAAATCTTTGAAAAATATTTAATCAGACCTCATCTTGCATCTCATTCAAAGGTGCCTTTAACTTTCGTTATAAATATATTCTAATTCATCTCACCATGAGAAAGTCTGTGCAGATTTGTTGATTGTGTAACATAAAGAGAAAATTAAAGCATTAGTTTGTTTCCATTGGGGCAATTACTTAATCGTCTTATCATCTCTGTCTAGGGTAATTATATTCACAGAATTTCTCCCAGACTTCTGAATTAATAACAGAGAATTCAGACCTTCCAAGACTCTCTGGAAACAAAAGAAAAACGCAGCTAGCCAGGTAATGCATTTAAAAGTCGTTACGAGCAGCGGTGACCAGATAGTCATGTTGCTCTAGTCTGAACTTAATAACAGCAACTTTGCTCTTGATCAGCTTTGGATACAGAAACATAAGAGCCAGGGCTGGGCATCTGACAGATGGTGGCACAAATATACTGTGCAAATAAGACAGAAGAGAAGCAACAGCTTGTGATTGCATCTTTTCACGGAATGCTAGAGATTTACTTTAATGATCTGAATACTTTTCATAAATTCAGTTCATTTAAAGGTTCACACATACCCAATTTTACAGTAAAACTCATCTCATTCATTCCACCTTTATAAGACCTTATGAAATTAGCACACCCCTTTAGGCACTGTAATACAATATTTGGCAGCTATTTATGGAGTTTAAGAAATTCTTGTTCTGACACTGATGAAGAAACTTTAATTAAAATGGTAAGCAGGCTGTAGCACAATGATTATACTTAGGACATTAAACACTCCAAAGCAGAAGGGTGGGGTAGAATGACATTACATTTTTATAAAGCCAAATATAAGTTTGCTTAAATAGTTTCCTTACTATGTTGAAAGAAACCCGACACATCCCTCAACAACTAAGGTAAGCATCACATTATCACACAGCACAGCCTCTTTGGCTTAAAAAATATGACTATAAGAAAGCAAAGTAAAAAAAAAAAAAAAGATGTTACCACTAAAGATTTCAAAAATGATATTTGGAAAGAAAAGTGTGCAGCCTAAATGTACCTATGCAAATACACACACACACACACACACACACACACACACACATGCACACGCACACACACACATCTCCCCAGACAGCAGTAAATCAAGAGAGATATAAAAACTTACCGGAGCAAATATCACCATACACATTTACAAAAGAATTGATAATCCAACTTCCCTCTCCTGAAAGAAAATAGAGGTTGTCTCATACTAAAAATAAAGCTTCTCTGTCCACAGCACCAGCCACTTGTCCCTCTTTTTATGAAGCAAAGGAGGAGAACAAGAAAATCAATGAGGAGGGAAAGTGAGATGTTATACCAATCAGGTAGCAGCTTCTGCTTTATTTGCAGAGAGATGGCAAAACGGTCATATTATTAGACAGTGACAACCCACAGCCGAAGTATAGCAACCTGATACTTCCCTCTGGCGAAAGGCTGCCTGCCTTGTGGGGAGGTGGTTACCATCATGGTGAGCTCCCACACTTGGCTCTTTGCTCACAACTGAAAGCGCAGGGCTGCCGTGAGCAAGCAGACTGCATCATGAAGAGAGCACCATCTCCCCCTTTACTCCAGGAGCCCCCTCCTCCCTCAACATAGCGCTTAGAAACAAACTGGGAAACAGAAAGGAGCCAGGATTTTGTGGGTTGGGGGTGTGGGTGGGAAGTGGTGGTTTTATAAAATCCTGATGAATAGATTTGCATAGATTAGGTAAATGTTTATATGTTTGTTAAAAAAAATTGCCCTCATTTTTTTGGAAATGCCTGGATGTTATGCATGATACCCATTTGCGAAATTAATGTACCACCCATAAGTAATCATTAAGGTGATGGTACAGGACAACTTTTTGGGCACTGGCAACTGGGGAAGGAAGGAACAAATTACAATCTGGGTGTTCATTTGTCACAGGAGTGTTACTTAAAGCCTTTTGCAAAATCATAAAATTGAAAAGGCTTCAGAGGTTTAAACATGACCTGGGTCTACTTTTCCTATGAATGGGCTTCTGCAGGAAGGAGATGAGCTTGGCTAGTTCAAGGGCCCCAAATCATGGCGTCCTGAGGCAACACGTTTTGGGGGGAATTGGCACCAAATTCATGAAGAGGCTGCCTACAGTTTCCACGCTCTCCTCACACTGGCTTCCTGAGGGTGATTTCTCTCCATGGCCTGTACCACAGCAATGGCCCAAGAAACCTCTAGGCCTCTTCCCTTCCCGTTCCCCACTTCGGGACCCCACTCAGTACAGGAATAGTGTTAGGTTGGCTCAGGTGTCCCTACTTTATCTTTTGTGCAGTTGGGGATGGCCAGACCCAAACTTACCTTGACTGGCTATGTTTTTTATTGGTAGATAATAATTCAGAATTTGTCCAGAGTCTTTCTTTGTGTTCCCCCACCCCTCTGTCTCTGTCTCTCTCTCCCTCACACACACACACACATACCACCACCACACTGTATCCCATCATCATTATTACCACCACCTCCCTGACTCCCTTTCTTCCATCTCCATACACAGAGTAACAACTCAGTGGACAGGGAAAGGTGGCAGGTCCTGTGGGAGGTTGTAGGACCAAACAGACAAACAGACAAGTAAAACATGATGAGGAGCCAGACAACCCAGGGTCTAGTCCTGAGCCTCCACTTCCCAGCCAAGTGACCTGAGAAGTCCCTTAAGATCTCTGAGCCTCGGTCTTCTGTAAAGATCTGGAGTGCTGTTACTGGAGAAGTGTGGGGAACAAACAAAAGATGGCTAAGGCAATGCTTCCCAACCCACACCACACACAGACAACCTGGGATAAGGATGCTCCAGCTGCCTTTCTCCTCCAGCTTTGATCCAATTGTTCCTTGCACACAAGCCTTCGGGCACTCATGAATGCTTCAAATTGTGCACACCCCATGGTCCCTTTGAAATTCTGATAGGAACTTTATGCCCCCTTACTCTCTCTGCCACCACCCCTCATCTGCCAATTGAAAAATCACTGCATTTCAGTGATGGAAATTACTCAGGGGAGTAAATTAAGCAAATGAACACAGCCGAAGCAGAACAAAAAAGGCTAAGAACTGCCAGGCATTTAAGTTCACATCCCGTAAACATCTGTTGAATAAATGAATGAAAAACTGAGTGAAGGAGTAACATTCCCGTGCTGTAGCTCCTTGGTAGGCAGTGTTGGAGCAGAGCGGAGGAAGTCACTGTTCTAGCCACACACCCAGAGAGGAGAACAACACTTAATAGTTTTCTCAGGGTGGAGAGTGAGTCAGTCTCAGCCCTTTTGAATACTGAGATCCCCATTTCAAGTAAAAGAAAGAAAAGTTTTGTCTTCCACATAATAATAGCAAACATTTCTTGAATATTTGTTCTGTGCCAGATACTCTACTAAGTGATTTCCTTCCTTCTTTCCTTTTTTTGTATAAATGGATTCCCTTAAGTGGGCATCACAAAAACTAGGAAGAGCTACTATTTTCATTCCAGTTTACCGGAGAGGAAATCAAGACCCAGAGTTAAGCAACCTATTTGAAGGTACATAGTCAATACTTGATAAAGCCAAGACTTGAACCTAGTCAGATGCCAGACTCCAAGCTGTTAACTACTCCCTTCCAGTACTACATGACGGTACCTACACTTTTATTTATTTAGCCTACAGGGTATGAGTAATCCACATATGGATACACGGACCCTGAAATAACTCCACTGCTCTTCTCGCAGGGTAGAGACCAGGAACCCTGGTGTAGACAGGTTTACTGAGCTGACAAATCCCATGCCCAGGCTCTGCTGATTTCGTATGAACTTGGCCACCTTACTTAACACCCTGGGAGATAGGAGGCATGAGGCTCAGTCTTGGGATTGCTAGTGGTCTGCTCAATGACCGTGTGTCCCCTAAAACGTCCATGCTTTAGTTTTTTTCATGTTTGAAGGGTTTCCACTGAATGATCTCTAAAGGCCTTCCTGGGTCCACTTTGACTAGCTAAGGGTCTAACACTAAAAATTCAATTCAAATCTGATGGTTGAGTTACCTTTTTCAGCCTCATATTTTGTGCCAAATAAAGTGCTAATATTCTCTACAACTTCCTTGCTACCGCCCTACCACCAATGATCTCTCACCTGAACCAATGCAATAGACCCCCAACAGGTCATCCTTTTACTCTTATCCTTACAAATCATTCTCTATGTATTATCCAGATTGAGCTACTGAAAGTATAAATTAAATCATATCACTCATCTGATAAAAATTTCAATAGCTATCCAGTAGGCTTAAAGTAAAACTGAAATTCTTTACTGTGGCTACAAAGCCTTTTGTGTCCTGGCTCCTTTTTGTTTTGCATCTAATTCCAACCCTCTCTCTATCTACTCTTCAGCCACACTGGCCTTCTATGCCTTTGCCCTTGTTATTCCTTCTGCCGAGAGGGTCCTTCTTCCCTGACCACCTACCCTAAAAGACCTCTCTCTTCCCAGCTACCCCCTTTCACATTATCCTTTTTTTTTTTTTTTAATTGTCATTTGTATGTGTGTATGAGATGTGTTTTTTTGGGTACTTCTTATTGCCCTTGTTTATTTATTGTTTTATTGATTATCTTTCTTCACCAGGTGATAAACTCTATGGAAGTAAGAAACTTGTTTGGCTCAACACTATATCCTTGGCGTTTAACATAGCAGGTGTTCAATTGATATTTGTTGGATAAACAAATGTATGAATAAATGAAAAAATCAACATGAGAACAAATTAGACTTGAGACAGAGGCAAAGAAATCTAAGTTTATAAAAAACCTTAGCCTTGAAAAGCAGAGCAGGTGAACAAGGGTGATTGATTCATTCATATTAATGGACAATGACTATTTTTACGTCCTCATTCAGGGAACACTCCTGAAAGGCTGCAGATTTCAGCATCATATTGATTTAAATGGAGGTCATGCTAAAGATAGTGGAGGGCTCCTATTGTGAACCACACTGATCAGATGTTTTATAGAAACTTGGGTTCCCAGGGTTCAGTTCACCTAGGCCCATACAGAGAAGCTGGTATTTTGATACTCTACACATTTGTCTTTAGAGAAGTAGTCCTGTCGGCTAGCCACTGAGACTGTCCTTATCTTCCAATTTATCAAGCAGTTCAGACAGTAGGCTACCACTCTCTAACATGCCATTGGAACTGACAAAAATAAAGCCATATGCCATTATTTGATGGTTCATGTTTGAGAAGTGATATTAACATTGTTGCTACTACCTTAAAAATAACATTTATCCATTATTAGACTATTAAAAATAGAAGTGCAGTGTTTTCTAAGTTGAGTATTTGTAGAGAAGGTTAAGTAGATTAAAATAATCTGTGAGTCTCTGAAAATCTCATTAGCAATGCTAATTTCCAATATGGTCCAATCTTTAATTCTGAGCTTTCAACTGCATATGGCCTTCAGATAACTTCAAACAAATTTTTTTTTCTTTGAACTGGAAAGCTTGTCTCTCCTTTGGTGGACATACTTCTGGTGTATGTAACAGTTCCTCTCCCTTACAGCTTGTATTCCTAAACATCTGGCCTCTCATTAGGAGTCCTCTCAGGCCTGCCTGCTCCAGGGTTAGACAGTGGGAGACCTAGCTTTCTAAGCATTTAGCAAACACGGAGAGGAAAATTCCAGCACCATGAGGATCTCTCCTTTGCTGTGGGGGAAGGGAGGTAATGAAAGACAAGAAGACTACTCTGGCCATACTAATAAAACACCAAGGGAGTTAGCTAAGGTTCTTCTGTTTTGCTTCCAAAAAATTTCAACTCTTTCAAGCTATAGCAATGAGAGCACTTACAATCAATCGACTTACGGAACAACCTTGACATCTTTAATGGTGTTTTCCCTGCTCTGACTGAGCACAACTCCTACCAGGGGTAAAATGCAATTTTTTCTAATGCAAACAGGTATATGGAGTCAGGGCAGAACTTTCTAAACCTCTTGTCTTTTATTTCCCTTGTAAGAGAAAGAATACTTTTCTCCAACTCTGTGTCTTTTCCTTTTCAAATATCTAATGAGACAAAATCAATATCACTTGAACATATTTATTTATTAGGTCATTAACTTTCCTCATTAGAATTCAAGGCTGGCTAAAAGAAGCTGAACATAGAGGAGAAGTTTGTGGAAACAGGAACACTAAGAAATATAGTGGGACAAAATGTGAGGAATGTTAGGATATTTGGTTGGAAATGTAGTCCCACCCGGGAGGAAAAAGGAGTCAAAATGGTAGTTAAAATAGCAAATCAAATCTGTTTAAGACCCATTTTCTGAAGACCATGAGTCTAAACTCTTCAAAAGGAGGACAGTATCTTACTCATCTGCAAGTTCTCAGCCCAGAGCAAAGTATCTGGCACAGAGCAGCCAAGCAAAGATGATGTGTGTAATGAGGGATGGACAGAATCATCTAGGGACAAAATATGTATGGCTAAGGAAGGCATTGTGCTGGTCAGCTTCTGTTTCTCCTTCTAGATCCCCTTTCCTGCCCACTCTGTGTCCCAGCAGGCTGACCTAAATGACCACATCAATGAGCCACCTTTCCCCACGTCATCCCAATGGGAGGTGCAGCCAGTGGAAAGTATAGTCAGATCAGAGAGTGGGAGGAAACTGTGGTCTGGGTATTTACTCTCTTGATCCCTCTGATGGGTCCCTGATTAGATATACCCTTCTGGCAAAGGCTACAGTTGCTGTGAAGTTGCCTTCTCCATACAGTTTTTCTGTGTGTGTGTCTCTCTTCCGGCAGTTGACACTTCAGGCCTGGGTTGGTAACAGCTCCCCTCTGTTACTTACTAGGTACAGTACATGCACCATCACTTTTTGCTTTATTTAAACACTGCCCACCTCTTTTTAATTCACCTCTTTTAAAAAAACTCCTCTCAATGAGTCAATCTGACTCACCTGGACTCTGACTATACAAACAGGTGGATTTGAGTTCCAGTTCTGTCCCTTACCATTCATGTAGTCTTGTCCCATGCCCTCACCTATAAAATTGGGTACTTGTAAACTAATACATACAGACTGCTCAGTACATAGCAAACATCTGACATATAACAATAACGATGATAGTTATAATCTTGATAGTGATCATCTTTGCCAGCTTCTGTTTGCTTTATAGTTGTGATGCATAGCACGTCCATTTCTCCTCTAAAGAGCTTATCATGTTTTGGAAAGGAAAGGAAAGCCCATGCTCTGTTCAGAAAGATTTAGCAGATTTTCCTTCCTTCAATATGAGGGAATATAGAAATGACATTGAGGCATATGGCTTAAAGCAAATAAATATTTGTTGAAAATTGGTTTTGAGAGTTGGTATTTCTGAATATTCATAGTACACTGGTCAATCTACTCAGCCTATAGAGCAGGTATGTGGAGAGCTGCATCTTTTCAATACTTGGTGGAGGACAGTTTATGGATTCCTGGATATCCATCCATGATCTCCAGGGCCTCAGCAATGACTCCAAATTTATTATGTACTGGGTAATCTTCTGCATTCATTCCTCCTCTAATTAAATTTTCCAAGCCAATGGAGGGGCTTAGTCCCATTAGAAATTCCCTCAATGTCCCAGAAAGAATATGTCTCTGGAGAGAAGGGGACTAGGGTTTTACATATCAACAGCTAAAGCCTCCTTGGAGGCTCATGTTCTCAGTAGGGAAGAACAATTCTGAAATCCACAGAAACTCTGTTAATGTCTTAAAGTGAGAGGGCGATCATTCATTAGCCTAAAAATTTCAGTTCCACAACTGTTTATGGAGTGTGGGCTATATGTCAGGCACGTGCCAAGTTCTGGGGATTTGGTCATGAAAAAGTTAAACATTGTTCCTGCCTGAAATGAACTTTGGATCTTTCTGATTTTTTTGCATAAGGCAAAATCCTACCAGGGCCTGGTGTATAAATAATGCTTAATACATATTTGTGGAATTATTGAATGAATAATGCTGAATTTCTATGATGTATTTCCTAATTATAAAGGAAAAGCATGAACATATTGCCCTGGTCTCACATTTTTATTTATTTTTATTTTTTTAAAAGATTTTTATTTATTCAAGAGAGAGAGAGCGAGCCCGTGGGAGAGAGCATGAGCAGGGGGAGGGGCAGAGGGAGAAGCAGGCTCCCCACTAAGCAGGAAGCCATATGCCCAGCTAGATCTCAGGACCCTGGGATCATGACCTGAGCCAAGGGAGACACTTAACCGACTGAGCCACCCAGGCACCCCTAGTCTCACATGTTTTAAAATGTAAAATATAACCATAAAATAAATATTTGGATGAAATTCTTGTATGTACTAGAATATAGATGGCATATTCAATGACCAAAACATCTCAGCTCACAATATAATTATAAGGATAATCTTTAAAACAATTTTTAGGGGCACCTGGCTGACTCGGTCGGTAGAGCATGGGACTCTTAATCTCAGGGTTGT